>NC_133452.1:104415384-104718414 GCF_048565385.1 Saimiri boliviensis
CCCAACCCTAGCCGGGCCCACATCTTCCTCCATGAAACAGGGAGGTGGTTGTGATAGCACTGACGCTTCCTGCATAAACAGTACCATCACCCATCACTGCATCCCCACCACAGTGCAGCCAGCTGCTAGCTCTCCATCCTAGGGTAGAAGCATGACCTTCCTCCAGGCCTGTCCCACACCCTCCTGCTCCCTAACCTTGGCTGTGCTGGACTCCTCCTCTGGCAGCTTCTCCAGCTCTGGCCACTGCTGCCGGACAGTGTCCAGCATCTCCTTATAGCTGACCATCTTCTTGAAGTTCCACTTGTTGCCTGTGTTTGGGTTGGGGGAAGGCAAGGGGAGCTTCTGAATCAGAGTTGAAGGGGCCCCGGGGTCTCCGAGTCCATCCCCTGCCATAGCACAGCAATCAGTTCTCCAGCCTCTTGGATGGGAGGGACAGGGAGCCCTGCCTAAAATGGGTGGATCAAATCACACCCACAGTGGACTCCAACAACCCATCATAATCCTAGACCCAGTGCCTGCCTGGGCCTCTCCCATCATCCCTGGGGTCACCCATACTCACCAGGTGAGCCATCCCACTTGACCAGCAGGCCCAGTCCCTCTTCCCTTCCCCACCCCGTCCCTGGTCACTGACCATCAAAGGGCATGTACTCTATGAAGCGCACGTCCAGGGGGAGGCCCTCGGTCAAGGCTGCAAAGTCCAGGAGTTCATCCTCGTTAAGGCCTCGCATCACCACACAGTTCACCTGGCCGGGGGGACGGTGGGACTATGAGGGCTGTGCCCCCTGCGTTCTTTTGTGGCACCCCCATGGGGGCCTGGCACCACTGAGGCCTTCCACTCAGGGACCCATTCCTTGCTTCTCCCACTCAGTTCTCTAAGTTGGGGGATTCCATGGGGTCACTGATTTTCTCCTTTCTCTCAAGGGTGGGTAGGGCTGGACCAGCTGAGAGAGAAGAGGTAGGAGGATGCACGCACTTCGGCCATGCTGGCCAGAGCTGAGGGCTCTCAAGCGGGCCGGGGGCCACGAGGGGAAGGCCAGGGCGGTGTGGAGGGACGTCGGCAATTCACAGTGGGGGCACGGCCTCACCTTCACAGGGTTGTAGCCCAGCTCAATGGCCTTGTGGATGCCCTCCATGACCTTGTGGAAGCCTAGGAGGGAGAAACAAGGCTCCATGAATTTCTGCTCTCTCCTCTTCCCCCACGCCTCCACAGAAAAGCACCGGAGCTATAAAGGAGCCTGAAAAACCATCTCATCTGGAGATTGGCAAATGTTTTCTGAAACAGACCAGAGTAATATCGTAGGCTTTGCAAACCTACAAGCAACACGGAGGATCCATGTAAGTATATGTCACACAGTACTGACTCAATTCCAAATATAGCAGTGATGACTGAGTACGATGTTTTGTAAACCAGATCTACAAATGGGATACAATAACGCAATTCTTTTTGCAGGGACAGTATTTTGCTTAAATGGAGTTCATAATGTTCCCTATCATCAACTGATTGCAAATGTTTATCGTAAAATGCATTCTTGGCTCAAAGGCTATATGGAAACGGATGCGGCCTTCGGGCCGTAGCATGCTGACCCTGGATCTAGCTGAACCCTCTCGTAAGTCTGCAGGAGGAAACGGAGACTCAGGCAATGCCCTGCTCAGAGCCTCAGGGCTCCATCTTTTAGAATGCAGGTTTTCCACTCCCATTTCAATGTTTTTTCCTCAATAGTCCATCAGTGATTCACGCAACACATACCCTCCAAGCACCTACTACCCACAGGTGCTGTTCCAGGGCTGGAAAGTGATTACTGTCTGGACAATCATTCACCACAGTCAATGTGACCCCAGCTGACTTCTCACTGCCCAGTTGTCTCATGCATATAGTCACATGATCACCTACTGGATCCTGGCTCCCTCTGGCATTCCCCAGCCTGCACAGCCTGGGTGGTCACCTGTGAGAGAGGGTGCCTAGCGATGGTCTCCAGGGTTTCCTTGCAGCATTTTCAGACTGCTCAATGAGAGGGTAGAGGGAAGAATGTGTGGCTTTAAAAAAACAATGCTGCTAGGATATGCTAGAGCTGTAAGTTTTCTTTTCTGCTTAACACTCCCCTCCAAAGGCAGGTGGTAGATGAAACAGTATGAATGAGAGGGAAGATCCAATTTCTGCAATCCTTGCACCAGGAAATAAGAGACAAAGAGAGGGGAGAAGGTATATGCGGGGGTACAGGCCACAGATCCACCTCCTGCTTTCCCACTGCAGAGCCCTTGCAGGTTCTTTACTCCTGCTTCCCTTCGGAGTATGTGCCATTGATTCAAACCATTCTGTTCCTCACTGCCAGCATACATGCCTCCTCCTTGAAGCCCTCCTAGTTCTCTCCTGCTAATTCTTTCCAATACCACAAGACAAGCAAAGGCTGTCCTGGGGAATTGTATCTTGTGGCCCTTAGCAGCCTGTAAGGCAATGTCTGTGTGTCTTCTGTTCCCTCCACAGCACCTAGAGCAGCGCTTTACAGAGGAAGGAGATGGAGTGAGTGCTTCCTCAGCACGTGGAGGGTATAAGCAGGGCATCACACCTGGTTTATGAAAAGGGAGAAAAGAAGATGGTGGGGCTGATCTTGAAGCTATTTGCAAGGAAGGAGGAGGAGAGCTGGGCCTCCCCGCCATCTCTCTGATTCTCCAGAGTCCTCAATCATGTACCCACTTCCCCCATGTCAAAAGGTATCCAGACCTGAAAAGCCTTTGCCGCAACATGAGATCCATGCCAAGGGGAAGCCAGGCGTTGGTCTACTACAACCTGGAGCTCGAGGCTGGCTCTACCTGTCCACCTTGGGCCTCCTGAGGCAGCCGGGCAGAAGATGTGGGTGTGCTTGCAGCAAGGGGTGCCTAGGAGAGGCTTATATCCAGGCAGGCACAGGGACAACCATGGGGGACTGCTGGGGGACCCCCACCCGACGGCACACAACCACACCCTGGTGTCCCAGAGTGGCTACTTCCACCTTGGGCTGTCCACGTTTCTTCAGAGCTCATTGTAGAATGACCAGTTCCACCCAGTTTGCCATGGACTGTCTTGGTTTTAAAACTTCAAATCCTTCATTCTAAACCCCCCTTCAGTCCTGGGCAAACTGGCGCTCGGGTGGTAGGGAGGCTGGTCTCCCTAGGTCATTAGCATCTGACCCCCAAAGACCCTGATGTACATTTGGCAAAGAGGAGAGGTGCGAAATAAGTGCTGTGACTTACCAATAGCCCAGGCACCAAGAGGAAGCGACCAGGCCCCTCGCTCCGCACTGGCCGTGCCCTCCCCAGCTAAGCAGACTCTGGGAGGGAAAACTCGCCCCATCCACATCTGCTCACCTTTCCTGCGGACGATGAACTCAAACTTGGCAGGCACCAGGGTGTCCAGGCTGATGTTGATGGCGCTGAGACCAACCTTCTGAAGCTGGGGGAGCAGCCGGGCCAGGTTGATGCCATTGGTGGTGACACCGATGGTCCTCAGCCCTTCCAGCTGCTGGAGCTGGGCTGTAAGGACGACAGGAAGGGGGTCAGACTGCTTGCATGTTCTTGGTGAGGCCAGCAGAAGGGCTGGAAGCCAAAACTCTGTCCAGTCAAGATGGATGGAAAAGAGGCTCTTTACAGACCTGTATTAACTAGGCCTAATTTTAAAAGAAATCTAAGAATAAAAATTGACAAAAATAACCAAAGATTAAGCACTGAATGCGCTCTCTTTGCTAGGTGCTCTGCTGATGGCTTTGCACACATTAGCTCATTGAAGCCTCACAATAACAATGATCTCATTTAGTAGATAAAAAAAGACGTTCTCTGAAAGATTATGAAAACTGCTTAATGCCACATAGTAAGAAGAGCTGGCATTTAAATCCACGTGTACCCGACTCAGGACTCTGTTCCTAACAATGAACTACTTCACAGGTCCTGATATTCTGTATAATGAAAGCATAAAAGTGTTTGAATTAAGTGCCATTTGACGCTCCATTCTACCAAATGTCCCTAGAAATAATGGAAGGATTTAAAAAATCCATAATAGCATTGGAAGGTAAAAAAGAATGCTGTGAATAGCCTAGAAAGGTAAAGAAGTACTGAAAGAAAGCAAATGGGATTGATCAGATGGATAGAGACCACAGCTCAAGTGCACCAGGAGTTACATTTGGAGGAGGTGGGCAGGTTGGCCTCGTCCTTCCCATAGGCAGGGGAAGGCAGCAGAAGCATTTGCCTCAAGGATAGAGCACCAGTGCAGACACGTAAGCCAGCCATGCAGCTGTGTTAGTTTCTTCTCATGCTGCTAATAAAGAAATACCTGAGATGGGTAATTTATAAAGAAAAGAGGTTTACTTGAGTCACAGTTCAGCACGGATGGGGAAGCCTCAGGAAACTTACAATCATGGCAGAAGAGGAAGTAAACATGTCCTCCTTCACACAGCGGCAGCAAGAAGTGTTGAGCAAAATAAGCAAAGCCCTTCATAAAAACCATCAGATCCCGTGAAAACTCACTATCATGAGAACAGCATGAGGGTAACCACCCCCGTTATTAAATTACCTCCTACTAGGTCCCTCCCATGACACATGGGGATTATGGGAACTACAATTCAATATAAGGTTTGGGTGGGGACACAGCCAAACCACACTGGGGGCAAGCCCTGAGTCCTGGTGACACTCAGCAGTACCTCACACCCCTTCTCCACAACCTTGGAGCAGCCCATAGAAACACAACATTGCCAGGCAGGCCAACACAGACCTCAGGCACTAAGATGAAGACGCCACCAAGAATCAATAAATGTTAAAGGAGGATGCCATGAAAGAAAGATCACCAATTCTTCAAACAGAAGAATAAAAGGAAGAGGAGAAGGAACAGTGGTAACAGAAAACAATTCTTTTAAAAAGCAGGGGGAATATCCCCATTGGGCTAAATACTCAATCCTGAAAATAAACCAACAGAAAACCCTAATTAGGGCTCTTAAAAATTAAATATATAGTTACAAACAAAAAGAAAAACTTGAGAAGCAGAATGGACACAAGAACAAATGAGCAAGCTGGGAAATTCGGCAGAGACATTCTTGAAAAGCTGCATACAAAAGACCAAAGAATGAAAAGAATGAGTCTGAAGAAACACACCTGCTCACATTCAAATTCAATAAAATCTAGAGAAAAGACAAGTCGTCAAAATATGCACAGTAGTTATCTTTGATCAGTAGGATCACAGGTGATTTTTTACGTTTATTTATAGGTAACATTTATTTCTATAATGAACGAGTTTTCTTTTAGAATGTGGGAGGCACACATACACCACTCCCCCTGGATTTTAGCTGACCTCTGCTACACGGACAGTGCCACTGACCACATCCTTCCAGCCACCAGACCAGTTGTTTCCAAGAAGCTATGTAAATGCATGTCTCTACGAAGACTCAGCTCAGCACCGCATGAAAGCGGAAACCAAGAGTCAAGTGCTCAAGTGAAGCCGAACTCAGAAAAAGGCAGAATATTACAAAATTCATCATCGGTTTAAGGTAGGGATGCATGGAAGTGCACACACTCATGGTGTAATAAAATTATATAATCTTTCTGGAGAGTTGTACATGGAACTTTTTAAAGCCTTTGACCTGAAATTTCACTAAGGATTTAATCTAAGGAAATAATCATGGATGTGAATAATATTTATCTACAAGGGTGTTCATTACAGAGCAATAAATAATTAAGGGAAGTGGGAAATAATCTAGAGAGCCAACTATAGCAAACTTGTTGAATTCTGTTTTCTCTGGATGATGGAATATTATGCAACTCAAAATGACTCTGTAAAATCATACACTGGGGTATAGGGAAATGCACACACTATATTAGGTAGAGAGAACTGTAACACAAGACGCAGTCAACACAGAAGACAGTAAACATGAGATGCAGAGAAAAATGGCAAGCAGGTCATCACACCAAAACGTCAACAGTGGTTACAAATAGGCAGTAACGACATTCTTTCTGCTTTTCTGAAATAAACATAAGTTACTTTTGTTAAAAATAAAGTTTACAAGAGCTGTTTGAAAAAGGCAAGAGTTTCACTCTGGCTCTGCCAATAAGGAAAATTAGGAGTAGTTGTTCACACCTGCAAAATCAACCCTGGAGAAACATAGAATCTAGCTATCTATGAACTTAACAATCTAAGTCCTTAAGAAGAATAGTTGTTCTGAATTGGTATGAGTTAGGGAAAGAAGCTGATGAGCAGAGAATGTGATAAAGGAAAAGGAAGCAGGTTAAGCTCTATTCTTTCCCTTGCCCACTGAGGCCTCAGCACAATCACCAATTATCGCCTTAATGAAGAAATCAGTGGCAACTTCCCAAAGAACTAGTTTAAAAGTCAACTGGAGGCTGGGTGTGAAGGCTCACGCCTGTAATCCCAGCACTTTTGGAGGCCAAGGTGGGTGGATCACTTGAGGTCAGGAGTTCAAGACCAGCCTGGCCAATGCGGTAAAATCCTGTTTCTACCAAAAAGACAAAAATTAGCCAGGTGTGGTGGTGGCACATGCCTGCAATCCCAGCCACTTGGGAAGCTGAAGCAGGAGACTAACTTGAATTCAGGCGGCGGAGGTGGCAGTGAGCCGTCATTGCATCACTGCACTCCAGCCTGGGCAGCAGAGTGAGACTCTCTCAAAACAGAACAGAACAAAACCTCATAAGCTGATTTTAAAATTTACATAGCCAAACCTTAGTATATGTGAAACATTGTTGAAAAATAAAAAGAATTTGCCCTACCAGATAATCGACTGATGAAGCTACAGTGATTAGGACAGGTTGATATTGGCACAGAGACTAACAAATTGACCAACAGAACAAAGTAGAGCTGAAACAGATCAATACTTACAGAATGGCAGATTTATGGAGTGAGGACTGTTCAATACAAAAAAAAAAAAAAAAAAAACAAGAAAAAGACAACTAACCATATGGAAAAACATTACACTGGATTCCCAAAAGTCATCTACAGAATATCTAAGGACTTACATGCTACATTCACAATTTTTAGTGAAGAACATAGGTAGGTGATCTGATCTAGGGTTAGGTGTTTCATTAACAAGATATGAAAACAACCATGAAAGAAAAAACAAAACACTGAAGAAAAACTGCTACTAATCAAAAAGAATCATTACACATGGTATACTTTTTTTTTTCAGATTGGGAGGAGGTATCTGCAACATATGTAAAGAACCTGTACCAAATCAATATGAAAGGACAAAGAACCAAATAGAAAAATGGGCAAAAGACATGACCAGGAATTACACAGAAAAAGATATTTTATATTTACATTTAGCTAATTAACATGTGAAGAGATGCCAACTTCATTCTTAAATACAAAAATACAAACTAAGACCACAGTGAAACATAATTTTACACTTGTTCAACTGGTGAAAAACAAGAATAGTAGTGCTGGGGAGACTGGTTGACAGGATCCCTTACGTAGTGCTGGTGAAAGTGTATTTGGCACAACCACTTTATGAAGTAATGCCACATTGTTTTCCAGAGTTAAACATTCACATACTTCATGATCCAACAATTCCACTGCTAGACAAAGCATATACCAGGATATGTTAATGAAAACAAGAATGTTCAAAGCAGCACTGTCCACAACAACACAACTGGAACCAATTCAAATGCTTACTAAAAGGAGAAAATAGGGTACATTCACATAATGTAACAGTAGACCACAGGGGAAAAAAGAGAACTCTATAACATCATGCATTTTACTTGAGTCAAAAAAAAAAAAAAAAAAAAAAAAGTCCTGAAGATTACACACAGCATGACACTGACAAAGTTGAAAACACTGTATCTACTTTTTTAAAAGCAAGGGAACTGGGCCAGGTGTGGTGGCTCATGCCTGTAATCCCAGGACTTTGGGCGGCCAGGGCAGGAGGATCACTTGAGTCCAGGAGTGCAAGACCAGCCTGGGTAACATGGCAAAACACAGTCTCTACAAAAAATACAAAAATTAGGTGGGCTTGGTGGTGCATGCCTGTAGTCCTAGCTACTCTGGAGGCTGAGGTGGTAGGATCACTTGCCTGGGCAACACAGCTAGACCCAGCCTAAAAAAGGGGGGTGGGCAGGGAGGTAGCAAGGAAATGATAAATAGAAAACTGAGGAATGCTTACCTTAGAAGGCAGTGCGGTGGGAGGCCACATAGGTAGTTAAAAAATATTGCTGCAAGATGGCCGATTAGGAGCAGCTCTGGACTGCAGCTCCCAGCTAGAGCGTGAAGAGTGGACGCCATATTTCCAGATGGATTTTTATTGCCCACAGACCAGGAGATTCCCAGGTGGAGGGGCTGCACGGGTTGCCAGCATGGCTGTTTTGGCCGGTGCGGCTGGTCTCCACACAAAATACATGGGTCCGGGTGCCATTTCAGCTGGCAATTGGAGTGCCTGGGAGCCAGAGTTGCCCATTCAACTGATGAAAAGGGGACTGAAACAGGGAGCCAGGCAAGGAGATTCCCGGATGAAAAGCACCACAAATCTCCAGTGTGGCTGTTTAAGCTGGTGCAGTGGGTCACTGAACGGGAAATGACACAGATCCAGGTGCCTTTTCAACAGGTGACTGGAATGCCTGGGAGACAGAGTCACCTGTTCAACTGATAAAAAGGGGACTGAAACAGGGAGCCAGGCCAGTAGATTCCTGTACGAAAAAGCACCAAGAATCTCCAGCACGGCTGTTTCAGCTGGCGCAGTGGGTCACCACTCAGGAAATTACGCAGATCCGGGCGCCTTTTCAACAGGCGACTGGAATGCCTGGGAGACAGAGTTGTCCGTTCAACTGAAAAAAGGGGACTAAAACGGAGCCAGGCCAGGAGACTCCTGGGGGAAAAGCACCACGAACCCCCAGTGTGGCTGTTTCAGCCAGCACAGTGGGTGTCAGCACAAAATCTCACACAAATTTGGGTGCCTTTTCAACTGGTGACTGGCACGCCTGGGAGACAGAGTCACTCATTCAACTGAAAAAAAGGGAGACTGAAACAGGGAGCTAGGCAAGGAGAATCCCTGGCAAAAAAGCACCACAAGTCTCCAGCAGCTGTTTCAGCTGGTGCAACAGGTTTACACACAAGAAATCACACAAATCTGGGCACCGTTTCAACTGGTGACTGGGATGCCTGGGAGACAGAGTCGCCTGTTTAACTGAAAAAAAAAAGGGGGGATCTGAGGCAGGGAGCCAGGTGATCAGGTTCGGCCAGTCCCACTCCCGCAAATAACAGCAATCTGAAACTCTCTGGACTGAGAATTTCACAGCAAGCACAGCTGAACCAGGGACGGTCCAGCTCTGTGGGGGAGGGGTGTCCGCCATTACTGATGCAATCCACCACTACTGAGGTAGTCCATCACTGCCAAGGTGGCCTGCCGTTGCCAAGGTGGCCCGCCATTGCTGAGGCAGTCTGCCATTATAAAGTGAGTCTGTCATTACAGAGGTGGGCCGCCACTGCCGAGGCAGTTCTAACTATACCCCTATGAAACAGAACTGCAGGGAAGTTCACATGGCAGCTGGGCAGAGCCCACAGCAGCTCAGCAAAGCCCCTGCAGGCAGACTGTGACTAGGCTGCCTCATCGGTGGGCAGGGCAGCCCTGAAAAAAGGCAGCAGCATGGCAGAAACTTATAAATAAAGCCCTACCTTCCAGGGACAGAGCACCTGGGGAAAAAAAAGGTGTTTATGAGACCTGCTGCAGCAGACTTAAATGTACCTGCCCAGCAGCTCTGAATGGAACAACGGAACTCACAGCTCAGCACTTGGCTCCTAAAAAGGACAGACTGTCTCCTCAAGCAGCTCCTGACCCCCATATACCCAAAGAGTCACCTCATAAAGGACAGCTCAGACTGACATCTGACAGGTGTCCTTCTGGGACACAAGATAGCAAAAGAAGAAACTGGCAGCAACCCTTACTCTTCTGCAGATGCTGCAGGTGATCCCCAGGCAAGCAGGGTATGGAGTGAATCTACAGCAGTCCTATGGCAGAGGGGCCGGACTGTTAGAAGGAAAACTAAGAAACAGAAATAACTTCATTATCAACAAACTGGATGTCCACTCAGAGACCCAAACTGAAAGTCAACAACTACAAAGACCACAGGTAAATAAATCCACAAAGATGGGAAGAAACCAGTGAAAGAAGGATGAAAACACCCAAAACCAGAATGTTTCTCCTCCTCCAAGGGATCACAACTTCCCACCAGCAAGGGAACAAGTCTGGATGGAGAACGAGTGTGATGAATTGACAGAAACAGGCTTCAGAAGAAGTAATAAGAAACTTCTCTGAGCTAAAAGAACATCTTCTAATCCAAAGCAAAGAAACTAAGAACTTTGAAAAAAGGTTTGACAAAATGCTAATGAGAATAAACAGCTTAGAGAGGAATATAAATGAATTGATGGACCTGAAAAACATGAGAACTTCAAGAAGAATATACAAGTTTCAATAGCCAAACTGACCAAGCAGAAGAAAGGGTATCAGAGATCAAACATCAACTCAATGAAATAAAAACAAGAAGGCAAGATTAGAGAAAAAAGGGTAAAAAGAAATGAACAAAGTCTCCAAGAAATATGGGACTATGTAAAAAGACCTAATCTACGTTTGATAAGTGTACCTGAATGTGATGGAGAGAATGAATCTAAGCTGGAAAATACTCTTCAGGATATTATGCGGGAAAACTTCCCCAACCTAGCAAGGCAGGCCAATACTCAAGTCCAGGAAATACAGAGAACACCACAAAGATATTCCTCAAGAAGAGCAACCCCAAGGCACATAATCGTTAGATTCACTAGGGTGGAAATGAAGGAGAAAATGCTAAGCACAGCCAGAGAGAAAGGTCCGGTTACCCACAAAGGAAAGCCCTTCAGACTCACAGCAGATCTCTAAGACCTAACACCATAAAAACCCTACAAGAAAACCTAGGCAAAACCATCCAGTATATAGGCATAGGCAAGGACTTCATGACTAAATCACCAAAAGCATTGGCAACAAAAGCCAAAATAGACAAATGGGACCTAATTCTACTCCAGAGCTTCTGCACAGCAAAAAAAAAAAAAAACAAAAAACCAAAACAACAAAAAAAAAAAACAAAAAAAAACAGTCATTAGAGTGAATCAGCAACAAACAGAATAGGAAAATTTTGCAATCTACCCATCTGACAAAGAGCTGATATCCAGAATCTACAAAGAACGAAAACAGATTTACAAGAAAAAAACAAGCAAGCTCATTCAAAATTGGGTGAAAGATACGAACAGACACTTTACAAAAGAAGACATGTATGAGGCCAGCAAACCTATGAAATAATGCTCATCATCACTGGTCATCAGAGAAATACCAATCAAAACTAAATTGAGGTACCATTTCAAGCCAATTAGAATGGCAATCATTAAAAAATCTGGAGACAACAGATGCTGGAGAGGATGTGGAGAAATAGGAACACTTTTACACTGTTGATGGGAGTGTAAATTAGTTCAACCATTGTGGAAGACAGTGTGGCAATTCCTCAAGGACCTAGAGACAGTAATTCCATTTGACCTAGCAATCCCATTACTGGGTATATATCCAAAGGATTATAAATTGTTATACTATAAGGACACATGCACACGAATGTTCACTGCAGCACTGTTTACAATAGCAAAGACTTGGAACCAACCCAGATGCCCATCGATGACAGACTGAACAGGGAAAATGTGGCACATGTACACCATGGAATACTATGCAGCCATAAAAAACGATGAGTTTGTGTCCTTTGTAGGGACATGGATGAACCTGGAAGCCATCATTCTCAGCAAACTGACATAGGAACAGAAAATCAAACATCACATGTTCCCACACATAGGCGGGTGTTGAACAATGAGAACACATGGACACGGTGGGGGTGAGCATCACACACTAGGGTCTGTGGGTGGGGGGAATAGAGGAGCGATAGCAGGGAGTGGGGAGTTGAGGAGGGATAACATGGGGAGAGATGCCAGATATAGGTGATGGGGAGGAAGGCGGCAAACCACACTGCCATGTGTGTGCCTATGCAACAATCTTACATGTTCTTCACATGTACCCCAAAACCTAAAATGCAATAAAAAAAATCTAGGAAAAGAAAATATTGCCAAAAGAGTGGTGGTATAGCGGGTTTCCTTAGGAACTGCTAACATTATTAAGATACATAAATTAACATTCATAAAAGCAAAGTAAGTCATACAGGGATCAATAATGAGAATATCTCATGAACCAAGGATTAACATTTAATCGAATTTTATGCAACTGGAGCCCACCAAAAATAAAACCAAAAACGTTATCGCCCCTTTTCAAAATTTGTCAGTGGCTCTCCATGACATTACCCCTCTCATGGGCTTTAAGCTGTGAGATCAAGCTATAATACAAGAAAGGTGGGAAGGAATGGAGGGAGTAAGTAAGGGGAGGAAGGGAAGAAAAAAGAAAGGAAGAAACTACAGCATTTTTTTTTTTTTTTAACTTTTAGGTTCAGGGGCACAGGTACGGGTTTATTACATGGGTAAACTTGTGTCATGGGGCTTTGTTGTACAGATTACTTCGTCACCCAGGTACTAAGTCTAGTATCCAACAGTTATTTTTTCTGATCCTCTCCTTTTTAACGACCTGCCACCCTCAAGTAGGTCATAGTGTGTGCTGTTCCCCAATGAGTGATTCTTAAGCTAAGTCCAGCTCATCTGGCAGTGACCATTCTGGAAGTTAGGATCAAAAACAACGGCCCTGCCATCTCCCTCAACACTTCCTTCCTTCTTCCTTCTTTTGGAAAACCCTAACTTTCACTATCCAACATGGCAGCTGCTGGCCACATGAGGCTACTTACTGAAAATGTAATAAAATGCAAGTTCAGTTCCTGAGTTACGTTAGCCACACATCAGGCACCCAAGAGGTATGAGTGGCTGCTGTATCAGACAACACAGATGCAGAATATTCCATCCTCTTGGGAAGCTCTATAGCAAGCTTGTCCAACCCGTGGCCCATGGGCTGCACGTGGCCTAGGATGGCTTTGAATGAGTTTACAACACAAATTTGTAAACTCTCTTAAAACACTAGGAGATTTTTCAGTAAATTTTTAGCTCATCAGCTGTCATTAGCGTCCGTGTATTTCATGTGTGGCCTCAGACAATTCTTCTTCTAATGTGGCTCAGGGAATCTAAAAGATAGGATGCCCCCAAACCTGCAATAACTTTTGCACCAAGATAATGCCTTAAACCCATCTCAGCTGAAAAGAAGAGGCACATCTGTGTGTACACGAAAGAAGGGGCAGGACTTTGTCTACACATGCTGGAGAGGCAGGAGGTTGGCAGAGGGCATCACCAGACCGCAGACAGAGGGAGCCAGAGAGAGAAGAGGGGCCCCAATGCTTCCCGTGGCAAGTTCTGCAGCACCGCTCAAACACTGACAGCTTCAGACAGGGACCTGAGGTGAACGGGGCCTCAGGTCAGCAGAACCAGGAAATTGCAATCCTTCACTCTAACTCCAGGTGAGGGTCCCTCAAAACTCTCGCCTGGGAGGGTGGGCAAAAGTGTGTGTGACCCTCCCAGCCCTGACTTCCCTTCCTCCCTCTCATCCCTTGTCCCTCCTTCCTCCACCAGCACCCATCTGCCCTGCCCTTCAAGGCTGCTTTGCTCTGAAGCAGCTCCTCTTCCTCTGGGGAAGATCAGAGGCTAGGCTGAGAGATGTCAAAGTGCTCACATGCACAGGGCCACAGGAAGTCAAGGGTGCAGCTGACATTCTTTTTGAAGCACTAGGGGAAGGGGAGGGGTGAGGTCTTTCCCTCACCCCCACCCCCTGGGAGGCAGAAGGTAAATCCTCAGAAGCAGGTCACTGCAGGCGGGGCCTTGTCCTAACCAGCGTTCATGTGGTGATCACCCCTTGCCCATCTCCCATCAACCAGGACCAATAACCAGAGTATCACAGCAGAAAACATCCTTAAAGTGGCTCATCCACAGCTGGGGAAACTGAGGCCCTGGGTGGGGAAGGAACCTGCCTGAGATGACATCACCAGCGAGCGGCAGAATGGGGACAGAGCTACCCACTTTCCTGGCTCCCACTCTTCCCTCTGTGCAGGCTGGGGCTTCCAGGGAGAGCCCTAAGTCTTCATACCTGTGCCCAGTCACCCTGTACCTCCCTGACCAGTGAGTGATCCTCACCCCCTCTGCTCTCACAGGTCCTGGCACAAGGCAGTCTATGCCAGCAGGTGCCAGGCAGATAAAGTGGCCTGGATGAGGGAGTTTGGCTTGGCAAGCAGCTGGGTTCAGCAGGTTCAGCCCTTTCCTGGTAATCAGCCTGTCTTTCAGCCCTGAGGAGCTGCCTGGAACACGGGCTCAGCTTGCCTGGGCCAGCTCATCCAGCACAGGATGAGGGAGGATCCAAGTGACCAGTGGGGGCTGAAGGGAGCTGGCCATGGGGCAGGAGGGAGGAGAGGGCTATCAGGGAGACCTGGGCCCCTCCTTGGGACTCTCATAGCACCTAAGCTCCCCTTATACAGCAGCTGCTTCCTCCAATGGGCCACGGGCCCTCAACAGCAGTGCTGGCACTCATTCATCTTTGTGTAGCCAGCACAGTATGAGGCAGGTAGAAAGGTGCCCCAGAGAACAATTACTGAGCCAGAGAGCTGCGGGGGTGGGGAGATCCCATCCAAAGCAGCTGGAGGGGGGCAGCCATCAAGAACACGGAACCTCATAACCCCGATTTCATCACCTATAATGACATGAGCAAAGGTCTCTCCTGATCTTGTGGCTTAGAAGCAGCTCATGGCAAGAGGCTCTTGAGAGCTACCTTCACGCAGCACATGCCACAGGCTGGGCAATCCACTTTCAGTCCTCCCTCAGGTCAACCCTGTAAGGTAGGTTCTATCACTGTCTCAAGGGTTAGAACAGATTTGAAAAGTTGCCCAAAGGTGTGCTGCTTGTAAGAGGGGCAGTGGAGACTCAAAGAGGAGTACGCCAAGTATGCCGTACTGCGGAGACTGTACTCTGACCCAGTCTCCATTCATGCAACAAATCTGTGAGCATTAACCATGTGTTGGGCACTGGATGTCGTGAACAAAACCTGCCCCAGTGACCCGAGAGCTTTCGTGCCAGTTAATGGAGGAGGCAGACAATTAAAGAAGCCAAACGCACAACCCAATCACACAGTGCCACGATGAGATAAACGCTATGAAGCAGAACAAAGGCAGGCAAGTGGGTAGGGCAGGGGTTGCCACACTTTTCCTGTGGAAGTCCAGATAGTAAATATTTGCTACTTGGCCGGCCAGCTTTGCAATGCTTCTTTGTTGTCATCACGCAACTCTGCCAGGGCAGCTGTGGACAATACGTCAATAAACAGGCAGGGCTATGTTCTAATAAAACTTCATTAATGGACACTCAACATAGGATTTTGTAATTTTTGTGTGGTAGAAAATATTATTATTTTTTTCTATTATTTATGAATATGAAAACCATGGCAGGGTACAGTGGCTCATGTCTGTAATCTTCGCACTTTGGGAAGCTGAGGCAGGTGGACCACTTGAGGTCAGGAGTTTGAGACCACCTTAGCCAACATGGTAAAACCCCCATCTCTGCTAAAAACACAAAAATTAGCCAGGCATGGCGGTGTCTGCCTGTAATCCAAGCTACTCGGGAGGCTGAGGCTGGAGAATCACTTGAGCCTGAGAAGTAGAGGTTGCAGTGAGCCAAGATCATGCCACTGCACTCCAACCTGGGTGACAGAGCAAGACTGAAAACAAAAACAAAAACAAAAAGCTTAGCTTGCAAGTCAGACACACATGTTGGCCCAGATTTGGCCACCATCACTTGCCAATTTCTGGGCTAGAGTGGCTGGGTGAGTATATGAGGATGCACTTTATAGACAGGACAGTCGAGGAAGGCCTTGCTGAGAAGGTGACATGTGACCAGAGACCTGAATGAGGTCAAGGAGAATGTCCTGAGCACCTCGCAAAAGGAACAGCACATGCCAGGGTCTGGCCATGTGAATGGAGAGGAGGGGGAGGTGGAGAAGCCAGCAAGGTTTCAGAGGTCAGCAAGAGCCAGGTCATGTGGGCCTCCTGCAAGGACCTTGGTCTCCACGTGACAGCAAGCTACTGAGGTCTGGCATTTGCTAGCTTCATGACCTTGGGCAAGTTATTCAACCTAAGCCTCATTTTCTCATTAAAAATGGAAAGAATAATGGTATCTGTCTCAGTGGGTATTGTAGGACGAAGTGAGTGTCGTGCACTAAATGAATGTCAGCCGCCAATGTTACCATCTACTCAGAGTCCAGCTGGATGAGACGGCGCAGGGACGAGTGGCCATGACTTTCGTCCAACTCACCCACAATGTCCACCACGTCCGGCCGGATGAGCGGCTCTCCACCCGTGAGCCGGATCTTGTCGACACCTTCCTTCACAAAGAGCCGGGCGAGGGTCAGGATTTCCTCTGTGGTCAGCAGGTTGGCCTTGGGGGTGAGCTGGACCCCCTCCTCGGGCATGCAGTACTGACCTGGATGAATGCGGATGTGGAGGGAGGAAACAGACATTGCCAGCAGCCCCGCAATAGTCCCACCTCCTCAACAGGCCAAAGTCTTTCCAAGCCCATCTGGACGTGAGTGGAGACCTCACTAAACCTGAGTTGGAAAAACCCCAGGCCAGCATCTCCCCAGGCCTTGCCTTTCTCATTTCTGAAAGGTCACCACCTTTCCCCATGCCCACCACACACAATCTGGACATAAAATCCCAGAGAGGAATGGGGCGGGGGGACAGGAGAGGGGGTAGGACAGGAGTGGAGGGGGTGGGGCAGGAGAGGAGGGGGCGGGGCAGGAGAGGAGGGGGTGGGGCAGGAGAGGAGGGGCAAGGAAGATGAACTTTGGAAGTCCCTCCAGCACTCCTTGGAGGGATTATGAAATGAGGCCTCTTTGTATCAGCCTGGCCCCAGCTGATCTGTCATGGGCCTGGAGCATCTCCAGGGTCAGCACTGACTAATTCACATGTTTATAATGTCCACCACCCCATCCCTGGCCATGTACTAGACTTTGGAAACTACAGGGAAATGGAGGAAAGAGCCCTGAAGAGTGAGAGGCCCAGGACCCAATCTTAATTTTAAATCCAACTACATTTGTTTTCAAATCTAATCCCAAGGAGGACACAGCTTCCACAATCATACAACTCAGCCTTGACCCCTATCTTGCCCCTAAAGCCCACCTGGCCTGGAGCATGGGGTAGTGGGTGAGGAAGTTAGAAAGCAGAACTGGAGGATTTAGGAGGATTTCTGGGCACAGGGAAATTTCAGAGGCTGCTTCAGCAGAGGGACATCAGCCCAGAGAGGGCCCAGGAAGGTGACTCACATCTGAGGTTGCACTTCTCCGTGAGGGAGATCCGAAGGTAGCTGTGCTGCCGGCCGAAGCTGTCTGTGAGGATGGCGGAGAAGGGGGCTGCATGCCCTCGCAGGAACTGCCTCCGCCTGGACAGCTCCTGCAAGGACAGGGCAGGGAGGAAGGACCGGCCCCTGCTGGCAGGCTGGGGAGAGGTGCAAGGAGAACCACCTGCCCCCTCCATTACTCTGACATCTATGCAGCACTTCTAACCCTTCCACATGTTTGGGCTCTGCAGTGTTGGGGAAGCTGGGATTGTCCCTCTCATGGAGAAATGAGAATGACGGAAAAGACCCATCTATTAAGTACTCAGCTGGGGGCGGGGTGCGATCTCTGCTGGGAGAATTTCTGGCTGGGCAGCAAGGTGGAGGCAAGGGTGTGGGGGAACCTATTAGTCCTTATTCTTCACTCTAGCCAGTGCCAGAAAAAAAGGATGGTGTACCCATGGTCTCGGGCATAAATGAGAGGAAACTGCTAAGGCTGCAAGCAAGGTCCAAACCCATGCAGAGAGAAAGGAGGGAACCAGCTTCACCCTTTCCCATGTCCAAGTCTGGTCCGTCTCCCCCTGTTGTGTCGGTCTTTTGGAGAGTTCAACCTGGATCCTGACAGACGCTGATGAGATAATTGCTCGAGGAAGTAACATCTACCAAACATCTTAAAGTTTCCAAAGAATGTTCTGTTCCATTCCCACACCCACTCTACAAGGGATTATTATAACTAAGGCTTGGAAGGGGTCCAATACCACCCTTGGCAGAACCAGGATTCAAATCCAGGTTTTCTGATTCCAGGTTCTAAAACCTTCCCTTCTATTACACAGAGACAGTCCAAGAAGACAGGGAAGATGACAATGAGAAGACAGGGAATTTGACAATGAGAAGACAGGGAAGATGACAATGACGGTGGGTAGAAGTTACTTCTCTAGAACGTTTTGGGCAAAAAAATCATGACCCTGGCAGTCATGCACGAGATCCACAGAGAAGGCTCAGGAATGGGGGAACCAGAACCCCTGGTTTCTGGGACAGGGATGGCCTGGCACACTGGGACGGTCCCTTAATTTCTCCAGGCCTGTTTTTCCAGTTGTAAAATAAGAATACAGCTATAGGCTAAGGTTTTCTTGCTAGGAGCAAAGACAGGGGCTGGGTGGTGGTGATGGTATCAGACGGTGGGAAGTGAACACCTAAAATTATGATGAAGAGCAGAAGGCCTCAGGCCCTCCAGAGGTCAACTATGCCTACGTTAGGAGGAAGAAGCACTTGCTTCAGTAAGTTTCTCAGCGCCAGCTGCACATTAGAACCATCTGGAGAACTTTGAAAAAAGATTCCACTGGAGACCAACTAAATCTGGATCACTGAAGCTGTTATGTTTTCAATCACTCCAGGTAATTGTCATCGGCAGCCCTTGACTGGGTCAAGAGCTACCAAGTTGTTCAAAGATAAGAGATATGAGTGTGTGAGGTTGCTCTGATTTTCTGGGCCCATAAACCATTCCTCATTCTACCCACTCCAAGAGAATTTCCCACCTCCTCTGAGAAACTCTGCTCAACGTCCTGTGGGGAGTAACCAGCAGTCCCTTCTCTAACTGCAGTCTGCTAGAATCACACTAGTCACTTCCTCCCTCCCTGTGGTGTGATGGAGAAAACTCAAACTCACCCCACTGCCTTTCCACAGACAGCCTCAGGGGTGGGGTGGCATGGGGGGCACTCCATAATCAAGAATCCCATCAGCCACCAGAGTCCAGATGAGATACTTGGGAATCTGGGTGTATTACAGTGCTGCGCCTTCTTTTTCATCAATAGCTATTTGCAATTCAGTTATGTTAGTCACCTCTTCACTTGTCAAGATACCCCCCTTCAACGTAGTCTTAACATGTTGTGGGGATGCGGTGGCCGGGTTGGGGAGGAGTCAAAATGCATCAAGGAACTGGGAGGTGAGAGGACCAAGCAGAAACACAGAAGCAAGCACCATGATGGAGCAATCTGGAACGGAATTAGGGGCTGGGTGCTGGTGGTTCACGCCTATTATCTCAGCACTTTGGGAGGCTAGGGTGGGCAGAGCTCTCGAGGCCAGGAGTTTGATACCAGCCTGAGCAACATGGTGAAACCCTATCTCTACCAAAAAATACAAAAATTAGGCGTGGTGGCATGTGTCTGTAATCCCAGCTACTGGGGAGATTGGGGCAAGAGAATCATCTGAACCCGGAAGGCAGATGTGGCAGTAAACTGAGATTGCACCATTGCACTCCAGCCTGGGTGACTGGGCAAGACTCTGTCTCAAAAAAAAAAAAAAAAAAAAAAAAAAAATGGAATTTTGTTCAGCTGATCAGATTTCACTTCTGAGAACTTTTGTGACCTTATCTAGACTTATGCAGACTGCACCACTGGTTCTGAACCCAGCCTCCTCAACACACACTCACACCCCGCTGGCCATGCAAACTCGTCACTTAGATATTAACAAGCCTCATCCCTGCATCTTTTCTCTCCTCTAACACTGCATGCCCTACTTTCATTCTTCTACCTTTTTCCTTGTCCCTAAATCTCCTGGAGAAAAAAAATATAATAATCAGCACCAGTCAAAGGAGCTAGAGAGAATTATAGGACACAGCAGACAGCAACTCTGCTTGCTCAGAAAGGGCTGGACATGTCAGAGGTAGCAGGAGGCCTTAAATGGACCATATTCCTAGGGTCTCAGCCTGGTCCAGGCTATTTCTTCCCCATGAGAAGTCATCCTGCCTGGTTCAGTATCCCCGGTGTCTAGCACAGGATGCTGGTAAGTTTTGAATCACATGAAAATCCTGTCCCTAATATAAATAGAAAGGTTGTATATGCAAAACTCAGTTACACGGGGGTAATAATTTCCAGGCTGGTCTCTACTGTCAAGATGGTTTAAACTGGTACAGTGGTGGTTCAAAACCCTGGCAGCACATCAAAATCACTCAAGGAGCTTCAAGAAGGACTGATGACAGAGCCCGTCCCAAAGATTCTAGCTCAACCCAGTGCCTCAGCTGTGCAGCCAGGACTGAGAACCATTGGCTTAATGACACCAAGTGCCAGGTGCCATCTGAATCCAGGGCTTGTTGTTGTGGTACTGAGCACAGGATTTGGAGTAGGTGAGCCTGTACCACAAGTCTGGCTCTAGCTGTTGAGAAAGTCACCTAAGTTCTCTAAACCTGAGTTTCCTCATTTATGCAGTAGAAATAATAATCCAACCTAACTCTATTGGAGGAGTTCCTGGCACATGGGAGGTTTTCAATCAGTGATCCATCGAACACTACTGTGTGCTGTGGTCAGTTTTTCTAGTTTGTCAGATTCCCTTCCCTTCCAAGACCCTGGCCTTCCAACCCTACTAACAGCAGATGGCCAGAGGCAGGGTTTCAAAGCTGCTGCCACACCACCCAAGGAAATGGGGTCTGAGCATCCCCAAGGACCACCAATATTAGTTCCAATAAGCAAGCACTAGGCAGCCTGCCAGATGCTGCTGGTCATCTCATGTCTACCCAGTGCAGACTGGGGTGAAGGGAGTGGGGAAGGTGGGGACCCTGTGCTCAAGGTGCCTTCCTCTACTAGTCACTAATCTTGAACATCTGATTTGACTGCTAAAGGCTAGCCCTCAAATAGCTCTGAAGTCGAAACAGAGCAGCAGGATTATTCAGAAGAAAAAAGGCACATTCCAAATTCAAATATCAGTGGCCCTGATTTATCCTGCTATTAGGATGATGTATACTAGGGGTCTCTTAAAATTAGTCTCTTTTCAGTGAGAGGACCCAGCAAAGAGCCTAACCTGATTTTCCTTCCCCTTATTTCCACCCGAAGTGTGAGGTCTCTATACCTATGGCTTCTGGCAAGGGCAGTCACGTTTCACCGAAACATGGATTTTGAGGAGCTGGGCAGATTGGAAGTGAAGATGACCCCCTGAAAAGTCCTCTTTCCCTCCTTCCTCTCACTCCCCCTCACCAGGCCCTGCTGTACTTCCACCTTCACCCACACCCAGTTCCTTGAGCCTAACCTCCTAGCCAGCATTTGTTTTCTCTGGCCCCCTGAACAGCTGGGTGTCTTTGCCTTGCCCAGAGTCACCCTCCCTGCTTCCCGCCACCACAGGCAGCAGCACACTGTTGTCACCCAACAAAGCCTGGATGGAGCCTCAGAGCGAGGAAGAGGGGTGCAGTGCTCCCAGGCTGGGCTGATCCCTGCAAACATTGTCTGGGCCACCCCAGACGCAGGCTGGTAGGTTGCTGTGTCTCCTCCACCCACCTCCCCATTGACCCATCCACCACCCCTTTCCACAGATAGAAGCTACCTGACTTGTTCTGAACTCAGCTCACGGCCCCCCTTTCCACAGTCCTCACAGCCAGCTCCCACTCACACCTCACTTCTCTCCCTCACACCCTCACCCTGTCACACAATGCCCAGTGGCTCTCCATCCTAGCTCTCCAAGAACCTCCCATCCCAAAGCAGACTACCAGCTGCAAGAAGGGATGGGAGGCCAGGGGTTCAAGATGGCCCCACCCCAACTGGCAAGCTCTGCAGATGGGCTGAACATATCTCCAGACTCACCTCCCCTTAGAGTCTCTACAAGACACATTTCTGTGCCCTCTCCCATCTTATGATGGGCAGGCCTACCCTCTCATTTTATAAACACCAAGCAAAGGGAAGTGACAGCCCCAGGAGCCAGGTGAAATTGGAGGTGAAGTTGGTATGTGAAAACATGGTACTCCCTGTCCAGTTTAGTCTACCATGCCGTGTGACTTCTCACTAGTTGAGGCTCAAGCAGCTACAATTATTGGCTGAATCCACTGCCTGCACAACACTGTGTTAAGCGCTGTGGGGAAATATCTAGAAAGGCGGAGGTGCACCCAGCCCTTGGGAACTCCTGGTCTGCTGAAGATCACCCTAATGAGATGTCCAGGATTCAATGTGAGTTGACAGAATAGCTATCCAGCAAGTCCAGATGGGAGGGGACTCACAGGACACAGCATGTGCCAGTAGCAGCATGGATAATAGTAATTACCACAAATGTTTACATAACGCAGCACCTACATGGACTAAGCTTTGTTCCAAGAATATAGGTTAACATATGTTAACTCTTTTAATCCCCGTGACACCCTATGAAGTAGACGCTATTCCCACGTCGTGCATGAGAAAACAGGCACTGAGAGGTAAGGGGACTTGCTGAATCCCCTAATAAAGGATGGGGCTGCCCCAGAGTCTATGCTCTCCCTTCTGCCTCATTACCCCTCCCTTCACAGTGTAAACTGAAGGGATGGATAGGAGCAGGCTCTCTCCCTGGCCTCCACACAGAAAGGATAAAAGCGTGCAGGCTTTAGGGTTGAGTTCCCACCCTCTGCTTTACAGCTCTGTGACTGGAGGAAAGTTAACTTCCATTAGTTCCCTCACCTGAAGGTACAAACTCTATTGACTTCGCACGGCTTAGTGAGAACTAAATGCTTCCACATGTGAGTCACTCAGCACACAGGTTCTCTCATCAAAGACCAGTACCAAATAAAACGGAGGGCCGGGAGGGAGGCAGTTCAGAAAATTTCCTTTTTCTTGAATTCTTTAAAGATCTCTCAGCCATCTTTGCTTTCCCATCTTTTCTTCAATGAAGTTCCAAGTTGGAGGATACTAAAAAAATCTTTACTTCCCAACCACAAGCCTGCTTACCTGAGGATCCCAGAGGGGGTTAGATTTGGGGAAAGCAAATTTGGCGGAAGTCATTGAGCAACATGGGGGAGGAGGGAGCAGTGATTTTACAAATCCCAGGACAGGAAGTCAGTTTTTCCCCCATCTCCCAGGACAGAAAGCCTAATTCTGGGAGACGGGGAAAAAACTGACTAGATAGGTACAGAAAAGAGGTTTCACTAAATGAAAAGAGGCGCTGCCCCCCTCAAATTATTCCCTAACCACCTGAGCAGAACAACAACAAAAACCTAAAACTTGTTATGACTTGAAATACTCTGAGGGGTGCTATCAAGGACTGAGGGATCCTGCCCCAAACCCTAAAGACATACAGGAATTAATTTCTAACCTGGAACAGGCCACATCCTGCTCTGTTCTGCTCTAGGATAAGGCTGAACCCTCCCCAAGGTTAATAAAAATGAGACAAGGAGAGTCAGCAAAGGATGGGTTACTGAGCCATGGGACTACAGCGACATCTCACCGTTGGTGGCACCGAGGTGACATGTTTAGTCAGTCACATTAGAAAGCAGGTGTCACAGGGACACCTGATCTCTCTCAGGTCAGGGGATAGGGAGGGAAAACGTTTAAGAAAGAGGATGGGTGCAAGGCAGGGCTGAAGGGTACTAATAAGACATCTCACTGGCCCCAAAGTCCCAGTCCTCTGCTTACCCCAAATTCTGGCCAAGCTCAGAGCTGGAAGGGGGGTGGCGTGGCTAGGGGACAGGGAGGTTCTGAAGCGGGACTCCCAAGAGCCTCTCCCACTGGGCTAGCAGGCGAGACCGAGCGGTCCATCTGGAGAACATAGCTCCACTGAGGAATGCGAAGGGGTACCCCCCCCAGAAGCCGTCACGCAGATGGGCTGGGAGCTATGGGGGGTAAAAGGCAGCGTGTCCGGGCCACCCCCGCCTCGGGAAGCTGTGGGCGCTGGCGGGGTGGGCTCACCTCCGAGGCAGCTTGCGCGGACTCCCTGGGGCGGGGCTGCGTCACCGGAGCCCCTGAGCTGCAGCTCCGGGCGCTGGATCCCAGGAGCCGCCGCAGCATCCGGGACAGCGGCCGCGCCGCCATGAAGCCTGATCCCTGCACAGCTGCGGCGGGCTTCTGGAGCACAAGGGCCGGGCACTCACCGCCCGGGTCATCCCGGCAGGGTCAGGGCGGGGAGGGCGGGCAGAAGGCGGGGTCCGCGCAGCCAATAGGCGGGGACGCCATCTCGCGCGGCCTTCTGGGAACTGTAGTCCGCTCCCTGTGCCTACTTTCCCGGGCGGGGTTAGCGCTCTAGGGCAGAAAGGTAAATAAACTCAGGTGGGGAGCAGGATTCTTTTCCTTCCAGTTTTTCTGGCTGCTGTGGTCTCAGTTTTAAGTCGTGGTGTGAGAGTAGGCAGGGCAGGACTAGGGCCAAGAGAATGAGGCACTGCCTTGAGCACAAAATTTAAGAGGATGCCAGAAAAACTCCGGTTATCAAGGTAAGCAATTTTTTAATATAATATTTCAAAAATCGTAATAAATTTAAAAGTCCATGAAATATCAACATTCTAAATAGAAAGATCGATCCTACAACTTGCCCGACTCACCTCACTCAGTGTACCATAGTGCAAACTCTGGTTTTACAACAGTCAGGTATTTCAAGATACACTTCTCCAATTGTGTCCCAAAAGGATAGTAACCATCTTGCCCTCTCCATGAAAAAAAAAAAAAAAAAAGAAAGAAAACGTATATGAGAAGTCACAGAATGAGTGCATAATGAAATGAAATGCTTCTTATACACCAAGCACCATGCTATATGTTATTTAAAACGATCCTGGAATGAATAGAATGTCCATTTTGCAACTGAGAATATTGAGGCTTAGAGAGACTGGGTAATTTTCTCGAAGTCACACAGCTGATAATGGGCTTCAAACCCAGGGCAATCTACCTTCTACAGTCAGACAGTCAAGGTTCAGTATGTGTTGGGAATGGTGAGGTGTGTCTCTTCCTCTCTCTAAATATAAAGCAGAGTTCTGTAGCCTATAAGATTTTGGATAACACATACAATAACAAACTTATGTGCTAAGAATCATTATGCTCAAACCAGCCTATCTGCTGTATCCAAAACCCTATCGCTGTGGAATTGCAAGAATAAAATACCGACTGGAAGATACAGCTCCCAAGTGTGTGCTTCGGAAGTGGAGATACAGCTCCTGATCTTGAAGAATTGACCCAATAGTAGGGGAGGGAAGAATAACCGAATATAACTGACTTTTACAAATGCAGTGAGATTATCATAAAAGCTGAGACAATTTTAGCCTTAGAATCAACATGAGTTTCTCACAATGATACTCACAATTCAGAAAATACATTGTGTGAAATAAAAGTGTATCTGGGGTATGTTTGAAACTGATGTGACAAGTATGCCAGAAGTCTGATTGCAAGACCAACTGAGGACTGTTCAATCTCTGTCCACTGCTAAGTTTAGATTATGTCCAGATTTATCAGGGAAACTGGGTTTGGGGGCAAGGAGGATAAAAACTTTTATTTTTGGTAGGTATGAGGTTGAAGAGCCTTCTAGAGAGGACTCAACCGCAGGGAAGAAGCCAATCTGACATATGAACTAGATCCGAAAATGTCACCAGTTCCATAGAGCCTCTCTAGATTCCATGCTCTTCATACAAATTATATGTGATCATCCCTTCACTTGGGCTTTACTGTCATCTTATAGAACTTAGGTCTCCAAGGCAAGACCTAAGGCTTACTCAGTTCTGTTTGATGGCTGAAATCCTCTCCATGTTATCACACATCTACTTGGACTCCTCTAGTGCTGGGAAACTTTGTGGCTTCCTGATGTTTGTCTGCTCCACTTAAATGTCTCCCAGCCTATTAAAATTCTTACTCGTATTCAGCAAAACAAAAGTGCCCCTTTCTGTCAACATGTGGTGATTAAGTGTCATCAGAGCCAAGTCCTCTGCTAATGGCTGAGAATAAGGAAACATTTTCAAGGACTCACAGCCTGCAGTAGGACCCTGATGCGTCAAATCCATGGATTGATTTGGAGGGATCTGCAGACCCCTGAACTTGAATGCATGAATGTATGTTTACTTTTTTTTTCCTAGGGAAAGGTGGCTTTTTATCACATGCTCAAAGAGGCTCATGACCAAGAATGGAACATACGGTCCTAGAATATCTCTTTTGTGATACCCCCCATTGACTCTAATTTTAGCCCCCTGGGCATATACACCCCCTCTTTGAGACTTCAACCCAAGTACTCTCTTCATGATAAACAGCAGCAGTTATTGCCAACCCTTGTATACCACGTCATGGGAGCCACTGCACCATATTCTTTAATACAATTTGGTTTGTCTAGGTCCTGGTGGCAGACCGCATTTCTAAGACAGCTGCAACAACATTTCCTGTCTAGAGCTGTGCTGTCCAATAGAAACTTCTGCAATGATGGGGATATTCTATGTCCTCACATAGCTATTGAACACATGAAATGTGGCTAGTGTGACGGAGAATTGGATTTTTACTTTTATTACATTGTCATTAATTGAAGTGTAAACAGGCATGTGTGGCTACTTCATTATTCAGCACTACAATAGAACTTTGCTTTCTCGAGAAGTGGTGGAATTAACTTTCCTCCCTTTGCATCTGGGTCAGTTTGTAACTTGTTTGTAACCAATAGTGTGAGAGTGATGCTGTGTGGCTTATGAGGCTAGGTTAGATCAATATGATGCAATTTCCACCTTACAATTTTACCTCTAGTGATCTGGTCTCCAGCTGACAGGAAGATAAGTTTCTCTTTAATCCCCATCCATTCTCTCCTCACTTGACTTTCATCTCCCAACTCCTCCCCTCCGCACCCCAAAAAAAGATTCAGGATGTGATTTCCAGCTGTATGTCCATTGTCTCTTCTAATAAGAGCCTCAAGTGTCCAGTCATCTGAATAGTCATTCGAACCTGTCCTCTATTCTATCAGTAACTGTGGACGCTCCTTGCAATTTTAAGCATTTTAATTAAGCAATAAAAGTTTCAAAAAGTATTGTATCGACTATTCCTATCATTTCTCTTTTGACAACCTTGTGCAGCATAGTTTTTGCCTCTCCAGATCCTTCTGTAACCTGCTCTGAGGACCAGGAGGTTGACTTCTACCAACTACATTGACGGCACCACTCAGGTGCCCTGACCTCTGGTTTCAAGGAGGATCTTGCCAATAGGGAGCATGGCAGGAGATCAGAGAGCAGGAGGAGAGAGAAGTTGGAGTATCTACTCTTCCCGATCCCTCCCTGTTTTGCTCTGGCTACAGCTGTAGTTGGTGTCATCTGGCCCCTCTGCAATGAATGATTCCACCTCCCACCGAGTCGAGTTAAACACCGTATCTAACACTTGTTTCTTCACTTCAAACTGGGGTGGAATTGGCTATCTCCTGTTGATCATTGCTGGATGCCTCAACATTCCTGTTGCCCCCCTTAACCTTAGCCCACACCTCCAAAATGGTCCCTTCAAAAATTTTAGCTGAGTATGCCATCTGTTTCTGGCTGTTTCCCTGACTGATACAGGATTCATGGACAAGCTACAGGCTGGTAACCAGTCTGAGGCCTGGGGGTTGGGGACCTCTGCTTTAGAGTATAGAGAGTTCCTGAGACAAACAGTTTGAGAATTGCTACCTTAATACACACTCTTTCATCCTCTAGAGACCTAGAGACATCCTAATATTCTTTTAACTGCTGTGTCCACATCATTGTCCCCAAACCATTGAGAATAATATAGAATAAGCTCTTACCTAGCCCCCATTTCCCTGAGCTCTTGGAGTTGGCTCTATGTTTTCCTATGGAGTTGGTAAGACTGGTTTGCAGATCCTCATCCTGAAGTTCACCAGGAGCCCTATACTGGGAATCAGCTTCATATTTCACATCCAACTTCTGCCGTAGGGTCACTATCTACCGGTTTAGCCTCCTTATTAGGTAAAGATTAAAACTGGTCTGGCCAGGTGCGGTGGCTCACGCCTGTAATCCCAACACTTTGGAAGGCCGAGGCAGGCAGATCACGAGATCAGGAGATCAAGACCATCCTGGCTAACATGGTGAAACCATGTCTCTACCAAAAATACAAAAAACTAGCCAGGCATGGTGGTGTGCACCTATAGTCTCAGCTATCTGGGAGGCTGAAGCAGGAGAATCACTTGAAACCCAGGAGGCAGAGGTTGCAGTGAGCCAAGACTGCGTCACTGTACTCCAGCCTAGACAACAGAGCGAGACTGTCCCAAAAACAAAACAAAGCAAAAAAACCTGATCTTCAGCTTTGTTGTGACACTTGAGTCATGTAATGCTTAAGCAAGTGCTCTGTTGTTTTGATGATATTGTTTGGGGGCAAGGAGGGCCCTACTCGTGTTACAGAAACCATCCTTTCTCACGTGAAAGAGATTAAGTAGATTAGTTCATTTGGATGCACTGAGCCTACAGGAAAGCTCTTATTAGAATAAGGGATAGTGGGCTCATTATAAACCACGTATATAACTCAGCTCAAAATAGTTTAACTGTTTTCCAAGAGTTAGGTAGCCAAGAGCAGTAACGGCAAGTACGGTAGGTATAAGTTAGGAAAACATAAGGCATAGGGATTGCCAAGAAGGATGGACCTCAACTTTCAGGGAGTCCTGAGACCCTTAGTGTGTGGGAGAAGAGGAGGGGCTCAGAGGACACTGAGAACTTTCTTCTGAGATATTCCCAGGTCTTTTGTAGGTCAGACCTTCATCCCTGTTATGAAATCACCCCAAACTGTTTTCTCCTACTGATCTTCTCAGTGTATGGTGGTTTTAAACAGGTCCATAAATTCTTAAATATTCCTCACTTTAAAAGGTGGAGCCTGGTTTCCGTCCCCTTAAATGTGGCTGAAGTTAGGAACTCTAGCTAATCAAATGTGGCAGAATTGATGGTGTTAGGCTTCTGAGGGTAGCCAGGGAAAGACCATGTGGCTTTCTCTTTGCTCCCTCTGGGAGAAGCCAGTGGCCATGTTGTGAGCAGTTCTCTGGAGATGCCCACATGATGATGACTGATCCCTCCTGCCAAGAGCCAGTTAGGAAGGAAGGCCTCCAGCCAATAGCCATGTATGTAACCATTCTGGAGAAGACTCCTTCAGCCCCAGTCACAGCTTCAAGTACCTGCAGCTCCTGCTAAGATCTTCACTGCAGTCTTACGAGATATCCTGGACCAGAAAACACCCAGCCAAGCCACTCCCAGGCTCCTGCCCCTTAGAAAGTGCATGAAATAAACACTGGTTGTTTCAGTCATTACATTTTGGGGTAACTTGTTATGCAGCAATAGAACATTTAAAAGTTGTGTGTGAATTCCTACAGTGAATCGCTATTTCAACTATATTGCCTGTTACCATCATAGACAGGAAAGAGATGCTGTTGGATGTCTGTATCTGTATTGATGGTGTTCTGGGCCATTTGTTCTTCATGCGCCCCACACCCTTTTCTGGGATCCATTCTCCACCTGTCTTTTGCCCCCTGTCCTCTGCCCCAAGAGGTTGATCCCATGGACCCCCTTGCCTTCAGGCTTCTGTTTGGAGTCCATTCATGGAAGGCAATGGGAGGGGAGCAGAGGACAGTATGGGAATGTTGAGAAACATTAAGTTTACCCTGCCCCCATGGCTCCTCTGTAGAGGATACCTTTTGGTTTGTAATTAGTGGTAGGTGGGTAACAACTGCCTACTTAGCATATTCTTGACTTATGAGTAAATGTAGAGCACCTGTGTATTAATAAGAATCACCTGTTTAAGAGAAAATACATACACGGATGAGAATCTGCTCGGGGCCTTCAGCCTGGAACACTGTCAGCCTCTCAGCTCTCAGGATGTTGGTCCCCCAGATAGGTCCACTCTGTTGTTCTATCTGGGTGTCTGCCTCTCAATACCTTAAGCATCATCTGGGTGGGGGTCTCCTGACTGAGATGGTTCTCTATATGGGAGGGAGATCTGGCCATGGGCAACTCCCCCATGCCCAACTCTGCTTTCTTTTCTACCAGCCTAGGGAAGCGAGAGATGACTTTACACCTGACTTTATTCTACTCACAACTACACAGTTAGAGTTCACTGTGTTAATGCCCATATGTCTAGAAGAAAAGCAACTCACATGTGGTTCTACCTTTGCACTAGAAAATAACCTTTAATTCCTGTAAGACAATCAAATCCGCTAAACTCAGGACTGATTCCTCTGCAAGCAAGATCAAGTTATACTGTCTGGATTATGCAGTGGCTGTTTGTTAAATTGAGTTGGGATAATTATCAAGGTGCAGATATAAAACAAGAAGCATCAAAGGCTGACATTTTTGGAAAGACCTCAGAAATCCTCTCACTCAAGAGAATTGGCCCAGCTGAGAATGTCACCTGCCATGTTCCCTCCTGGGGCGGGCAGGGCAGGGCAAGCCTCTGTAAGGAGGCAGATAATGACTTGGAAGGAACCCTATCTCTGCAGTGGGGTGATCTGACTGCCAGTCCTCACTGCCGCAAATTCCCTGCTTAACCTTGGACCAATTACTTAATTTCTCTGGTTTCATCATAGGTCAGAGGGGAAACTGCCTATCTCATCTACTTCACAGGGTGGTGGTTGTGAAAAATCAATTAGAGAGGATTTTACTATTTTATGAAAATATAAGATGAAGCACAAAGAGGTGATGTAACCAGTCCCAGTGATGCTGGTTGGGGGTGAAGCTGAGATCCAAAGGTGTTAAGTAGTTTAGCTCCCAAATCCACGCTGTGAAGCCCTATCCTCTGTGTTCTTGACCCTGACCACAGCCCTGCAAATAGTCCTTTTAGTACATTCTCAGTGTCCCTTTGGCTCCCTTCTCTTTCCTGCTACAATTCTGTACTATATTTATCTTCCATAATCTCATAATATTTAAATGGGGCAGAGGAACACTTAAACTAAGCTTGAGTTAAAAAAACTTTACATGTTGTAAAGTTCAATTTGTAAAGCCAAATTCTAAGTAGAGAAAGTCTATTATCATAAATGTAAAACATAACTTTCCCTTTTTTTTTTTTTTTTTTTTTTTTTTTTTTTTTTTTTTTTTGAGGAGGCATCTTGCTTTTGCCACCCAGGCTGGAGTACAATGATGAAGACCTTGGCTCACTGCAACCTCCACCTCCTGGGTTCAAGCAATTCTCCTGCCTCAGCCTCCCGAGTAGCTGGGATTAGAGGCACCCACCACCACACCAGGCTAAGTTTTTGTATTTTTAGTAGAGACAGGGTTTCACCATTTTGGCCAGGCTGGTCTTGAATTCCCCACCTCAGGTGATCTGTCCACCTTGGCCTCCCAAAGTGCTGGGATTACAGATATAAGCCACTGCACCTGGACCTTTTTTGCTGTGAGAGTTTCACCCTTGTTATGCAGGCTGGAATGCAATGGTACAATTTTGGCTCACTGCAACCTCTGCCTCTGTGTTCAAGCGATTCTCCTGTCTCAGCCTCCTGGTGGCTCATGCCTATAATCCCAGCACTTTGGGAAGTGGATCATCTGAAGTCAGAGGTTCAAGACCAGCCTGGCCAACATGGTGAAACCCTGTCTCTACTAAAAATACAATAATTAGCCAGGCATAGTGGTCCCTAACCCTTTCTAAAGAATGTTATAAAGTTGATGTGAATTGGAACGTAAGTCCAAAGTCTCTTTTCTGAAGGCTGAGGGGCCAGATAAATTTTGGAGTTTAGTCATGTTTAGGTCTTGAAATGTCATATACTGTACATTATATACATTTTGTATGTACATGTAAAAGCATATAAACACAGTACATAAGACAGGTCTAGGAAAGCCCCCAGTAACCAAATAATTTTTCTGAAGAAAAACATTCCTACAAAGTAGGGTAATGATTATAAACAGTTCACGTCACATGGCCATGTTTTGTTGACAGATGAAGTATGGAAACATTTTCCAGTTTACTATAGAAGTAGTTGAATTTTGGAATTACACATAAGGGATTCTAGACTTGAGGTAATACAGAATTGGGCCAAGGTTAGTCAGGATGAACTGCTTCATCAGTGAGATGATTATACACTTTTCTAGTTCTAGTTACCTCTCCAGGAAGGAGAACCACATTTTATAGCTTTGTTCCCTCCTCAGTGAACCAAAGGCCAAAGAGATTGTTTCCCCCCTTGAAGTTTGGTAGATTGGAAGTCTCTGCTAGCCACATCAAGCCATGAAACACTTGAATCCTAAGAAAATAATCAGAGATTTTGCTTTTGACATGGGTAGGTATGTCTTCTGTTTGCACCACCAGGCCTCCTCTTCATCTTCTGTACCTTGCTCTAGCCTCAGAAGGCTGACCTGCAGGAATGACCCTCCCCATCTGATTCTGATGGGGCCTGTCCAGTGGGGACCAGAGAGAGGGGAAAGTATGTGAGGGTATCAGGCTCTTGGCTGCTTCCCTGAGACGGCTGTGTCCCCCAACTACAGTTATAGCTTCTGTGGGTGACCCTCCCCATGTAGTTCTCTCTCTGCTTCATACCTCCTCAGGCCTTGGAGTGGGACACCCTCCACCGGTCCCAATACATACCCACACCCACACCACTAGCTCCAGAATACCACATTTTCTCTCGCATTTTCCTTGGACCTAGCCTACACCTTTATAAATATTACTTTATTAAATGCCCAACTTGAGTGTGGTCCTGAAAGGACATTGACGGGTACAAAAGCCAAGATCAATTAAAAAGTAGTAAGAGCTGTGCCTATGATTAAATTTAAATATTGCTTCCCAGTGGTAATTTAGTAGACAGTTAATGTGGAAATAGTATTTTATAAAACCATTTATTAAACAGTATTTTATAGAAAAATGATAAACTCAACTTTGTGTGAAAACTTATTCCATGTATAGTCTGTTTTAAATCCCTTCTAGAACAAGGTCAGATATAGGTATGGTGTACAATGAGCCTGGGGGCTTGTTGCCATGACTCTAGAATAAAACATCTGGGCCACTGAGGCTTGCCCGGCATCAACAGCTCTGAGTGCAAGAAAGTTGCATTGGACCAGGCTGTACTATCAGAGCATGGGGGTGATGTCCTACTTGTGCAGAGCACCCCCAGCAATTACACCGTATACTTGAGTGCCCCAAGAAAGACAAGACATGCCTAGCCCAGGGGAGGAGTTCTGCAGCACATACATAGGTTACAGGAGTACAAAGACTGGTGGGGCCTCATGTGTAGAAGGCGAGGCTGTGGAAGGGACTGACTTCTGCTTTCAGACTGACTTTCTGGCAGCTTTGTGGGCGAGGGAGCCCACAGACCTCTCAACATGGAAAGGGAGTAGAGTCCAGTGGTTATGAGCACGGGCTCTGGAGCCAGGATGCTGGGGTTAGCTCCTGTCTCCAGCACTTGCCATCTGTGTGACCACAGCAAGTCATGTCCCCTTGTGCCTCAGTTTCTTCATAATTAGAGGGGGACAATAGTATCAACTTCCTACGGGTACATGAAGGTCAGATAAGTCAATGTTGAGGCTTAGAGCTATGCCTGGAATATGGGAATGCTTAGTACTGTCACCTACTGCTATGGTGGGAGTGTTAGGGTTTCCGAGATTTCATAGGTTGAAATGAAATCCCCAGTTCGGTGGCAGAGGAGAGGCAGCAGGGAAGAGATTGAGCATGGAGCCTCCTCTCTTATGAATGGGATTAGCACTTTATATAAAAGGATGGAGATGCCCTTTTGCTCTTCCACCATTTGTGCTACGAGGAAGAGGCTCTCAGACACTGGATCCAGGTGTCTTGGGCTTGATCTTGGGCTTCTTAGCCTTCCGAATTGTGAGCCATAAACTTCTATTGTTTATCAATTACCAATTCTAAGGGTTTTTTCAGTTTTTACATAGCAACCTGAATGGACCAAGGCCTTTATTAGAGCTGGCTGCTGACCTTGCTGCTGCATCCTGGTCACTGGATTCTTTCTGTATTCTCTAAGTAAGCACATCTGGGCCTGGCCTTTTTAGTCACTTTGTCCTACCTCTGACACGGGTCTGTCTGCTGTCAGTCTTTTGGGCTTTCATTAGCAATTCTGTCGGGCACCACCAGACCCCTTAGTGACACCCCTATAACACAGTCAGCACCTAGGGAGGGCCAGGTGGCCTCTAAGCGAAAAGCTCCCCAGTTTCATGCCTGTGAGTTATAAAAATGGACATTTCCTATGTGGCAATCAGAAACCGGACAGAATATAAAAAGTATGGGGAGAGATAGCAGGGGGAGAAATGCCAGATATAGGTGAAGGGGAGGAAGGCAGCAAATCACACTGCCACACGTGTACCTATGCAACAATCTTGCATGTTCTTCACATGTACCCTAAAACCTAAAGTGCAATAAAAAAAGTAATAGAGACCTCAAATGAGCTAATCGAGAAGGTAAAACTGTTCTCCATCTCTGAGGAGTCAAACAGCAGGGAGAGATAGCAATTTGTTTCTTTAAATAACATTTTGCACATTCCCATCTAATTTTGCTAGTTAATCAAGGATAATTTCCTAGAGCTACAGTTTGGCTTTCTTCATGAAGGCAGGTGGGAGTTTAGAAAGCAAGGAGCAGAACATGTAAGCCGAGGGAGAAGCTAGGAAACACACACAGGTAACACCTGAGCAAAGGCTATGTGATAGCTCCTTGGAGAAAGATGAATAGGAGGAGCAGCTTCCATTGGAGCACTGAGGAAGGAGAGATGGATGAGGACCTTGAGCAGCGAGTGGGACCATCTCAACCATAGGTGTGACAGTTTGACAGTAACTAAAACGTTTACTTCAACTCTAATCACAGATCTCAGGCCTCGTAAAACCTTCCATTCCACTTATAAAACAGTTTACAATCACTTCCTCCTACATGTGTTTAATTTTCCTTTCTTGTTTCCCAGCATTATGAAACATAGTAAGTATGCATGTCTCTCCACGTGTTGTTACTAATGCAGAAGGTTTTTCTTTTTCAGACACAAGGAGGGCTCTCAGAAATGTGAGAGGAGACTGGTGATCAGGCAAGGATATCAAAGGTGAGGTCAAACGCAAGATCGCAGGTGTGCAGTTGTTCAGCTGGCTTGTCACAGTCAGCCACCATAGGGATCATCACTCTTTCAAAAAGTCCACCCCTAGGCTGCCCAGCTCTCTCAGTTTTTCCTCTTTCTCCTCCCCCAGAGTGTGTATTCAGAAGGTCCCTGGCTGAGATGTGTTCTCACAGTTCTGCCTCTGCGTTACAAAAGGAGAAAGACCTCACAGTGCAGCTGGAGACTGTGCTCAGGAGATCCACAGTGCTACCAAGCTTCAGCTCAGTGTCTAGTACTGCCAGCCCTTCCAGTATCCTCCGTTTCATTCTTTCCCCAGTCAGACCTTGTTTTTCTTCTACCCTTGACCTCTGGAGAAAGGGATAGGAGGGGAGAGGGAGCAGGGAGTAGTTCTTGCCTGTTGCTTCCATACTCATTTCAGGACTGTGCTGCTGTACTTCTATACAACAACCATTTCCTGGCTGGGTCTAAGGTTCATTGGTCACCTTTAGGACAAATGTTTTCTTCCACTCCTGGTGCATGATGCACGATCAATAAATGTTGAGAAACAATGGTGGTACGGGTATTAGATTGGTGCAAAAGTAATTGCAGCTTTTTGTCACTTTCAATGAAAAGAACTGCAATTACTTCTGCACCACCCTAATGTATGCAAGAAAAGAAAGGTCAAGTCACTGGGTTCTCCATTTTAACAGAGTGTACAGAGTGCAGCTGTGGAAAGAAAAGAAACATGACCTAACAAGGCGCTGACTACATACCTTTTCACGCTTCAAAGGATCAAAGGGTGGAGCACCGTGATAAAATCTGCATCTCTCTCTTGCCCTTAATTCTAGCTCCCTTTTCAGGAAAAGAATGTGGAGCTGAGAAAAGTTCTCTATTTGCTCAATCAGACCTCTCTGATTTCTGTGACAATCTCCTGTGAGCACACTGCCTTAACATCTACTCTATTATGCTAAAGTCTCTATCATGCCTGCCTTGAGTTACAGTTTGAAAGATCCCCTGCTGTGACCTTAGCCCTGTGACTTGGTGAGGTAGTTAAGGGGTCCTGTGTGTGGCTGACACTATGCTGACTGATACCCTATGCCACACTTCCTGAGCTTTCCAGAGTTCAAGGCAGTTGCGCTGACAGCCCCAGTGTGGGGGACTCTTTCCATCTGCACTGAGGGTATTCTCAGAGCCACAGGAGCTTGCTGGGCAAACTGTGAGGGGGTGAGTGTTGTTAGAAGGGACGCTCCAGCCACAGCCCTCTATTAACAAGGCTTGGGAGTCAGCGAGTCTGTGCTCCATGGGAACTATTCCGAGTCCTGGTTCACACGGTTTCCTGGGAACCCCAGGACTGTGCCTCACTTGTTTGTACAAATGAGTCTTGCCCATGAGTGCCCTGTTTTACTGCCTTTCCTTTCTTCCTCTTACCCTACACTTGTAATTTTGGGGTCCATTTCCCAATTAAATTAGCTGTACCCAAGTACTGGTCTAGGGTCTGCTTTTGGAGAAAATCTAAACTAAGAGTTGGAAAGGAAGAAAAAGTCTACAGTGGCTCTCACCTCTTCTTAGCTTGAATTTACTCTCCTACCCACTGAAAGCTAGCTTCTGGTCCTCTCACCCTGCCAGTGATTTTGCCCAATCATACCTGGCCTCTAGGTAGCAGCTGACCAACCACTGCCTCCTTGGAGCACGCTTCTCTTTGCCCCCAGGACATTCTTTTCTCCTAGATTTCCCATTTCTATTAAGCTTTCTGCCAATCAAAGATGGGTTTTTCACTTCTCCCTTAAGTGTCCCATGTCCCCCAAAGCCCCCCTAGGGTCCTCTTCTACTCACACTCCCCACCTTCACTAAGCAGTCTCACCAACTTCAGCAGCTTCAATGTAACAAATGCCAGTGATACCCCAATCTTTCTTCCACCCAGGCTGTTTTGAGCTCCCCCTTCTATGTTCAACTGTCTACTAGGTAGAAACCCTGAACACTCCATGGATCCTTGCCCAAACATGCCCCCTAGATGAAGTTTCTGTGGAAGAACACTTTTCCCCTAGAGATTTGGCAGGGAAGAATAGAAGAGAGGCAAGAAAATGAGATGGTGAGGTTGAGAACAGCTTGGACTATTCCATAAAAACAGTAAGGGGCCAGGCATGGTGGCTCATGCCTACAGTTCCAGCACTTTGGGAGGCTAAGGTGGGTAGATCACCTGAGGTTGGGAGTTGGAGACCAGTCTGGCCAGCATGGTAAAACCCCATCTCTACTAAAAATACAAAAGTCAGCTGGGTGTGGTGGTGGGTTCTTGTAGTCCCAACTACTCGGGAGGCTGAGGCATGCAAATTGCTTGAACCCAGGAGGCAAAGGTTGCAGTGAGCCTAGATCATACCACTCCACTCCAGCCTGGGCGACAGAGCAAGACTCTGTCTCAAAACAAAAGAAAACAAAAAGAGGCAAGAAAGCAGAAAGGCAGAGACACATGAGAAGCCAAGTTTCTGGGAAAGGCTTTAAGGAAGGAGGAAGACAGGTTCACATTCAGAAGTCCTTCAAGGTGTCAGGAAAGCAAGAGTTCTTGACAGATGACTCTCATTTCTTCCCTGAACTGGGAGGCAAGATCATTTGCTGTAGCAAAATGGAAGATTTGAGAGTAGAGGTAAAATTCTGAAGGGGGCATCAGTGAGGATGCAAGTATGCAAAGCTCAGCAGAAACTGGCTTTCAAAAGCAGTAAGACTTATTGACTGGTATTCTTGAAAGCCTAAAGGCAGACCAGGGTGTAGGCACGGTTTGATCCAGAGGCTCAAGATATCAGGACTCTAGCTCCTGTGATTCTCTCGCCTTTGTTCTGAGTTCCAGCAGTCAGACATCACATCCATACTGCAACACCCAGAGAGTGTGTCTCCTTTGGGGTTCCAGAAGAAGAGAGGGTAAGTATATTTCTCAAAGCCCTCATGATTATCTCCTCTTGTCTCATCAGCCCTTCTGGGCAGTGTTCTCGTCTGTGAGGCACCCATCAGGTGGCCACAGAAATGGGAGAGCTGATTCGCTGAAGCCCATCCGTGCCTATCCCTGGAGATGGAATGAGGTCAAGCCCACCCTAACAGCATGATTAAGAATGGGAGAGATGTACTTCCTCGAGGGAAAATCTGGGTGCTACTGGGAAGAAAAGAGGAGAATGTATACTGGGAAGTCAACCAACAAACGTCTGTCCATAGTTTCTAAGGAAACGGTAAGAAGCAACTGTTGAAAGATTTGTTAAGGTGTGATAATACTGAAGTGGAAGTTGTGATGAGTGTGCAGGAGAGAAATGTGTAGTGGCTCCCACCCTCCTTGCTCTGATTGTTCCAGCAGCCTGAGTAGTGGGGGTGTAGGAGTGGAGGAGGTAAACGATTGGGTTGATCCAAAGTTGGAAGTTTCCCAGGTATACATTGTTTAAGGAGAACTGGGCACAACATAAGTGTTGGGTAATGGAGTGCTTGAAGTGATGGATGGGGGGAGAATGGAATTGGAAGAGAGCTGATAGATTGGGATAAAATGGACTCTGTTGAGAGACTGAGCTTTCAGATAAACTCAGAAGGCTGGCTTGGGGAAAGGAAGAAAGCATGAGTGTATACACAGAAGACAGTCAGTGAGAGACTGCGAGCTAGGGAGTGTGTGAGTGAGAGAAAACAAGTGAGAAAGGGTACGATACTGCCATTTAACATTCAGAGGGAGTCAGTGATGGCAAGGGCTTCCTGGGTTCTATTTTCTAAATGAAGACATGACACATGTGTGGCAAGTTACAGTGGGCTTGATAGCAACACAACAGTTGTCTTCAAGCCTACATCAGCTTCAGAAATGGGAGCCACATCCCTGATGACACCTGCCTGGGTGTTACTCCCCCAAATATCAGCCCTGCTGGGTTCTTTAGGGGAAAGAGGCACTGAAGGCCATCCGTTTGCCTTCAAAATGGAGTCCTTATGACTCTGAGACCACATCTCACTTTTCCTTTAAGGGCTCTGTAAAAAGGTTTTTTTTTTTTTGTTGTTGTTGTTGTTATTTTGTCTTTTTCTTCCCAAAGATGTGTCAGGCCACTTAGGTTCTTGGAATAGAAATGGAAACGGAAGATGCTAGGAACAGATGTGTGCTAACCACTTTTTATCATTTTTCTTCCAATTCTTATTCCGGGTTAAGGAGATACACGATTGAATGGTCTAAATCTGGAGGTTTGCCAGGTAGACATTCTGTAAGGAGAAGGGCAGTATCTTACCCTTACCCAATATCTTACCCAAGTTTTCTTTCTCCCACTCTCTCTAGCTGGCTGTCACGTGCATGCACTCATGCTTCCCTGCTTCCCCAAAGCCAGCCTTCTGAGTTCATGTGAACATTTAGTCCCTGAACCCACTCCATTTTATCTCAACCCATTGACTCCTTTCCAAATTCTCTTATTCCTCCATCCGTCGCTTTAAGCACTCTATTACCCTCAACTCAAATCATGCTCAGTAGGATTTCTATAGAATGAGCAGGCAAAGAAGCCGCAGAAGGAATCTACAGGCCTAGGCTGAGTGGTTGGCTTGACTACTAACATATTCTGAATTGAATTCAGTGACCTAAATCAGCGAGCCACAGTTTATGTATACGTGCAACGAGTGTAACAATCTCTATACCAGGGAATCAGCAAACTTTCTGTCAAGGCCCAGAAAGGAAGTATTTTAGGCTTGGCAAGCCATCTGGCCTCTGTTGCAACTGATTCTGTGGTTGGAGTGAGAAAGCAGCGAAAGACAATCCCTAACCAAATACACATGGCTGTGTTCCCATAAAACTGTACTTGCAAAAATAGATGGCAGAAAGGATTTGACCCCCTGAAGCAAGGGGCTGTGGGGAGGATCATGTAGCCTGTGTCCTTGCAGTCCTTTTGCCATAGTTCTGGCCACTAATGGGACTAATCACCCCTGTGCACTAAGTTGACCTCTCACCTATGTTTTGGAGAGGACCAATAGATGTTTCAAAGGTGATAATACCAGTAAATACAACGGATACGATGTTTTCCTTCCTTATCTTCAGGCCCCCCCCCCGCCTTCACATGATGTTAATGGCCATGACCTACTCTGCCAAGTGGAAGACCCTTAGCCTTGCTTCCACCTTCCAGAGTTAGTCACTTCCCTAGTGCTGCTGTGCACCACTGGGTGGTGGCATCTTGAACTGCCAAAAATCATACAAATTACACCATATTCATAGCAAATGGAATTCAAAGTGTCTCTCATTTGTGTTGTTAACATCTAACAGAAAGTTACAAAAATGAAATATAAATGAGGTCAAATGTAATGGAGAAAGCCATTTAGGTTTGGGGTGGAATAGCAAAAAGACTGATGTATTACTTAGGTGACATAATGCTAGATACTATAAATTGATAAGCTTTTATTGTCAGGCCACTAAAACTTGGTTTTTTCATTTACATCATAGTTCCGTGCTCCTTGGGGTAGGAAAGAGAATCACTGCTCTATTCAACCAAGCAAAGACCCAATCTTCATCCATCACATGATTCTACCATCTTTTAGGAATTTGTCTTTTTTTTTTTTTTTTCCCATTCAACCAGAGCAGGAAAAGGATGAAGAGAGGAGACAGAGGATTGTGTGGGGCACATTTTATAGGTCAGGTTTGGAAATGGCAGCGTTACTTCCATCTATGTTTTGCTGGCCAACCGAGCCATGTGGTCATACTTAACTGCAAAAGAGGCTGGGAAATGTGGTCTAACTGCAGGTCTAGACAAAGAAGAAACAGATATGTTGAACATGTGGATAGACTGCCACAGCTGGGCACAAACTGAGTGACGGGCATGCCCTACTCAGGATTACTTTTCCCAGCTGACCATGGAGGCTATGTTACTGTTAGGAAAAAACCTCCCTGTGGATAGCATCCTCTGAGAAGGGGCCCTGACAGCACTCTGGGCTATGTTTTCAGGGATGTTTGTATTACAAATGATACTGGAAGACTGAAATACTGTCTCCCTTTGGAGTAGAGAGCAGTTTAATGTCCAGGATAATTAAGATATTATCTGTCTCTGGGAAAAAGTTTAGATGGGTTTGCTTACAATTGTTGTTTAGATTGAGGTTTCCTAAGTTTGGGGTTTCGTAGGTGTGACCCAAAACTGTAATATGCTCAGCATCCATCTGCAACCAGCCCTTGCTTCACAGCCCTTGGTAGCCAAGAACCACAAACACAAACACAAAACCTATGCTGCCTACTGTGCTACCAGCCAGTGTCCTTTTCTTTTACCTAGACATTCTGTGCCTTCTGGAAGCACCCATGAAACACTGCCAGGCTAACTTGTGCACTTGCAAGTAAAGCCTCAGACCCATTACAATTTTTGAGAGTTACCTGTTCAAGTTTATCACGGTCAACATTTAGTAAATATCTCTAGCTAGCCAACCATTTTTAGCTTTATGGGATCCCTAGTAGCAGGCTTAAACTGTTATTTCATCTTTGGTTAAATGAAGTAAGTGATAGCAGTGTAAATTATGAAGCCCCCAGGCACATGCAACATATCAAGGCCTCCACATTGTACAAACCCAGGTACTCTGTTCATATCATAATCTATGAATATGCAATGTAGCTGCTCTGTTACAAGATTTCAGACCTAACACCTTCAATAACAGAACACACCACTACTTTAGGTGTAACTGAGAAAGAAAAGCAGCTTCCAATTAAACTATGACAAAATGCTCTTCTGTTGTTTTGATTTTTAACTGCATATTGAAAGAGCTCTTTTATGTTTTTTATTTTTTTACGGACAGGGTCTCAGCTCTGTCACCCAGGCTGGAGTGCAGTGGTGCAATTGTGTCTCACTGCAACCCCGACCTCCTGGGCTCAAGCAATTCTCCTGCCCTAGTCTCCAGAGTAGCTAGGACTACAGGCATGTGCTACCATGCCCAGCTAATTTTTTAAATTATTTGCAGATAATAGGTCTCACTGTGATTCCCAGGCTGGTCTTAAACTTCTAGGCTCAAAGGATTCTTCTACCTCAGCCTCCCAAAGTGCTGGGACTACAAGCATGAGCCACCATGCCCATGCTTATTTAGACAGATTTATCACATATCAAATGCACACACATAATAAAAATACCTATAGAAATACTTATTTCTATTCAACATTACACTGAGGAGTCTAGCAAGCATAATAAAGCAAGAAAAAAGAGTCATATGAATTGGAATGGAATGAATAAAACTAGTTGCAGACATGATTATTTACAGAAAATCCTAAAGAATATAAAATAAAAGCTTCTGTGGAGCTTATCCTGGTTGCAGAAATCAAGGTGAATATACAAGAGTCCATTTTATTTCTACATACTAGCAATGAACCATTATAAATTTAAAAAGAAATGTCATGTATACTAGTACCAAAAAACTCACAAAACATTTAGAGATAAATATGTGCAAGGCTTATGCTGAAAACTATTAAAACATCAGTGAGATAAATCAAAAAGACATACTATGCTCATAGATTGGAAGACTCAATATTGTTAAGATGTCAATTCTCAAAAGAACACTTACACATTGTTGGTGGGAATGCAAATTAGTTCAACCATTGTGGAAGACAGTGTGGCAATTCTTCAGAGACCGACCTAAAGACAGGAATACCATTCAACCCAGCAATCCCATTACTGGGAATATACCCAAAGGAATATAAATTTTTCTGTTGTAAAGACCTGTGCACATGTATGTTCACTGTAGCACTATTCACAATAGCAAAGACATGGAATCAACCCAAATGCCTATCAATGATAGACTGGGTAAAGAAAATGTGGTCCAAATACTCCGTGAAATACTGTGCAGCCCCCCACAAAGAACAAGATCATGTGCTTTGCAGGGACATGGATGGAGCTGGAGGCCATTATCCTTAGCCAACTAAAACAGGGGCAGAAAACCAAATACCACATGTTCTCACTTATAAATGGGTGCTAAATGATGAGAACACATGGACACAGAGGGGAACAACACACACTGGGGCCTATCAGAGTGCAAAAAGTGGAAGGTGGAAAGAGGGAGAAGAGCAAGAAAAATAACTAGTGGATACTAGGTTTAATACCTGGGTGGTGAAATAATCTGTACAACAAACCCCCATGACACACATTTACTTATGTAACAAACCTGTACATCCTGCACATGTACACCTGAGCTTCAGGAAAACAAAAAATGAAGCCAAACCCTCCCAACCTCCCCAAATGCCCCAAACATAAAAAGATGTCAGTTCTCTGCAAATTGGTATATAATTTCCATGCAATTCCCCAAATCCTAGAAAGGTTTTTGTAGAAACCGAAAATCTGATTCTAAAATTTATAAGGAAAAGCAGTGACAGGAATAGTCAAAACAATTTTGAGAAACAAGAAGAAAGTTGGAGGACTTATACCACTTGATTTCCAAGTTTGCTATGAAGCTGAAGTAAGGAAGACAGCATGAAATTGGCAAAAGGACAGAGAAATAGATCAGAGGAACAGAATAGAATAAACCCACACTTATATGGTCAAACTGATTTTCAATAAAGGTTGACCTCAACAGATAAAGAATAGTCTTTTCAACAAATGGTAATGAAACAATTGGTAATAAATGTTAACCCATCCCTTGTATTATATAAAAAAATTAACCTGAAATGGGTTATTGATCCAATTGTAAAAGTCTAAAAACCATAAAATTTCTACAAGAATACATAGGGGATGATCTTTGTGACCTTGGGCCTTATTTCTAAGATAGGACATAAAAAGCATGAGCTCTAGAAGAAGAAACTTGACAAATTGTACTTTATACATTTAACTATTTTGCTCTTTGAAAAACACTAAAAAATAAAGACACACAGATTGAGAAAGTATTTGCAAAACATATACCTGACTAGGATTACCCAGCCTATATAAATAACTCTCACAACTAAAAGGAACATAAGCAGTCCAATTATGATTTGAACAGCTATTTCAAAGACATGGGTAGCAAATAAGCCCAAGAAAAGATGCCCAACATAATTTATCAACTAGAAAATTTAAATTAAAGCCTCAATAAGATACCACCACAAACTAGTACAATGACAATTTTTAAAAACGGATCATACTAAGTGCTGGTAATGTCACAGAGTAACTGAAACTTTCATTCATTGCTGGTGGGAATGTAAAATGGTACAGACACACTGGAGAACAGTTCAGTTGTTTCTTAAAAAGCTAAATCTATATTTACCATATGACCCAGTAATCCCATTGCTAAGTGTATACCCATGTGAAATCAAACTTTGTATTTACACAAAAAACCTATACAGGAGTCCCTTCTTATCCATGGTCTTTCTTCCTGTGGTTTCAGTTACCTACGGTTAAGCAAAGTCTGAAAATCAATGGAAAATTCCAGAAATAATTCATAAGTTTTAAGTTTCATGCAGTTGACTAGCATGATGGAATCTCTTGCTGTCCTGCTCGGTCCTGCCTGGGATGTGAATTATCCCCTGTTCAAAGTATTCACACTGTCTTTGCTACCTCTTTAGTTACATAGTAGTCTTCTTTGTTATCAGATCAAAAACCATAGTATATGGCATCGGATTTGGTACTCTCTGCAGTTGTGGGCATCCACTGGGAATCTCTAAATGTATCCCCTGTGAAAAAAGAGGGAGTACTGTACCTAAACATTTACAGCTTTATTCGTAATTGCCAAAAACTAGAAACAATCCAAATGTTGTTCTACTATGAATGGATAAACAAGTTCTGGTATATCAGCACAATGGAATACTACTCCACAATAAAAAGAAATGAACTAGTCATAAATGCAGAAGTATTATTCTAAGTGAAAGAAGCCAGATTCAAAATGCAACATGATGTTATAGAAAAGGCAAAACAGTATAGAAAGCAGATGAGTGGTTGCCAGGGGCTGGTAGAATGGGTATGGGTTTGACTATAAAGGGCATGAGAAAACTTTAAAAATATTCTATTTCAGTGATATACAACTTCATACATTTTTAATGATTTGTAGAACTTTGTACCTAGGAAGTATATCTACCCTTGCTCTCCCAAACTCCCTTCCAAAAGAGTCATCTTTTGCTGGCTGTATCTCTTGACCTGAAGGTCACCCTTCTCAAGGTAGTCTGCTGTACCTCTTTCTTACTTGTTCAGTTTTAGAGATGATAACAGCTCAGCTGACTCTAATATTGTGTTTCTAGGTTGTTCATGATTTTCATATATTCTGCTCACATTTGCCAGTAGTCCCACATATAAAACCACCTTAAGTTTTACTAATTTTAGTGTGCCTTCTGTTTCCTTGCTGCGACCCTGATGACACAAGGCACAGGTCAGTTGAGTCAGCCCCTTTCAGGGTTTCCCAAAAGCTCTGCCCACCATTTTTTAATCATAGTCAGAAGTTAGTCAGCTGGCCATCCTGAATAAGGCAAGTTGGGGTATGTAGGTGGTGTATTATTGTTGTTGGCTTTTTTGGGGACTGGCAATTAGTAATTAAGGAATACTGGATACTGGGTAGGCAGCTAGATGTCTGTCACAGAGGGAAAGATAAAGACAGCATACAGGGGAAGAAAGAGTATTAACGTGTAAACTAACCAGATGGAGGAGAAAGGAAATACACAGCAATAATCACTGGACTCCCAGCAACACAGTCACATTTTAAAGGTCACTGGCAAATCCATAGGCCCCTGCCTTTGAAGTTCCCCACATTAGGGTCTTTTAAAGTGTGCTTTTCCTTCTTGTACAGGCCAATGAAGAACCCGATTAATGTAACTTTCACCCTGAAAAAATACAAACTATATGCACAATTGTTTAACTTAATATTCTTTCTGTACAAAGAATGCGATTTTTCAACGTGATAAAATCTGATTTAACAAAAAAGCGTGACATAGTTAAGTTGTATCCCGGAGCCAGAGTTCCCAAGTTGAATCCTGTTTCCACTATGTGCCAGCTGTGTGTTCTTGAGCATGTTAGTCAACCTCTTTGTGTTTGTTTACTCAGAGTGGGTGTGGTGGCATGAAAATGCACCTGGCAGATCTTCCAGTACAGAGCACATAACTATCCAAGGGCCTCAGTTACTGCAGTTTGGAATCCATCATAGTATGCGTTCCAAGGTCATCTCTCTTCTGGGCTGCTCCTCACTAATGGCTGAAAATGGCAGGGATATTAAAGGTACATCTATTCCTGAGAGAACTCCTTTCTTAACTCACTGTGGCTCAAAGACTCTCCAAAGGCTTTGCTGAACATTTCTGAAACTTCCTTTCTCCTTCACTCAGTCAATCTTGGGTTATGATCGACTCTCCCAGCCTTTACCACTTTTCCCCATTTCTTTTTCAAAGGCATTTCCTTTAACATACTTGCACATTTGTTCTGGTCCTTCTGTCTTTGTCAACGGTGGAGATAATAGCACCTACCTCAGAGTTGAGAAGATGAGTTAACTCATTTTATATGGTTATAGGAGTACTTGACAAATAGTAACAACTCAGTCCATTTTGGTTATTAAAGAAAAACCTCATCTTACATTTCTAGTGTTATAGAAATGCTGTAGCATTATAGCAGATTAGATAATCTAAAAACCTTTCCATTATAAAATACCATGAAAGTATAAAATATAGAAAATCATCTTCTAAATGCACAGCTGAGCTTATAACATAAATCCTAGCAGCTAAAATGAATACAGAATAGAAAACCAGAAGTATTCTTCAGTTCACATTGCAGCTCTCCTTAGTTTTGTCTATCTCAGAAACCATGATGGAGGCTTTGCACATAAAGCTGAAAACTATCAAAGAACTACTATATTTTCAGAAGAAGGGTGGCAACCAAAAACAAGATCAACCCTTCAGCAAAGAGGAATATCAAGGAAGCTTGTCCATTTTTACTTGCATTTGAATAAAGAGATAGAATTCCCCCAGACACCTGTTCTCCCTGAAGGCAGAATTTTGCATTCATATTTCTTGTGTGGCTGAGAGCTCCAAGCTGGTAATATCTGCAACAAAGTGAATTTAAGTCCTCTCTGGAGGGGAAAAAAACCTTATTTAAGCTTTCTCAGAGTTTACTTCAATACAGCCCTGCTAAAGGTGAACTCACAATCCACAATCACAAATCACTTAAGAATTCACCATGAGTAAGAGTTGCCAATATTAAAAGTGGGATTAGAGTCTCAAATTTAAAAGATGGTAATTTTAAGCATTTTAAAACTTTTAAGTTAAGGGATACATGGGGAGATATGAAACTTAGGTAAACTTGTGTCATGGGTGTTTGTTGCACAGATTTTACCCAGATACGAAGCCTAGTGCCTATTATTTTTCCTGATACCCTCTCTTCTTCCACACTCCACCCTCTGATAGACCCCAGTGTGTGTTTCCCTCTACATGCCCAGGTGTTCTTTTCATTTAGCTCCCACTTGAGAGAACATGCAACATTTAGTTTTCTGTTTCTGTGTCAGTTTGCTAAGGATAATGGCCTCCAGCTCCATCCATGTCCCTGCAAAGGACATGACCTTGTTCTTTTTTATGACAGCATAGTATCCCACCAAGAATCAGTATCATTGAGCATATTTTACAGCCTGACTGAAAGTTATATTAGTATTTTTAAAAACATGAAGGAAGGTCTAAATTCTCAAAGCCAATCAAATCAAACCATTAAAGACTCTCTTAGATGAAGTTCTCTATAAAGCAGAGCCTGAGGCAAGGATGAAGATGCAGATATTTTATTTAGAAATTACAAGCCCAGTGACATGAAGGTAAGGGAGAAGAGGGAGAAAAGGGGAAAAGGGGGACATGGGGCAAGAAAAGATATGAAGCAATGTGATGATGCATTACTGCACTGGCCACTGATTTTCGAGAAGACATGAAGGAAACGGCTGGTCACATAAAAGATCTATTTGCTTAGCACACAGTACCTTTCTGGAAAGTTTTAAAAAAGAAACACCACTTCCAATTAGAAGGGAGAAAAGAAGGGGAATTTCTATGCCCAGCTCCTTCCTGATTCTCATTTCCCATTGCTCAAATTTCATACCATGGAGACCTAACTCATAATTACTGTATTATTCATCCTTTGATGTCACACAGGAAACCAGATCCTATGTCTGTAAGTGGAGGAGCAACTTGTTGCAGACAGGTATGGTATGTGAGATGTGAGGACCATGCAATCTCAGGCCCCCAGCCAGCCTGGGGAGCCGAGTAGAGGCAGCAGTGTGTCTGTTCGCTCCAGTGTTACTGCAAATAGGAGGAATTTTGAGAACAAGGGAGGCAGTTTGGCTCTGAGAAAGTACACAAGGGTTGTGTCTCATGTGAAATGAGAAATAGAGCGATTGAAATTCAGGAAAAATTCCCAGTGGAAAGATTAATCAGATTCAGATGAAGACAGAATTGGGAAATAGAAGAGAAGTGATTTCTCTGTGCTACATTTTGGGTAAGGAAACATTAAAAAATGAGAGGCATGAAAGATAGAGTGAAAAGGTTCAATTTACACTTAGTACAAATTTCAGAAGGTGAGATTAGAGAGAATCAGCAAGAGATTACATCAGTAAAAAATGTGAATCCTTAGATTCAGTTTCTTTGTGACTTTTTTTTAAGTCCAAGGGTAGCTTTTGTGCACATAAATTAAAAATCAAACCCAAATAAATGAAAATAAAGTTTTGTTGACTAAAATTATAAATGTAAATAGCTTTCCTTAAACTTATAAATTTTATTATACTGTTTTAAACACAGTAATTTTTATATAAAATAAAAATAATTATTTTCAGAGAGCCTTATTAAATCAGACTGATTACTTAAGGGAATTTGATTTTGATTAATGTTAAGTAAACTTGAACAGATTAGTTTTCTGTAAGCACTTTAAGTAACATTTATAAATTTAATGTATTCTATTTTAAGAAGTTAAAGTCTAAACTCAACAAACTCATGACCTAACAAACGAATCCTTCCTTCATTATTATTTTGTGATGAAGTCTTGCTCTGTCGCCCAGGCTGGAGTGCAGTGGTGTAATCTCAGCTCACTGCAGCCTCTGCCCGCCAGGTTCCAGAGATTCTCCAGCCTCAGCCTCCTGGGTAGCTGGGATTAAAGGTACATGCCACCATGCCTAGCTAATTTTTGTGTTTTTAATAGAGATGGGGTTTCTTCATGTTGGCCAGGCTAGTCTCAAACTACTGACCTCAGGTGATCTGCCCACCTTGGCTTCCCAAAGTGCTGGGATTACAGGCATCAGCCACTGCACCCAGCCCCTTCCCTCATTATTAAGCAACTAAAGTTTTTTTTAACTATCCTAACACTCTTTATAAATTAAGTCACTTCCTCTTAACCATACAACCTCAAATCAAATGCATATTTAATTTGGAATGACAGGCCAATTTGTCATTTACTTTCATATGCCACATTGAATTACGTTTTACCAGCATGAGATACCCAACACTCAGATTATCCTGAATACAAATTCATGTCATGGGTTTGATGTACTTCATAATTTCTACATTTCTGGTGTTAAAAGACAGTTAACCCAATAAGCTTTGGTGTTATTTTATGTTACTGAGACAACTCATGGTATGATTGTCACCCAAGGCAAGGTGGAGTTGCATTTGGACAGAGACAGAGACATTTGGCACAGGATACCAGACTTGGAACTGCCTATGTCTAGTGTGGCTCTTCATGCATCACAGATTGATGCCTGAGTCCAGTTTTAGTACTTTCTACATTGTTAGGGACCCTTAAAAGTCCATACCTTTCAGGTAGGGTTGGCACCTACTGTTTCAGTTACACACTATCACACAATACTTTTTGTAATCTTTCAGTTTGATTACTTGATTTGAATCATATGAATTCTATAATCTCCAACCAAATTTCAGCTGATTTTGTTCACGAAGGTCATCACTACCTAACTAAACTATGTATTTTCATGGCTACCAAGAGTCTGGTATTGGCAGACTCTGCTTCTTTCTTTTCTTTGGTCACAACACCCCTGAAGGGTATAAATAAAGCGTAGACATACATTTAGACACGTTGAAGTGCAATCAAAGCAATGGCTACCAAGAGGTGGAAGAGGCCCAGTCAAAGCAGAAGCAGACCAATCAAGAGCAAAGATCATGGCAAAAGTTTCTTGGAATGCTCAAGGCATTTTCCTTGTTTACTTTCTAAAGGGCTAAAGAATGATAACATCTGTTCATTATGAGTGTTTTGAGAAAGTTAGCCAAAGTTTTAGCAGAAAAACACCCAGGAAGACTTTGCCAGAGAGTCGTTCACTACAACAATGCTCCCACTTATTCTTCTTTAACAAGGGCAATTTTGTGAGATTTTATGGGAAATTAGGCATCCACCTTACAGTTTTGATTTGGCTCCTGCTGAGCACTTTTTGTTTCCTTATCTTATACAATCTTTGAAGGGCACCCAGTTTTCTTCACTTAATTAAAAAAAAAAAAATCTACACTGACATGGTTAAATTCCCAGGACCTTCAGTTCTTTATGGATGGACTGAATGGCTGGTATCATTCTTTCAAAAGTGTCTTGAACTGAGAATTTACGTTGATAAATTTTTTATTTTTATCTTTTATTTACAGTTTCCATGAACTTTTTGAGGTCCCCTTGCATCTTTTAAGTGCTGCAAAAGAAAGTAAGAATGAACCTGCAATTTTATACCCAAACTACATTCAGGACTGAGGGAAAAAAAGTCATTTTCACAAAGACAAAGACTAAATTGCCTCACAGACTGTTTCTGGAAGAAAAAAAAATGTTAAACTACTTAAGTTCCACTCTATAAAAACACTTGCTATTTGCGATCTAAAATGCAGGAATGAAATAAACTTGCATAACATGATACACTTTGCAGTCTCAATATCCAAATTCATTATCCAAACCTAGGAACCAGAAAGTTCAGATGGTGAGGAAAATATACTAAAGAAAGAAACTAAACCCACAAAAAAAGTGAAGGAATGGTGATCAAGGAAACTGATTAATGTGTGGGTAAAGTATTAACATGTGGGTAATGACCACTGTTTAAAATAATACAAATAATTGTTTTAAGAGGTATACAAAAAAGTGGAAATAAAATATATACTGAGTGATATATGAAGTAGAATTGGCGATTGAAACAAAAAGTTCAAGGTTTTGACAATAGGCAGGAGGAAATTCGAAATATACTAATTGTAGTAGGCATTGTTGATACCCAGCTTCCCCAATATCCTTTCTGCCCACCCAAGTTCACATGCAACTGTGATAGACAGTTTTCAACAGGCTGACAGCTTCTGCTCAAGCACGTCTCTCTCCTATGCCCAAAGTCTTTCTCCTGAACCACAGAAACATGCTTTGCCTTAACCACGTGTAAACTGGAAGTTTAGGGAAGTTAATGCCCATGGATAACTTTTACTTAATAGAGGAGTCAGATAAATGTCCTAACCTCCTTATCTCCTGGTGGGAAAATTGTCAGATATGTTCTATTGGCTTATTCAGAGGGTTTGAGCCCATTATCCACAAGTTACCTGCTCATGATGGCTTCCTGTATTGGCTTCTCTCTCTTCCCCATCTCACTGTCCTATTCCTTCACTTGCATTTCCTGATTTTACTTCCAAATGCCTGTAACCAAGTTCTTGTCTCAAGGGCAGCTTCTGAAAGAATCTGAAGACACCGATTAGCTTTAGAATTTAACTAAAGCATGCTTGCTACAGTTTTAAGAGTAATCACTAAAACAATACAGACAGAATGTGAAAATTTCGAGTATAAGGGAAAAAAGGAAATAAAAAACCTTAAGTCAATAAAGATAAAAGGGGAAGTGGAAGAAAAAGGAAAAGAGTAAATATTGTATTTCTTGGAATCTAAGAAATCTAGGATGACATCGGTTGTATAATGTACTTGAATTTTACATGCTAAGAGAAAATCTGCTAACTACAACATGAATTGTAAGAAACACTTCAATTTTAAAATTATAATGCAGGGAAAATGTGTATCTTTTGGCAGCACCAAAAAGATTCCAGAAATATGTAAGTAATCAATAGTCATTACATAAAGAGGCTAAGTTCATTTAAAAGATCAGATTGTCCAATTGGATTATAGTTTTAAAATTAGCTCTATGCCATCATTAAGAGATACTTCAAACATGAAAGAACACAAAGGTCACATATAGAGTGGAAAAAAAAGATAATACCAGGCAAATATTAACCCAAAAGCTGGTGTAAGTATCTCAAAATAAGACAGACTAGCTCTAAAAGTGCTTTTTTGTTTAAGGGGGGCTACTCCATAATTGTAAAATTTCATTCCTAAGGAAGATATAACATTTCTAAATATTATAGCCTAAAACAGCCTAAAAACATGGAAAGCAAAAAGTTGAGAGAAGTGCAAGGAAAATAGCCACTCTGGTCGACTCCAAAACAATTTAACATAGACAGATCAAATAAAAAATTAAAAAATGTTTGGCAGGTATTAATAACACAGACTGTAATATAATGAACATATATTGAACCCTGCATCTGATTTAAAAAATGTAAACTTTACTCTTACACACAGAACATTTATGAAAATTAGCCACATATTAAGACATAAAACAAATTTTACAAATACTGAAAAAAATTATCATGAGGTTGTATTATCTGACCACAGTATAATTAACTTAGAAAGCAGTAACCAAGACATTATGCAAGTACATTTGGAAATTTTTGAACATGTAGTTTTTGGGTCAAAGACAATATTGTAAGAGACATAAGGCAGCATTTCAACTCAATAATGAAAACTTATGTATGAAAACTCATGGAGTACAGCTATCTTTAGAGAAATTTGCAACCTCATATGCTCAAAGTCTGAAAATTGGTGAGTTAATCATCCTACTCAAGAAATTAAAGAACGGAGTCCAAAGTAATTAAATGGAGGACAATAAAGATAAGATCAGCAATTAATTGTAACAGAATGCATTACTGGACTCAGCCTTTCACTCTCCTGTAATAAGATTATACATCCACATCCTCTGTGTACAATGGAAAGATACTGTAAAGTTACCAGGTAGAATACAGTTCCCTGCCCCATTGAAAAAGGGCTTCTCCGTCAAGGCCAAGGCTTCCCACTAGCCCTTTGCTGGCCTAGGGACCACCAAAACTCAGCATTTAAACAACAAGCATTGATTTCTTACTGCAGGGTGTATGAGTCAGCTGGGATAGGCTAAAATCTGAGCTTCAGCCTCCAAGTTGCAGGTTGTATTCAGGTTGTTGAACCTGGAGCATGCTCTTCTCTTAGTGAATGACAGGCAAGCATGAGATTAAACGAGGCCGGGTGTAGTGGTTCACGCCTGTAATCCCAGCCCTTTGGGAGGTTGAGGGAGGTAGAACATCTGAGGTCAGGAGTCTCAGACCAGCTTGGCCAACATGGCAAAACCCCATCTCTACTAAAACAAAAAACCAAAAATTAGCTGGGCATGGTGGCACGTGCCTGTAATCCCAGCTACTTGGGAGGCTGAAGCAGTAGAATCACTTGAACCTGGGAGGTGGATGTTGCAGCAAGCCCAGATCACACCACTGCACTCCAGCCTGGGTGACAGCGAGACTCCATCTCAGAAAAAAAGAAAAGGTTAAACAAAACTACACTAACGTATTTAAGTCTCCCGTTCCTTTCAAATTTACCCACATTCCACTGGCTAAAGCAGACTTTGGATGGTTTCCAGGCCAGCAGAGGCCAAGTGGGGAGCCTTGGCCAGACTGTAAGGAAGCACCAAAATCTCTCCTCCTCCAAACCTGGCATCAAAGGCGGCCGAAGGGGACATTTACCCTGCCTGGCAGTACCAGGCACCCTCTACCCATGTGGGAGCCTCAATTTCCATGGCCCCTTGGCAGTAATGACATTCCTCCCTTCCTGCTGGAGGGTGGGTGTCAGAGGCCTATGGAGAGAGCTGGGTGTTTTGCCACCACCCAGACATCATGAGGCTACCCTCCACCCCATGGTGTCAGTGGAGGCTGTTTGGAGAACACTAATGAGATGCTCTTACCCCTCCCCCAACCAGGGAGGCCTAGTTGGGAGCCAGAACTTTCACCCCTGCCCAGGAGTAACAAGGAGTTCTCTTTTAGGTGTTAATTAAGGTCAAATGGGAAACCTGGACTTCCAGCCCCACCTGGCAGGGGGATCCCCACCTCCCCCCGCCTTTCCCTATCAGCACAGTGTCAAAGGAAACCATCTAGAACAGAAAGTTGACATAAGATCCAGAGTCTCATAATACCCTAAATTTCCAGGGTTAAACCACCAAAATCTCAGACTGAGTGAAGAGGAAATAAAGGCTCATATCAATATAAAAGAGACATTAGAATGATCGGACAAATTGTGTAAGGTAGTCATTATAAAAATCAATGAAAAACAACCTGATTAAAAAGACAAAAGACTTGAATAGACATTTCTCCAAAGATGTACACATGGCCAGTAAGCACCTAAAGAGATGATCAGCATTACTAAACATTAGGGAAATGAGAATCAAAACCACAATGAGATACTACCTCACACCCATTAGGATGGCTACTATCAAAAAAAAACAAAAAACAAAACAACAGTGTTGGTGAGGATGTGGGCACTGTTGGTGGGAATGTAAAGAGGTACTACTGTGAAAGCCAGTAGGGTAGTTCTCAGAAAATTAAGGATATGGCTACCATATTATGTAGCAATTCCACTTACACCCAAAAACTAAAAGCAGGATCTAAGAGACGTATCTGCATACCCATATTCACAGCAGCATTATTCACAATAACTGAAATGTAGACATAACCCAAATGTCCATCAACAGATGAACAAGCAAAATGTGGTGTATCATATAATGAAATACTATTCTGCCTCCAAAGAGAAGGAAATTCTAACACATGCTACAATGTGGATGAAACTTGAGGACATTATGCTACAGTTACAAAAATATCCAATACTATATGATTCCACATATGAGATAGAATAGTGAAAACTAGGGAGACAGAAAGTAGAATGCTGGTTGCCAAATGCTGGGAGGAGAGAGAATGGGACATTATTGTTTATTGGGAATAGGCAGTTTTAGTTTGAAAATAGATGAATAGTGATGATAGTTGCATAACAAATGAATGTACTTAATACCACTGAACTTAAAAAGTAGCCGGGTGTGGTGGTGCATGCCTGTAATCCCCACTACTCAGGAGGCTGAGGCAGGACAATTGCTGGAACCTGGGAGGCGGAGGTTGCAGTGAGCTAAGATTTTGCCACTACACTCCAACCTGGGCAATAGAGTGAGACTCCGTCTCAAAAAAAGTGAAAAAATAATTGAAAAAAAAATTTAACAAGAAAAATCAAGGCACAATTATGAGCATATTTGAAACAAAAAAAGTCTCAAGGACATAGAACATATAAGAAAGTCAAATGAAAATTTTAGAAGTAAAAATACATGATTTTTAAAAACCCTGTCTTCTGGGTCTTTGTAGTCAGAAAAAGAAAAACCCTCAAGGAATGATACTAAGTATCACTGCTTCTAGAATCTGAAATCTGAATTATTTCTTGCAAAATTGAAGAAATAATCAGTGAACTTTAAGACAGAATGTAAAATTAAGCAGTGTGAACAGAGAGAAAGCAGACCAAAAATAATTAACAGAGCCTCAGGGATTTGTGCGAGTATTTAAAAAAAATCTAACATTTACATCACTGGTGTCTCAAATAGAGGGGAGAAGGAAGGTGAGTCTGAAAAATGTTCTTGAAAAAATAGCAGCTTAAAACTCCCCAGATTTGGCAAAAGACATAGAACTCCAGATTCAAACAGCTAAGAAAACTCCAAACAGGATAAACCCAAAGAAATTAACACCAAGTCACATATACTGTAACTTCTAAAAACTAAAGAAGGAGAAAAACCCAACAAAACTTTGAAAACAGCAAGAGAAATCATACCTTAACCATAGGAGAAAACCAATCTCAGTGATAGTGATCTCTCATGAGAAGCTATGGAGGCCAGAAGGAAATGACACATTTTTCAAGTATGAAAGAAAAGAACTGTCTGGCACACAATATTTTTCGAGTAGGAAAGAAAAGAATTGTCAGCCAAGAATTCTACACTCAGCCAATATATTCTTCAAGAATGAAGGGTAAATCAAGACATCTCAGAAAGGAAACTAAGAATTTGTCACCAACATATCTACCCTAAAGTAATGGCTAACAATGTGGTCAAAACATAAAGAAAATTGGAATTTCAGATGAAAACTAAAAAATGGTAAAAATTTTAACTCAAGTTCACTCAATAATTTGAAATAAAAATTGTAACACTGATACAGTTTTAAATGTATAAAGCAGTAATTTAAGATAATTTAACATAAATAGGGAAAAGTGAAGAGACATAAAAGGAAACTTACATGCTTCATAATAAAAACTCAAAAACAAGATTTGAAAAGATCTTTAATTTGATTAAGACCTACAAAAACTCTATAGCTAACATTGTATTTCATGGCAAAAGTTTGAGCACTTTCGCCTTAAGATCAAAAACAAAGCGAGAACGTTCTCTCCCACCACTTCTACTCAGCATAATGCTGGAGGTTCTAATCAGTGCAATAGAGCATGAAAAGGAAACAAAAAACAATTTGTTTCCTTTTCCAAAACAAATAAGAATGGAAAAATAAAACCGTCTCTATTTTCATAGAGACGGTTTTATTTGTCCCTTTTCATGGAGATGTCATGATGCTCTATGTAAAGAATTCTAAGGAATCGACAACTAAGCAAACTCTTAGAACTAATGAGTTTAGTAATGTCACAGGATACAAAATAAACATACAAAAATTCTATTTCAATATACTGATGAACATATGGACAGGAAAATAAAAAATATGCCATTTACAGTTGCTCAAAAAATGAAATGAGTGTCTAACAAACCATATTTAGGATTTTGTATGCTGAAAACTAAAACGCTGATGAAAGAAATCTTAGAAGTGAATTGAGATACACTGTTTATGCATTAGAAAATGTCAGTAGTTAATATATAAATTTTCCCCAGGTTTAAACCAATTTCTATCAAAGTTGTCCCAAAATTTAGACAGAAAGAAAAGTAACTGGATTGATTAGATTTTATTAAAAAAAATAAAAAGGAGTAAATCCGTCTATTCAACTATAAGTAATCAAGACTGTGATATTGGCAGAGATCAATGAAATAGAATAGAGAACTATACAAACAGATTAAAGGAAATAAATGATATATCTCAATGGATGCCATTCTGTCAATTTCTCAGCTAACAAGGAATATAAGGCAACTGCTTAATCCAACAAAATCTTCCAAAAAACCCCAGGAAGTAACATACTTTATAGTAAGTATTCTTTTAAAATCAGGAACAAGATAAACCTATTACTTTTTAATGCTGAACTGGCAATCCTAGGCAGTACAATAAGAAAAAAAATAATATTGGAAAGATAAAAGCAAAGCTTTCCACTAATTGTGTATGTTATGACTGTCCTCATTAAAAACTCAAGAGAAGCTAAAGAAATAGACTTTTACATGCAAAAATGGTTACTTGCGGAAAAAAATCTTTAATCCCAATATCCCTGATTTCTCTGCTCAGAAGTAGCCAACCTTTCCTTTCAGAGATAAGGGTATAAAACCTTTCCAATGGGCCATGGGAAGTCCATTTTTCTAATCAAGTTATCGGTTCTGCACAAAATTTCACAGAATCTCTATACAAATAATGCCGTTTCAAAATTCTTTAAGGCATTTTCTACTATCTACACATTGCTTCTACTGGCTGTTGCTGCTCTTATCACACTCATTTTGGCCAGGCCTGGCTACTGAGTCTTTCCTTCTTATGGTTAATTTTAGGCTATGGTGTATGTTACTAAGAATTTTAGAGTAATAGAAGATGGTCACAAAGCAGAAAGGAAAAGAATTGATATTGGATACTGTGTATCATTGCTTCTAGAATCTGAAGTCTGTGCCAACTCACAAGAGATTTCCTCTAGGTTCTGGACAAACCATTCCCTTCTCAGCCCTGGGAGCCCCTACATCTCCATCTATAGGAGGAAGGCCCATCCTCCTCCTATCCCTCTCCTTTTTTTTCTCCCCTCAATTAGATGCACTTTTTATTAACAGCTCAGGTTTTGATCCTAAGCCTTCATATAGTTGCTTGCATGGCTGACCTACCCAATATATAGACAATCCAACACAACTACTTTAAAGAAATAGCATTCAGTGTTAATTCATCCCGTTCCCCTTTTATGCCCTTGGATGACTGACAGCAGTATCCACTGTACATCGTTTGGTCATGGCTCTGTCCTCCAGACAAAGCAATCAAAATAGATAAAACTTCATAATCTAAAGTTATTTTGTTGTTGTTTTCTAGAGTGACACTTTACTCGGTGCTTATATCCAGGAATGAGTTTTGGCTCCAATCTGTGCAATCTGATTTTTTTTTTTTTTTTTTTAAGGATTCTCCTACCAGTATTAGGTAAAAACAGGCTTTCTGGGCCTTTATGTGACTGTCCTCTGTAGACATATTCCAAGAATTACCAGCAGGAAATCAGAAGCAAACCAGCAAAAACAATTCAGAGGCAGATAAAGTTATTCATAAATGTCTATTTAAATTACACTGATATAGTTTGGCTTTGTCTCCAAATCGCATCTTGAATCGTACTCCCACAATTCCCACATGTTGTGGGAGGGACCTGGTGGGAGATGATTTGAATCATGGAGGCAGTTTCCCCAACACTGTTCTTGTGGTAGTGAATAAGTCTCATGAGATCTGATGGTTTTATTGGGGGTTTCTGGCCCTTGCATCTCCCTCTTTTCCTGTTGCTCCCATGTAAGAAGTGCCTTCTGCCTCCCTGCCATGATTCTGAGGCCTCCCCAGCCATGTGAAACTGTAAGTCCAATGAAAACCTCTTTTTCTTCCCAGCCTCCAGTATGTCTTTATCAGCAGCATGAAAATGGATAATACAGGAAATTGGTACCAGTAAGAGGGGTGTTGCTGAAAAAGTACCTGAAAATGCAAAAGCAATTTTGGAACTGGGTAAGAGTCAGAAATTGGAATAATTTGGAGAGCTCAGAAGACAAGGAAATGTGGGAAAATTTGGAACTTCTTAGAGACTTGTTGAATGGCTTTGACCAAAATGCTGATAGTGATGTGGACTATGATGTCCACACTGAGATGGCCTCAGATGGCGAGGAGGAACTTGTTGGGAACTGAGGCAAAGGTGACTCTTGTTATGTTTAAGCAAAAAGACTGGTAGCATGTTGCCCCTGCCCTAGAGATATGTGGAACTTTGAACTTGAGACAGATGATTTAGGGTATCTGGTGGAGGAAATTTCTAAGCAGTAAAACACTCAAAAGGTGACTTGGGTGCTGTTAAAGGCATTCAATTTTTAAAGGGAAACAGAGTATCACATTTTGGAAAATTTGCAGCCTGACAATTTGATAGAAAAGCAAACCCCATTTTCTGTGGAGAAATTCAAGCCTCCTGCAGAAATTTGCATAAGTAACAAGGAGCTAAATGTTAATCGCCAAGACAATGGAAAAATATCTCCAGGGCATGTCAGAGACCTTCACAGCAGCCTCTACCATTCACAGACCTGGAGGTCTAGGAGGAAAAAATGGTTTTGTGGGCAGGGCCCAGGCCCGCATGCTATGTGCAGTCTAGGGACTTGGATACCCCAGCCACTCCAGCCGTGGCTAAAAGGGACCAATGTAGGGCTTGGGCCATGGCTTCAGAAGGTGCAATCCCCAAGCCTTTATGGCCTCCATGTGGTCTTGAGCCTGCAGATGCACTAAAGTGAAGAATTAGAGTTTGGGAACCTCCTCCTCTATTTCAGAAGATTTATGGAAACACCTGGATGCCCATGCAGAAGTTTGCTGCAGAGGCAGGGCTCTCTAATGGAGAACCTCTGCTAGGGTAGTACAGAAGGGAAATGTGGGGTTGGAGCCCCACACAAAGTCCTTACTGGAGCACTGCCTAGTGGAGCTGTGAAAAGAGAGTCACCATCCTCCAGACCCCAGAATGGTAGATCCACCTACAGCTTGTACCATGCCCCTGGAAAAACCACGGACACTCAATGCCAGCCCATGAAAGCAGCCAGGAGAGAGGCTATATTGTGCAAAGCCATAGGGGGCGAGCTGCCCAAAACCATGGGACTCCATCTGTTGCATCAGCATGAGCTGGATGTGAGACCTAGAGTCAAAGCAGATCATTTTGGAGCTCTAAAATTTGACTGCCCTGCTGGATTTCAGACTTGCATGGGCCCTGTAACTCCTCTGTTTTGGCTAATTTCCCCTATTTGTAATTACTGTATTTACCCAATACCTGTACCCCTATTGTATCTGGGAATTTACTAGCTTGCTTTTGATTTTACAGGCTCATAGGCAAAAGTGACTTGCCTTGTCTCAGACGAAACTTTGGACTGTGGACTTTTGCATTAATGCTGAAATGAGTTAAGACTTTGGGGAACTGTTGGAGAATCATGATTAGTTTTGAAATGTGAGGACATGAGATTTGGAGGGATCGGGGGTAGAATAATATGGTTTGGCTTTGTGTCCCCACCCAAATCTCATCTTGAATTGTATTCCCGTAATTCCCACATGTTGTAGGAGGGACCCTGTGGGAGATAATTTGAATCATGGGGGGCGTTTTCCCCATACTGTTCTACTGGTAGTAAGTCTCATGAGATCTGATGGTTTTATCAAAGGTTTCCGCCTGTACATCTTCATTTTCTCTTGCCACTGCCACGTACGAAGTGCCTTTCACTTCCCACCATGATTCTGAGACCTCCCCAGCCATGTGGAACTGTAAGTCCAATTAAACTTTTTCCTTCCCAGTCTTGGATATGTCTTTAGCCGTATGAAAACAGACTAATACACACACTAAGGACATAGTCTTGCTAAAGTGAGACTCAGCTAACACTGCTAAACAGAACATATGCCATCTCTGTCATTGCCTGAAATGTCAATTTTTTTCCCTAAGGATGGTAGACGGGTTGTTTTTCCTAAAACAAGACAGTTTTTAAAATTTAAATCTCTAGAGGACCTTTTAAATACTCAAAATATTTACGTTTTGGGGTACATGTGCACGATGTGCAGGTTACATAGGTGAACATGTGCCATGGTAGTTTGCTACACCTATCAACCCATCACCTAGGTATTAAGTAAAGCATGTATTAGCTATTTTTCCTAACACTCTCCTTCCCCACCTTACCCCCTACCAGACACCCCAGTGTGTGTTGCTCCCCTATGTCCATGTAAGAATTCAAAATCTTAAAATATATAAAATGAATTACATGCATGCCATGAGTAGGGTGGAACAATATAAAACAAATGAAGGTCTCCATCCCCAACCTTACTGTCCAAGGAGAACCACTTACATGTCCAACTTTACTTCAGGTTATCTACATGTCACTTTAAATAACAAACTTGTATATGTTTCTCATCTACATCATGAAAGGGGAGAAAATTAGTGAGCTGCTACTTCTTTCCACCTTCCTTCTCCCCTCCTGACATCTGACTCGCTGTATTAAACTTTAACAAAAAGAATAGGATACAGGTTTTCTTGTGTGCTTCAACTAAAATGACTCCTGCTGTGCTTTTTCTACAGATTAATTCTGTAAGAAACAAAACTCAATTTACTCACGAGTATGATTATTTGGCTTTTATTTGTAGCATAATTCCAAGTGGTGTGATTGAACCCTTAGTGGAAGGAAGTGTGATCCTTTACAGCCTTTGTCACCCAAAGGGCACTGTGCCAGGCTTTCATTTACATGAGCTTTCCTTCATAATTTTCCAGCTTCCTTTGCTGTTCTGGGGTGAACTTGGTACCTATGATTTCTCAATGTTTCACTCTCTCTTCTTTTGGGATGTATTTTACTAAAGAACATCCTTCATTTTTAACACATAGGATTAGTGGGTTGTAAACTTTTGGAATTTTATAAATCAGAACATATCTGTGGTTGCTTTAAGAATGTGCCCCTCAGATATTCCACTGCAGGGATTATAAATGACCCACAGACTCTAATGCTGCCTCTGAACTCCATCAGCACATCCACACTGGGGCTTCTCAGAGGCTACTCCCAGCCAAAGACTGAGCAGGCAGACACAAGACTCCACTAGGGCTTGAGGACTCTTGCAGACTTTTCAAGCTCTAAGATCACACTGCAGTCTAATATGCCCACCTGCCCTGCCTTCCTTCACTCGTTCTTTTATATGGAGTCAGAGCCTTGTTGCCACCTGACAGCTCACAGAGCCTATCCTGGCCTGTCTTTACAGGAGTTTGCTGTAATAACTTTCTTGCACACGTAATCCTGTCTTGTAATGTTTCTCAAAGGACCTACCCTCACACATCTTTAAACTTCCTCACACTTGATTTGATATTTTTGTCCCAGGGATTCTATATCCAGCCATTTCTCTCAGATTTTTGAGGGCATTGTTCCATTGTCATTTAGCTTCCAGAATTAGATGAGGTCTTATGTCTTTTTGATTCTTGTTCCTTTGTGGAAAAAATTTTTGCATCTCTGAAAGCTTTTAAAATTCTTTATCTTTGAGGTACAGAAATGTCACTAGTATATATCTAGGTGTGTGTCATCTTAAAAGTTCTTTCTGCTCAATGCTTCATGGGCTCTTTTGAATACATATTCTTAGCAATTATCTTAATTATTTCTTTTGCTCTTGTTTTACTGTGTTTTTTTTTTTTCCATTCTGTTCCTCTGACTTCTATTAAAATTCCCTCAGTGTAAAACTCCTGAGAACTACAAGTTTTAGAGGAAGCGTTGTGTTTTATTTTTTTTTTGTCATAGTGGTAGAAATATAAGTAGCCCAGAGCAGGAAAAATTCACTATATTTGAAAGTCACCCTGGACTGCCCCTTTTCTAGAACCTAATGAGCCCAAAGTCTGGAGCAGAACAGGCCACCTGTGTTGGCAGAGGAGAGGTACATACCCGGAATAGTCTGCTTAGAAAAGGCAGGCCTCAGAGTATTGGGAAAAGCAGCAAACGAGAAAGGACTTACAGAGTGCCTACATAAATTGGTTATGACAAACTGCAGAAGACCGCAGGAGGCCTTTGAGAAGGAAGGCCTCTCCATGCCTCGTGTTTTTGTGCAGGGTGACCTAGACTCTGTTACCATAAACATTGTGCTCAAGGATGTAAAACTCCTTCATAGCACTATGACATAGCCAGACTTGTAGGCTCCTTGTAAGGCCCGGCCTGCTTTCACCAGCTGTACATAGATAATAAGCTAAAGACAACCACAGGTTCTTGTTTTGTGAAACTCACAAACTGCCACAGTTGTCAATCCTTAGGATGACATACCAGTTCTGGTTCACTGATTCAGTTCGGACTCACTGATTCACTCCACCATCACTCCACCCCTACCCTACAGATCAAAGTGATTGTAACCAATAAATAGAGTGGATGATCAGAGCTCGGGGCCTTTACTGTCTCCTCCAGAGTAATGAATGATGGCCCGCTGGTCCCACTATCTCTCTTAATCCGTCTTTTTCTCATTCCTTTGTCACCACTGAACACGGGGTACCCACGGGTGATGTAGGGCTGGTTCCCTACAAGAGAGAATGTGCCAGTCAACCCGTTTATTGGGATGCTAGAAGCCAAGCTAGTATATGTGGCCCAGGGTTATTTTAGCACTAAGTTTGCATGTATCACTAAGAACTGTGAAAACAATTCTTGGGGCTCAACTGGGATCTCCTGAGCTCCACTCTCACTCATAGCCTCTCGCTGCATTCACGGGAGGGGAAAGGAGCACGGGACTGGGAGCTATGAAACCTGAGTTTTAATCCTGGAGCTCAGGCAACTTGTTTCCCCTTCAAGGTTCTCAGACTTCTTATTTGTCTGCCCAAGAGTGGACCTGATGCTTCCCTCTTCCTGTGAAGTGCAGAATTTCCCAAGGCTGCTTTCTTCCTGTGCCCACTTCGAGTGTCTTTGTACTGGCCTTCCTTTCTCACCTCCATTGCACTAACAGCCTCTCTTTCAAGCATCCAATGTCATCCCCCTCCACAACTCATGGTGGCATACATGCTTCTCCAATCATCCCTTTCTCCACACCATAACCCTGCTCATAATCACATTGCCACAGAACCAGGATTTCTGGAAAGATACTTGCAGCAAATGGTCTGACAGAAAAATAGACATTTGAAATCTACAGAGCTTGCTAAAACAGGGTACTGCCTAAAGGATGAGAGCCAGACCCTTGAGCCTAACCCACCAGTGTCCTTTTAAATCCTGGACCTGAACAATTTAGTCTTCCTAGCATCATCTGAACCCTCAGTTCCAGCCACACTGGCCTGACCATTATTTACCAAACATTCCAGACCCATCTGTACCTAAGGCTCCAGCTCGAGGAATTTCCTTAGTCATAAAATCCCTCCTGCAACTGGCAGCTAACCCCCACCTAGTTCACACTCAACTCCAGTTTTGAGCCCCTTACAAAGGTAAGGCCCTGTAGGGTAAGCAGAAGTGAACATCACTGCTAATGAACTAGCTGTGAGTCTAGTGTGAGTGACAGACAAAGGCACTGCAATGACAAGAACAACAATGGAGGAACAAAGGATATGTAGACAGAGGAGACAGCAATGAATTCTGATTGGTAGAGTAACTGGGGCAGGGAGGAGATGGTCTAGAAAACAACAAAGGTGACACTGTTTGAGCTGACATGCTGAAGCCTTCACGGAAAAATACAGGCATAGGGATTAGGTTTGGTCTGTGTCCAAGAATGTACACAGTATTTTGGGGGAGGGTCATGTTCCCTATACATAGTGGAGCATTGGTGCACAGCAGGAGACGAGCTGAGGACTGAGGAGTCAGACTGCAGTGGGTCTTACTTAAAGGCCCTGAAATAAGTGTGGACTTTCTCCTGAATATGCCTCTGAAGTCTATGAACAAGGAAACGCTATGACCACCAGATCTGACAAGGTGGAAGGCAAATTAAAAGTGAGGAAGCTAGAAGCCTGTCCACATAGAGATGAACCAGTCTTTCTGTTTCCAAGGCTGGGACTAGTCAAGCCTGTTGAGAGCAGGGTCAGCAATTGGTGATCTGTGCAGGGTTTAGGCCTTAGAGAATCTGGGATATTGAGAATCCAGGTGGCAAATGTGGGACTCTGTCCCAGGAAGGGAGACGGGGGGATGCCTGACAGGGGACGATCTCAACTCACTGCAACGTCTGCCTTCCTGGTTCAAGCGATTCAGTAGTCCCTCCTGAGTAGCTCTGACTACCATTTGGGAGATGGGAAGATCTGAGCTCACTGCAACCTCTGCCTCCCAGGATCAGGCAATTCAGTAGCCCCTCCTGAGTAGCTGCAACTACCAAGATGGGAGAGGATGGGAGATGGTGAAGGAATCAATGAATTGGTGTAGCATAAGGAATGTGAGACAGGAACTTGTAGTGAAAGGGATGCTGGAGTTGGATATTCTGGAGAAAAGGAAGTATGAGTCAATTGAGTGATGATGATTTTTCTCAGAATAGTCTCCACATTTTCTTCATCTGTCTTCTGTAGTCAGTGTTGAGTTTGGCACATACCACTCAATAATACTTTGACAACCTGGGTGCTGTGGCTCATGCTCATAATTCCAGCACTTTGGGAGGTGTAGGCAGGTGGATTGCTTGAGTCCAAGAATTTTAGATTAACCTGTGCTACATTGCAAGACCCTGTCTCTGCAAATGATAGTATTAGACAGGCATGTTGGTGCATGCCTGTGGTCCCAGCTCTTCGGGAAGCAGAAGAGGGAAGATCACTTAAGCCATGGTGGTCAGGCTGCAATCATGCCATTGCACTCTCACCTGGGCAATCGAGTGAGACCCTGTCTCAAAAAAATATTAGTCCACTGGTGAATAAAGAAACCCCAATTCCAGACTCTGAGGACACAATTTTATTCTGGTTTCTTGTCTTTCCCAAGTGCTGCAGTGAGAACATTTTATTTTTATGCCCTGTTCCTGTCTTACAGTCAATGCTTCCCCTCCATTCCTTGCCATGGGGGGCACATCTCTCTTCCTTTTACAGGATTCTGGGCAATACAAATCAGGCCACCTGAGGGAGATAGAAAAATGTGTCCGACATTGCCCAGAAACTGGTGGCAGAATCAAGATGCACCTGCCTTACTGGTTATAATAGCAGGTTCAACCAGATTTCCTCAAATTCTAAATTTCTGACACTAAGATTTTAGACTTACACTGTTCTAAACATCGGGGCAGGACTTCTTAGTTTTGAATTTGTACTTTCCAGTTTCTGCTATTTTTTCAACTCTAAATAGCTTCCTCCTTCATTGTTCCTACAGTTTTGCATAGAAGATCCACATCAACCTTCTAGGTATCTCCCCATAACCATGACATTCTCCATTTAGTTCTGTTCAGCAAGCTCTTGTTGCATGCCTACTATGTCCCAGGGCCTGTGCTGGGTGCATTTAGTCTGCAACTTAGCAACATTTAACACAGGGACTGTGATGTAAGAAGAGAATTGAAAGCCAGGCCTTCTGCTGTGTGGACCTGAGCCATTGCCTCCTCTCAGGCCAGCTTAAGTCTTGCCCTCTGTGGAAGCCATTCAACTCCCTACTTTTCTATGGTCTTTCCTGGGAGATGGTTGGAAAAGACAAGCCCAGCCTCTCAGAAAAATCTTCAGCCAACAAGAGAATAAACTTAATTCTTGGCAATCTTGCAAAATTCACGACCAAAAAGAGACCCAAACCAAAACAAACACGCCCCTTTACTCTTACTCCTGACAATTAAATGGAGACCAAATTAGTCTATTTCAACAATTTTGATTCCGTATTACACAAAAGTCATGTCCACCAAGCGACCTGAAAAATATGGACACTTTTTACTTTTCCATGAAGCTTTCACTGTATTCTTTTTGTTCTTGCCTCTTTCTACCTTGTGCCCACTCTTCCTTCCCCTCCCATCTTCCTCCCTCAGTTATATTCCAGGCTGAACACAGCATTCAGCAAGTGGATGATGTCCAAGGCAATTCCTGGGTCTAGAAATCCATCAACAATGATGCCCCGAGTCCAGATCAGAGGATCCGCAATCATCTGCCCTTTTCTCAAAGTGAGGAACAGAGCAGTAAGACTTGGCTCTCTAGTTGTTTTTCTCCTACCCAGGCTCAGACCTGGCCACGTCTTAGAATTCAGCACTGGGAAAGAGAATCAACACAGCTTGCTTTGGTGTAACTTCATCTCAAGTTGCAATAGAAATATTGCTCTTCTGACCCTAGGTTTGAAAAAAATGGATAGAAGTAGAATTGGAAGTAGGGATACTTTTCTCCAGTAGAAATATTCCAACAGCCTTTGGTCTGTAGAGCAGAAACCTCATCTTCACAGAACACTGAATATGTGAGAGTGCCAATTGCTGACAACTGCTGATAGTGAGAAGAGATGGGGGGATGATGTCCTGGTGATGGTAGCAGCCAGTACCCTTGACAATGACACTAGTAGCTCAGGCACTAGAGGACATTTGGTGATGGTGGCCCTTTCAGCGTCCGCAGTATCTTACATGGGCTTTGGTATCTCATTAAGCAAAGAAGTGTAATATTTATAGATAAATGTCAAAAGAACACATTGTTCCAGTGAGCAAAAATATAGTTTAAAAAAATGGCATACATTATAGTCACCCAGATGACTGGAGTCGTCAAGTGGCATTCACAGTGCCTAAAATTACTAGGGAGGAATATGAGGGGGCTGAAGACCACTCAAAATAGACAGCAAAAGATCCAGAGGAATGGCCAAGCGTGGACGCTATTACCATCCTATGTTTATACCAAGCTGACGACCAGAGCCAGGAAGCACGGTTGTACTGTTTTTGATGAGGGCCATGAGGCTGATAGGTGAGCACAGCTTGCAGGTTACAAAGCCCTATTCCGATGTAGGAAACTATGTTCATGTGTATGGCAGTGGAAGACTGGGGAGCAAAGATAGTCACTGAGAGGCCAGGTAGAGAATGGGGCATTTCTTTTATAGAAGCTGTGCAGTGGGTGGTGGGGAAAAGGGGTGCTGATCCTGTGGGATGATTTCTAAAGGTTCCCACTAGGTGGAAGTGTTGGTTAGTACATGAGTCAGCAAAGGTTTCTCAATGAATTTTTTTTTTCTTTTTTTTTTAAAAATAAAGCGCTGAATGCGAAGTGCCACTTTCACAGATAAGATGCCGGTGGGGAGTAAGCGGTAGGGTTGGTGGTCAGGTAGGCAGCAACTTGGTTCAGGACCACCAAGAACCAGCACTGTCCCATTCTCACTTGTCTCAGACTTCTAAGGACAATGCAATGAGCTCAGATTCTGCTTCTAGTTATTTTTAACTTCCAATCTCTATTTCTATTGCTGAAAACAAGTGCCAGCCTGAGGCAGTTAGTGGTTTTGATGGGATAGTGAGGTTAAGGGTCTTAGATGGTAGACCCTGTGCCTCCTCATCGCCGGTGAGATAAAGTTGAAATGACAGCATGGCTGTGAGATATTTTTCATGCTGCAGAATTTCCTTACTTTTACTACAGTCTCTATGTTACTTAAAGCTCCTTAAATTCTCCCATGGTGTTTTTTTGGGTTCTGAAAACCTATGCCTTTAACAGGCATTGCTTCTTTGGGAAGTATCACTCATTTATGGACATTTGATCATTGGTGACTCTGTGGCATTCCTTTACCTAATCTATACTGTGAAGGATTTAGGTCAGAGGCTGTATGATGGGCAGGGACCCAGAACCACCACACATCCTCTCCACTAAATCAGTCAGGACTCTTTTCCTTGCGACAGAAATCCATTTAAGTCTACTCTAGACAAAATGGCAATGTTTCTGGCCTCAGGAAGGGCATGGGTGCAGCTGGGGAACACTGGATGAGAATGCCTTCTGGAACATTCTGATTTTTCTATTGTTTTGAACGTCAAATTCATTCTTTCTTGTGAAAGACTGACACTCCCTGGTGGGAGATGGGGTCCTGGATGCTTTATTCTCATCTCTTACCAGCTTCACTACAGGAGAGGTAAAGGCTCTTTCCAACCAGGATTCAGTTTAACAAAAACTGACACTTGCAAAAAATGAGCATGTGCTCAAGCTGGGGCCAATCATTACTGTTGCTCTGATTGGCTTATCTTGGGTCATGTGTCCACCCTATAGACTGATTGATAATCGCATTCAAATTGCATAATTTAAGTCAGAGAATAGTTTTTCAAAAGGAAAGTTCTTTTACCACAAGTCTTTCTTTTCACTGGGTAAGGAACAGTGGGTGTTTAGTCCCCTGCTCCCCAAGAGACATTTTAAAAAAATGAAGTCAGAACCCCAAGTGCCTCTTTATTACTTGACAGATCAGTGTCTTAGTCCATTTTATGCTGTCATAACAGAGTACTGTGGACTAGGTAACTAGGAAAAGAAACATTGCTTATGGTTCTGGAGGCTGGGAAGTCCAAGATTGAGGGTTTGCATTTGGTGAGGGCCTCCTTGATACATCATTCCATGCCAGAAGGGCATTACATGGCAAGAGAGGAAGAGAAGGGGACAGAACTCATCCTCTTATGAGAAACTCACCCTGATAATGGAGGTCAGAGCCCTGAGGACCTCGTCATCTCTCTTTATACCCCACCTCTCAACACTGTTGCATTGGAGATTAAGTTTCCAACACTTGAACTTTGAGGGACACATTCAACCCATAGCAGTCAGTGGCATGTAACCTTTAACACAGAGCTCTGAATTAAGCACAAGGCTCGGGTTTGAGGTTTTGGCATGGCTTGCTATCTACCCTCCACAGTTAAAGGCCATGGACCAGAATCCAAGTTACTTAAAGAGAGTCCAGCTTCAAACTGCAAGCAGAAAGGAATCTGATGAAGAAACTCGCATACTAAAGACATGAGAACTTCCCAGAGCTCTCCCTCATTCCAGTTGACAGAATGAGTGCACTAAACCCGGGACCCCCCTTACAGGCCTAGCCCTGCGTCACCTAGCAAATGAGACCCAATCAACATCTCGGCAGTATCTTTAGATGTAACAAGTCTTCCTCATGTGGTGAATAGAAATTAGAAAGGAGAGGGTTGGTGGGAGTGGTGGAAGTATTTTCTCCTCAACATTTACCTGCTTTGTGTTTTGTCAGAACTGTGAGTTCACATTTATTGTCCTGATTCAAGTCTACAGTCAACCAGGCATGAGACAACCTCCTTCCCTGGGGCAAGTTTCCCCATTCAGGGTACACACTTAAGGCTGATATTCCTAATACCCCTGACTCTTATAAATTCCTGAGCCCAGAAAAATGGGCAGTTCTTCTGTTGGCTCTAGTCTAGAAGCTTCTGAAATGAATAAACCAACACATTTGGCCCAAGGTCATAGTCAGACATTGACCCCTCAGTTTTATTTCTCAAATCATTGCCAGCCATGGATAAACCTGGTTTACCAGAACAGTGGGTACCTAAGTAGCACACAGAATGCTCAGTGTAAAAAATGTCCCAAATAAAACATATGCATCTTCTCCCTTTATTAAACTATCTCAGAGATATTTAAGTTCTAGTAACAAACTCTTTATTTGTTGCCATGGAGAAAATACTATCTCCCTTCCCTTGGGGAAATTAAAATCCCAGAGAAATTAAAGGCCAAAAGTCACTGTAATTTTCTTATTTTGGTCAACTTCAGCTAGTAACGGTCTCACTGTGTTGAGTTTGCTTACTTCCCTACCCCCAAGCCCCACCCTCCTCATCTTTCTCAGATTATTTTCCGCACCTCTCTGCCCAGGAGGCTGGTGCCTGTGAAGTGCATCACTGAAGCCCCCTTGCTAGCTGGCTTCTCATCAGGCTCAGCCAATGAGAGACACTGATAGGAGATTGGCAGGTGGGAGAAGATGATGAACCATTTCTTCAAGCTTCCTTCCTGCTTTGGGCCACATTTCTGGCAGTGGCTATGTACTTGAACAAGTATAGATCTGTTCAGCAGCCCCTACTCCCCAGTTCTAGCTCTGATGAGCTAATATAACACTATTTCCTCTCCTTATGATTCAAGCTATTACCAGGTTTTTACTGATGCTAGCCTTGGGTGCCTCAGCAACCTGGTTGATTCCCTTGATCCTGCCCACATCTCTGAAAATTCTTCCATTAAGCCCTCTTCTTTTTAACTGTTTGAGTTGCATTCTCTTTCCTGAATGATCTTGATTTCATTCTCCCTGAGTACCTGGCACCAGGCAGCCTGGGTAGAGTGGGTCTTTCTCCAATGGCAGCATCCTGGAATGTCTTCCACTAGAGGGAATGGAGTTATTTCAGCACCTGCACTATTAAATTAATTCCAACCTTAAGTCTCATCTGTCTGCTTTTCCTAAGAATGGTAGAAAGGATCTATATATGTCATAGCACCAATTCTACACCCATACCATCTAGCTACAACCCTAAGCATTTCCTAAACAAGCATAATGTTTCCAGAACACAGCATATATTACAATGCCTAGCCTCACATTGCTATTGCCAGCTATAGACATTAACACAGATGGAATGCTGTCTGGGGGAACTGAGGTAGACAAAGCAAAAGAAGAGAAAATCTGGGCTTCAGTTTCATAGGATGCCAATTGTGCTCCTCGATAATGCTGTTCACCAATACCTTCACTCCAGATATATAAAAAACTATTTCCTGGTTGGGTGGGATCATGTAACTCATTAAGTCCATAAGATATGAGCAGAAATGACCAGAAACAATGTCTGTTTCGGACTGAACATTTAGTTTTTGGTGGGAGACTCTTTAGAGTGCTCTTTCCTGCTTGGCATTATAACCTGCAAGTTCAAAATGGTGGATGCTTCACCAGCCTGAGTGATGAGCAAAAGACTCAGTCAGCCCCTTATGGACATGAAGTATGAGAAAGAAATAAACCTGTGAGACACCAAAATTTGGGGGTTGTGTTACTACAGTACAATCTAGCCTATCCTGATACAAAATATTTAACATAGCAGAAGTTCAGTAACTTCACTGACCTTCACCATTTGCTCCTCTCTTAAGCCTTTCAGAAGCTCAACTTCAGTAACTATAGAACTCACCTGCAATTCTGTGAAATACATATTTAGGTCTTTTTCTGTTTCCTCAGTATACATACACATATAGTTCCTAAAATCCTTGGAATCCCCAGGGTTTCTGGAGCGTCTTTGGTATACTAATGAGATGACTGATGGCTGAGTGACTTAAGCAGCTTCAAGGTTGGGAGCTTGTCACTGGAAAGACCATGACAGGATTAGAGGGTTGGAACTTTCAGCTCCATGCCCAACCTCCACAGAGGAAAACACAGCTGAAGGTTGAGTTGATCACCAATGGCCAATGACATAACAAATCATGCCTTTGTAATGAAGCCTCCATAACAACCCAAAAGGACTGAGTTCAGGGAGCATCTGGATAGCTTAATGGAACACATGAAGGTGCCTGGAAGATGCTGCCAGAGAGGGCATGGACACTCCTTCCCACAGGCCTTGTGTGTCTCTTCCATCTGCCTGTTCACCTGTACCCTGTGCAATGTGCTTTATAATAAGTGGGCAAATGTAAGTGTTTCCCTGAGTTCCATGAGCCACTCTAGAAAAGTAATCAAATCCAAGGAGGGGCTCGTGAGAACTCCTGCTACATAGCCAGTTGGTCGGAAGTGTAGGTTGCAACCTACTACTTGCAGCTAACATCTGAAGTGGGAGGCAGTCTTGAGGGACTGAGCCCTCAGCCTGTGGGATCTGATGCTATCTCCAGATAGATAGCATCAGAATTGAATTAAAGGACATCCAGCCTGTGTCTGCAGGATAATTGAATAGTTTTGTGTGAGGAGAAATACCCACATATTGTGGTGACCAGAGGTGAAGTATTCTGTGTTGGCTGGTAAGTAAAGGAATAGGAAAAAAAACACCTTTGACTTTTTCAAGTATCTCAGACTGCCCTTAGCTCATACTTCAAAAATCCAATGAAATACATCAGGACCTCTGCTCTACATGCTGCAAAATCTTGTCTTACTTTAGTCTTTGGATTCCCCAGGTCTTGGTTGATTTTTACTCCAAAGGAAGCAGAAAAATCCCTTCCCTCTACTATGTTTTCTGCAACATCAGAACTACAGCTTCCCTGCAGAAGCAAAATATTCCTGAGCAGCATTTGAGCACGTTTTTTTGAGATGAGGGAGGAGGAACTGTGATACCAAAAAGCCATTACGTCCACCAAAAGTTAAAGGATTTCTTTTGAATTATACTTGCTCTGGCCGCAGATGAGAGCCCTACCCCTCTCCATTTGGAATGACGTTAGTATGCAAGGCCTCATTGTAGGTACAGCCACTTTCAGTCTAATGTCCCAGAGGGAGACTCCCCTGACCCTAAAAAGAATTTCAATGCAGGCCAAGACAAGATCCAAACTCTGTTTTACGATCCTAGACCAGCTATACATCAGAGACCTCAACTTTCTAATGTAACACTTAAGTCCCAAATACTACAGATGTACTCATGTGATCTGCCATGATTATAGTTTAATAGCATTTGGTGTTATGTCCATAGGATCCCAGAATGTCAGTCATCCCATCAATTCACGATGATCCTTGGAGGAGGACAAGGAACCATAACTGAATGAAAAGCAATTGCTGCTGATTGTTAAGTGCAATAGAACCTCCCCATCTGATATTACGCTTTGCAAAAGCTGGGTTGGAGGTATCAGAGGACATGGCAGCCAGGTTTCAAGGTGGTCCCTCAATGATCCCCGCTTACTGGGGTTCAAACTCTTGGGTAGCCCCTTCTTGCTTTGTACCAGGGTTGGCCTGTGTGATCAATATGCAGCAGTGATGGCACGCCACTTAGGAAATTAGGTTATAAAAGACACTGCAGCTTCGGTTTTAGGTTCTCCCTCCCTCTTGGATCACTGGCCTGCCAACCACCATATAAGTGAGCTTGCAGCAGATCCTCCAGGCCCAGATGCTTGAGGTCCCAGTCAACAGAACGACTGCAGCACCTCCAGAGCCAGGACTAAACTCAACTCCTGAAGTTCTGATCCCCATGGATTGGGAGTTTAAGCAGATCCGCAGGTGATTGGAATCTGTAGCAAAATTTGAGAATCACAAATCTAGGTCATGTATTAGAATCATCTAGGTTGCTTCTTAGAGGTGAAGCTGCTCCAGCCTCTGGGGTGCATTCCAGCCTGCGACCAGCAGAGAAAAAAGTAATATTTTTTTTGCCCTGTACATATGTTGAGGTGAGCAAAAAAATTACATTTTAACCATGAGGAAAATCGTGCACATCGAGTTGGTCACTACAGCAACCAGATTGGCACCAAGTTGTAGGCGTAATCAGTGATGAATGTGGTACTGACCCCACTGGTACCTACCATGGGGACAGCTACCTGCAGGGACCCACTTTTCCAAATTCTGTCCTCATATGGTATAGAAGGAGGTGGAGAGCAGTGACTGCCTGCTGGCTTCCAGTTGACCCACTCACTGGGTGGGGGCACAGGCTCTGGAATGGGTACTCTGTTCTTCAGTAAAATTAAAGGCTACGACCCTGATCGCATCACATACACCTTCCGTGTTGTGCCTTCAACCAAAGTGTCCAACGCCAAGGTTGAGCCCTGCAATGCCACCCTCTCCGTCCTTCAGTTGGTAGAGAACACTGATGAGACTTTTACATCGGCAATGAGACTCTCTACAGTATCTGCTTCCACACCCTGAAGCTGACCACACCAACCTATGGGGATCTGAACCACCTGGTCCCAGCCACCATGAGCTGTGTCACTACCTGCCTCTGCTTCCCTGGCCAGCTCAATGCTCACCTTCTCAAGTTGGCAGTCAGCATGGTCCCGTTCCCACATCTCCATTTCTTTATGCCTGGGTTTGCCCCTCTCACCAGCCATAGAAGCCAGCAGTGCTCTCACAGTGCCAGAACTCACACAGCATGTCTTTGATGCAAAAATCATGATAGTTACCTGTGACCCCCACCACAGCCAATACCTTACTGTCAGATGTCCATCAAAGAGGTCAATGAACGCATGCTTAGACATCCAAAATAACAGCAGCTACTTTGTGGAATGGATTCCAGACAATATAAAAACAGCTATCCATGACATCCTACCTCATGGCTTTAAATGGCAGTAATCTTCATTGGCAACACTATGGCCATCCAGGAGCTCTATCAAGGGCATCTTGGAGCAGTTCACTGCCATGTTCTAGGCAAAAAACATTTCTGGACTGCTACATAAGTGAGAAGATGGATAAGATGGGAGTTCACCGAGGCCGAGAGCAAAATGTATGACCTCGTCCTGAGTACCAGCAGTAGCAGGATGCATCACAGAAGAGAAAACCTAAGGTAGAGCCCCCATCACCTCAGGCTTCTCAGTCCCCTTCTGTCTTACTCAACTGCCCCTTTCTTCTCCCTCAGAATTTGTGTTTGCTGCCTCTATCTTGTTTTTTCTGGGGAGTCTAAAACAGTGCCTGGCAAATAGTAGGTGCTAAATAAATGCTTGTTTGTTCAATGTCTCTTTATGGTCTGGGAAACCTAGGTTTCTGCCATTCTGGGTGACCCTGTATTTTCTTCTGGTGCCCACTCCCTTCCATCTGCCCAGTTAGTATTTCCCTTTTAAAAATCTCGAAGAAGCTGGGTCTCATCCAGGTTCCACTTAGAACCAACCAGGTGCTGAAAACCCATGTGGAAGATGGCCACCATCCTAAGCCCAAAGTAGAAAATGGTACAAGGTAGTGAGTAGAAGTCATTATAAGGAAGGGGATGGTATTTTCCAATCTACAAGTTTTAGAGGGAAATCCACCCCATTCTGTCAGGTGGAATTCTTCCCTTTCCAGCTCTACCTCCCTCACTCATTGAACTCCTTTCCCCTAATCAGAGAAAGGTATCAAGGAAGGGAAAAAGACCAGCTGGTCCCTAAATCTCCAGAAATGTCCCCATCCCCACCTTTTCTTACCCTGAAAAGGAATTAACATCCCTGACTACGTAGAATGGTGTATACTGCCACATCAGTATTTGAGTCAATCTCCAGAGAAGAGAACCCTCTTCCATCTACTGCAACATCTCATCTTCCTTTTGCTGTTGGTTCCCCCCACTATACTTGGTTTTGTTCTGTTCTATATTTGAGATTTCTATTTTGTGCTAAACTTGCTGCTTTTTCATATTGAAAATATGACATTGTCCCAAGAGACAAAAAATGGCAACTGGAAAAAAAAACAAAAAAACCACACAGCTATCATGCCCTCAGATTCAGATTCAATGGGTATGGAATACAGTCCCCAAATCTACCTTTTAAACAAGTTCTTCCAGCTCTTGGGGCAGGGGATCTAAGAACCACACTTGGAGAAGCATTGTTTGGATGCCTATCTTTGGGCATTCATTTAAGGCTGGTTTCACTTACTAGCACTATAAGGAAAAGCTTATCTAGATAAGAATCCAGCATTGGGAAACTGGGAGAGGGTGAAGTGCATAAGGAGCCAAGAGGCCCTTCCTTGCAAGTATTATGGATTGAGGTTTGCTTAGGAGAGAATCCTTCCAGACACATGAAATCTCCTGTAAAAAGATACACTCGGGTCTGAACTATTTAGACATGACCACAGGGAACCAGGCTCAGACCAGAGTGTCCAGGGATGTAATTTCCTGTTTCTTCATAACCCTAGGTTTTTACATTTGAATTTAAATAAGGTACTCAGTAGCATCCTGCTGTGAAGTCTCCAGCGCAGTGTCCTTGACTCATATCAGGATACTCAGTGGGTTATGCCCTCCTGCTGGTCTGGTCTATAATCACTCAGTGCCCTTCTGTGTCATTGGGGCACTCATTTCATCTAAGCCCTCTCAATAATGGTAGAGAGGGCCAAAGGTCTGTGTTTGGGTGTGGCAGACACTGCTGGTTGCCCTGCCTGGGCTCCTTCAGCCCTTTCCATCTCAGGGCATGCTGGCTGCCATTTACCAGTACCTGCTTCTTAGCCTGAGGACTTCCCCTATCATCCTACAGTTAATTAACACGTACAATGGGAGCCTGCAACTAATGACTAAAGGGAGTCAGTGTTGGCTCCCTTACCTCTTGAGTGGGATAAATACGAGCCTTCTTTCCTACTGTGGCTCCCAGAATCCCTCAACAGGATTAAGCTCCAGTAGCTACAATAGTGAGTAAGGTAGCCTTTGTTGGCCGCTCCCTGTCTCACTCCTCAAGTTTCCTGGGATCACATCCAAAATACTCTATGTGCACTTAGACCTTAGTCTGAGTTCCTTCACAAAGACATGCTAAGACAAAGACACTGGGATTGCCAGCTTCTTGTAACTAATCCCCAATATTTATAGCTCAGCTATAAACTTCTACATGTTTAAATGTGATGCTCTTAGATAGAAATACACATCTTTCATTACAGAGAAGGTCCTGGTGCTCAGATATCTGAACTAAGTATCTTTGTCAATAATACTCAAAGGGGTTCTTGACCTTTAGACTTTATAAAGAGAATGGTTGTTACAAACTGCAAATAATACATGCATACTCAATCATTTTTGGAACAAGTAGGCATGGATAAGTTTAAAGTTGCTAGTAGGCTACTATATTAGGCTGAGTTTACAAACATTATTTCAAGCTACAGATGCATGGCATGAACTTTGTATCATCAATTGCTGTATCCCTTATTGGACTTCTTTCTCCATTCTGGTCTGCATTATTTGCTCTTTCTCTGGGTCCATGCTGTTCAATATCCCCATACAGGTCTGTATTAGATCCTCTCTATTGCAGTCCAGAACAGAGGTGTAAGGTAAACTTTGCATATCCAAGTGATTATAGACACAAATATGTATTTAACACTGCCATTTTATGATTCCCATCACGTATAATTTGGTAACCACACACCTCTGGTTTGGAGCACAACCATTTCTCTTCAATACACTTCGTGAAAAGAGTGGCAGCCCCCAGTAATGTAGCTCTCCTTTTTGGATAAAAAGGCAGCTTCCTGACTACCATTTGGAAGTCTTACCTGTTGTGCAGGACATTAGTCAACATTTGCTAGTTAAACAAATGGGAACATTTGCTGGGGTCTTTGGAGATATTTCCTCTTATCTCACAACTAATTGAAAGGTAAACACTAGGGATATCTCAGTCGAGATCAAGCTACGAGCTTTATTGTTGGGGGTGGTAGGCTGAAAAACATGACTTGGGTCTAAAACCATGATTAAATTCCCAAACATCCTCCCCTCCCTACAACCCTGCAAATCTAACCTTATGGCCTCTGAGGAGAGATTTGGCCTAGAGAGCAGAAGCACACACCCAGGGTCACTGGGTGAGATATATGACCAGAGCATAGGAGGGGCCCTGACTCAGTTGACTAATTCTACCCATGGTCAAGGCTATCATAAGACAGGGATGCTGGATGTCAAGAAGAAAGTGAGGAAAAGCCTTGCTGTGTAAGAGCACTGACACATCTCTCTATCCACGAGGATGGGTGGCACTGTGAATGTCAGATTCTTCACCATTTCTCTCCTAGGGAGGAGTGAGGTTGCTAAAGGGTCGTAGATATTCCTGAGCCCTCCTGTTTCCACATGGAGGGGGAAAGGAGGTCCCTTCTGTGGACCATGTCTGTAGTGCTTCTGTGCCCATCACCCCTTGGAAACAAGTCCTCTAGTTGGAGGGACTCACTAAATCTCATTCAAATCTTCCCATTTATGATGGAGGCAGCAAACCACACTGCCATGTATATACCTATGCAACAATCCTGCATGTTCTTCACATGTACCTCAGAACCTAAAGTGCAATAAAATATATACACATATTTTTTAAAACTTCCCATTTCTCTGCTATGCCATGTCCCTAGTTCAAGCCCACAATAAAGCTGGAATTACTAGACCTTTGTCTTCGTCAGTCTTGGCTGGCATAACAATGTACTATAGGCTGGGTAGCTTCAACAATGGACATTTATATCTCAGTTCTGGAGGCCAGGAAGTCCGAAGTCAAGGTGCTAGCAGATTTTGTTCCTGGTGAGGACCCTCTTCCTAGTTTACAAAGTTGCTTTTTCCTCATGTTGGAGAAAGGGACTAGTTTCTCTTGCTCTTATAAAAGTATTAATCTCATCATGGGCTCAACCCTCATGACCTCATCTAAATCCAGTTACCTCCGAATACCATTACACTGGGAGTTAGGGCTTCAACATCAACTGGGTGTGGAGGATGCAAACATTCAATTGATAACAAGCCTCTTGAGCATGTTTTCTCCTCTACATCCTTCTATATCCAGGATGTTGACCTTCACAAATTGCATCACCTGGGCTCCTGTGCCATCAGTCTTCTGGTTGGGTTAGGCGAATGGGAGGCATGGGCAGGAAATCAAAAGCTAGAAGGACATGGCAGTCAGGGTATCCCTCCCTATTCCCTCTGGGCATGGTTTTGGCAGTGGCATTCCTCTGGAGCCACAGCTTGTTAGGCGGCCACTTTCCTGGCTCCAGGTCCCACCAAGCCCTGGTACACAGCTGTGCTATGCTGACCCTCTTGGCTTGGTGTGTGGTGAAGGCTCTGCTCTTGCTACTTCCTGGGTACTGTCCTGTCCCTTTTATGGTTGCCTTGATCTGCCTATGCTTCTGTAAGTAGCTCTTTCTTAGACTTTCTATCACACCCCTTGAGTGTGCTGTTTGTTTCCTGTGGGAACCCTAATCCAGCCTTTAAGTCATCTCCCTGAACACAGCAGCCCAGAGCCACTTTTCTGAAATGCAAATCTGACATCATGCCTCTGATTCACACACACCAGTGTGATTAACCGCCCTCAGGCTAAAACCCGACTCCTGCAAGGCACTGCGTGATCTGTTTATTCCCACATTTCCTCTTATCGCTCTCCCCTTTGTTTCCTGTCCAGCCAGACTCAACTTTAGAGCTGACCAAAACCACCTTCACTGGAGTGTTTACACATACTACTTTCAGCCTAAGACACCCCTCTGTTTATCTTTCACCCATAACCCTCATGATCCCAACCTTTTACCTGGATAGATCTTATGTGTACCTTAAGCCTCAGCTGTGGTGATGGTGGGGTTACCTCTCTTCCCATTAGCAGTCTGAATTAGGGACCTTCCTTCACTTTCCGTTTAACACACATTTTGTTTGCCTGCATGTCCCCCAACAGATGGATTTCCCTGCCTTCAGAGCGTTCATTTACCATCCTATCCCTAGTCTTTGGAGCAATGCCTGGCAGAATAACGGGAACAAAGGAGTAAGCTCTGTCACCCAGCTCTGTCGCCCAGGCTGGAGTGCAACGGCGAGATATCGGCTTAATCAAGGACCCAGTCAACAGGTAACTGCTACATCGTTCGTTTTTCCGTTTCATGCAGAAATTACCTCCTGCTCAGCCTATAAGAACTTATATAACTAAGAACCTTACAGAAGAAATATATGAATGTTCAGGATGGCTGATTTGGATCCTACCAAAAAGATACTTTTGGTCACAGGTCATCCTACTCTCAGAACTTAATGCTGGTAAAAGGTACACATTTGTATTTACCTGAACCCTGGGTGACTGAGAACTCAACCACATATAAGCTCTTCTTTCTGCAAAGATAGTGACAATAGGACCATTTCTTTCATTATGTGTAACAATCTCAGGTACATAGATTTAGGTTACAAATTAGCTATGATTCTGGTTCATAAAGCATTCAATCACGGATAAACTGCCATTTAGCTATTTTAAATATTGTACTTATAAAATACTTATTCCCTCCCTAATAATCCTCAGAAATTGAGATCTTGAAAATAGCCTGCATATAACAATGCAGTCTTCATCCTACTCCATGGCTTTTCCTACCTCAGGTAACTACTTCTGAATCCTATGGTCATCACTTTTCTGCTTTAATATATGATTTTATGATGTCTATATGTATTCTTAGCAAGTATTTGAATTTTAGTCTTCTAAAAGGGCATCTTGTTATATATATGAAAATAAGTATATTTATAAATTATCTTTTGGATTTACTGTCACTTTATTTACATTGCTGAAGCTCAAATGTATTGTTACATGTCACTGTAGTTATTTTACTCACTGCTGAATAACCTACTGAGTAAATACACCACAGTTTAGTCATCCTCCTTCAGGGGACAGGTATTTGGGTTGTTTCCAAAGCCACTGTGAACACTGGTGCTACAAAACAGTCTTGTCCATGCCTCCTGTTGTGTATGTATCAGTCAGAATAGGTCACGGTATTCTGCAGTAAAAACCAACCCTCAAAATCTCAGCAGCTTAAATCTGCAAAGACTTATTTCTCACTTACGCTGTATGCCCTTTGTATTCCACAGGAAAGAGCGTGTATTACACTCAATCAAGGACCTAGGGCTGACAGAACAGTGGCTACCTCAAAGGTTGACAGTAGCGTCAGAGGAAACAAGCTCTGAAGAATCTGGAATCAACGTTTCAGTGCCTCAGCATGGAAGAGACATGTCACTTCCACTCCCAACTCATTGGCCAAAACTAGATCTTATGGCTTCACCTAAGCAAAGGGGGCTAGGATATACATTTGACCAGAAGAGAGGAGGTCAGATGTTTTTGGAAAAGAATTTGGTGGCAAATTCCAGCAAATGACCAGTCACTGGTGATTCAGAAGTGTATTTAATTTCTATGTGTTTGTATACTTTCTAAAACTTCTTTATTAATTTCTATCTTTATTCCCTTGTAGTTAGAGAAAATACTTGGTGTCTTTTTGAGTGTTTTAAGACTTGTTTTGTGACCTAACATATGGTCTATCCTTGAGAATGATCCATCTGCTGTGAAGAATGCATTCTTCAGCCATTAGACAAAATGTTCTGCAAGTACCTACGAGGTCCATTTGGTCGATTTTCTGTCTGGATTATCTGCCCATTACTGTAAGAGGGGTGAACTCTCCTACTATTATGGTATTATTGGAATCTGTCTTTTCAGGTCTAGGAAGATTTGCCTTGTATCTAGGTGCTCCAGTGTTGGGTGCATATATGTTTACAATTTTTATGTCCTCTGGCTGAACTGATCCCTTTATCATACAATGAAAACCATCTCTTTAGTTTTTGTCTTAAAATCTATTTTGTCTCATCTAAGTGTAGCTACCCCTGCTTTTTTGGTTTCCACTTACATGGAATGTTGTTTTTTATCCCTTTACTTTCAGTCTATGTGTATCTTTATAGGTGAAGAGCGTTTGTTGGCAGTAGGTCATTGAGTCATGTGTGTTTGTGTGTGTGTGTGTGTGTGTGTGTGAGAGAGAGTGCACACGCACGAGAGAGAAAGAGTGTGTGTGTATGTGTGTGTGTGTGTGTGTGTGTGTGTGTGTGTGTGTGACTCCATTACCCAGGCTGGAGTGCAATGATGAGATACAGGCTCACTGCAACCTCAACCTCCCAGGTTCAAGCGATTCTTATGGCTCAGCATCCTGAGTAGCTGGGATTACAGGCGTGTACCACCATGCCTGGCTACTTTTTCCATTTTTAGTAGAGATGGGGTTTCCCCATGTTGGCCAGGCTGGTCTCAAACTCATGACCTCACCTGCCTTGGCCTCCCAAATTGCTGGGATTACAGGCAGGAGCCACCATGCCCAGCAGGGTTCTGTGTTTTTAATTCACTCACTCTCACTTTTGATTGGAGAGTCTAGTCCATTTACCATCCATGTTATTATTTGGTAACTAAGGACTTACTCCCACCAGTTTTGTTTGATTTTGGAATCTTCTCTTCTTTCTTCCTTCCTTCCTATTTTCCTCTTAGTGAAGATGATTTTCTCTGGTGGTATGTTTTAATTTTTTGTTCTACTTTTTATGTACCTGTTTTCAGATTTGAGACTAATACCATGAGGCTTGCAAATATAACCCATTATTTTAAACTGATGACAACAACTGCATACAACAAAAACTACTAAAAACTAACTCTGTCTCCTTGCTTTTGTTTCTTTTTATTGTACTATGTCTTAAAAACTTGCAGTTATTTGATCTGTTCATCTTTTCACCTTTCTGCTTAAGACATTAGCTTACACACCACCATTAGTGTTATAACACTGTGTTTCTGTGTACTTACTATTACCAGTGAGTTTTGCATCTTCAGATGATTTCCTGCTTCTCATTGCTCTTTTCTTTCAGATTGAAGAACCTCCCTTTAGAATTTCTTGTAGAACAGGTTCCATGTTAATAAATTCCCTCAGCTTTTGTCTGCAAATGTGTTTCTCCATGTTTAAAGGATATTGTCACCAGATATAGTACTCTAGGGTAAGTTTCTTTCTTCAGCACTTTAAGTACCTCATGGCATTCTTTCCTGGCATATAATGTTTCCACTGAAAAGTCTGCTGCGAGACAAATTGGATGGAGCTCCATTGTATGTTTCTTTTATCTTGCTGCTCTTAAGATTCTTATTCTTTCCTTGACCTTTAAGAATATTATTAATAAGCCTTGAGGTAATATTCTTGGGGTTAAATCTCCTTGGTGTTCTACAACCTTCTTGTACCTGAATACTATCTTTCTCTAGGTTTACGAAGCTCTCTATTACCCCTTTGAATAAACTTTCTATCCCCATCTCTTTCTCTACTTCCTCTTTAAAGCCAGGAACATCTTAGATTTGCCCTTGAGTCTATTTTCTACACCTTGTAGGCATGCTTCATTCTTTGTTCTTTTATCTCCTCTGACTGTATTTTCAAATAGCCCATCTTCAAGCTCACTCATCATTTATTCTGCTTGATCCATTCTGCTATTGAGAGACCCACACACATTCTTCAGTATGTCAATTCCATTTTTCAACTCTAGAATACCTGCTTGATTCTTTATTTCAACTTCTTTTGTTAAATTTATCTGATAGGATTCTGAATTCCTTCTGTTATCTTGAATTTCTGTGTGTTTTCTTAAAATAGCTGTTTTGAATTCTGTCTGAAAAGTCACATATCTCTGTTTCTCCAGGATTGCTACCTGGTACCTTATTTAGTTTTTAGTAGGGTTATGTTTTCTGGGATGGTCTTGATGCTTATGGATGTTCACTGGTATCTGGGCATTGAAGAGTTAGGTATTTACAGTAGTCTGTGCACTCTGGGCTTGTATATATCTGTCCTTCTTGGGAAGGCATTCCAGGTATTTGAAGGGACTTGGGTATAGTAATCTAATTTTTTGGTCACTGTAGCCATATCTGCATTAGGGTGCACCCCAAGCCCAATAATACTGTGGTTCTGGCAGACTTGTAAAGGTACTGCCTTGGTGATCTTGGATAAGACCTGGAAGAATTATCTGGGTTACCTAGAAGAGATGCTTGTTTTCTTCCTTTACTTCTCCTATAATAATGGAGCGTCTCTGTGCTGAGCTGCCTGGACCTTGGGATCCCCCTCTGTGACCACCACCACCACTGGGACTGCCCTGGGTCAGACCTGAAGTCAGTATAGCACCATGTTTTGCCCCAAGCCTCCTATAACAACTGCCTGGTTACTGCCTATCTTATCTCAAGGCTATGGGGCTCTATAATCAGCAAGTGTCAAAGCCAGTCAGCCTTGTGTTCTCTTCAGGGCAGTGAGTTTCCCCTGGATCTCAGGCGCGTACAGAGATGCTGTCTGGAAACCAGTCCCTAGAGTCAGAAACCCTGGAAATCTACTTGGTGCTCTATTCTACTGCAGCAGAGCAGGCACTGAAACCACAAGACAAAGTCCTTCCCACTCCCAGGGCAGAGTCTCTGTATCTACCACCACCACAGGCCCATGGGAAGTACTGCCAGGGTACTACTGATGTTCACTTAAGGCCCAAAGGCTCTTCAAATAAGCTTGGGTGAATGCTACCAGGCCTAGGACTCACTCTTTAGTGCAGTAGGCTCCCTTCTGGCTCAGGGTAGGTACAGAAATGATATCCAAGAGCTAAGACCTAGAATCAGGAATTCCAAAAGCCTGCTAGTGCTCTTCCCCACTGTGGCGGAGCTGGTACCTATGTTGCAAGACAAAGTCCCCTTTACTCTTCCCTCTGCTTTTTTCAAGCAGGCGCCTCTCCTCATAGCCAGCACAGCTGTGAATGTACTGGGTCACAGCTGAAACCAGCATGTCTCAGTCTCACTCAAGGCCCATGGCATGTACTACTTGGTTACTGCTGCTGATTATTCAGGGCCTAAGGGCTCTTTAGTCAATGCATAATTAATCCTGCCAGAATTGGGTCCTTCTCTTCAAGGCAGTGTGTTCTTTTCTGGCCCAGGATATGTCTAGTAACGACATCTGGGAGCTAGGGCCTGGAATTGGGGGTGCCTCATGACTCTGCCTTTTACCCTATCCTACCGTGGCTGAGATGTTTTCAGGTTGCAATATGAAAACCTCTTTACTCTTGCCTCTCAAGAGAAAGGAGTCTCTTGGAGCTATGAGCTGTGCTGTCTGGGGTTGGCAGATAGGGTGGTAAACACCTTCTTAGCTGCCCAGACTGGTATCTCACCAGGTCATATGCTCCCCAAGTCCACTGGCTCTGAGCCCAGCACAGCACTAGGAATTGAAGTCCTTGTGACCCAGGCTGCCTTTCAAGTTTATTTAGAACTCTGAAAGACTTTAGCCTTCCACAGCAAGACTTGCTGAAACTCAAGTTCCAACTACTGCGATGAGTAATTCCACTGTGGCGAGGGTTAGTAAATGTTCCCTCTGTGGACACCAGCTGAGTTCTGCCTGGTGTCAGCAGTACTGAATCCCAAAGAAAAATCCCACAATCACTGCATTCTCCCTCCCCAAAGTGTACTGATTCTCTCTCCATGCCATGTGGCTGCTGCTAGGGTACAGAGGTGGGGTGCTATGTGCTCTTCCCCATTGTGGCTGAGCTGGTACCTACGTTGCAAGATGAAGTTTTTTACTCTTGGCAATTCAAGGCTGTCTTTCCTATTTTCTTCAGTGCCTCTATAGTGATAGGAAGTTAAAACCAGGTACTGTGATCTCTCACCTGATTTTTGGTTATGAAGGTGTGTTTTTGCGTAAATGTTAAATTTAGTGTTCCTAGAAGGAGGATGATTAGTGGAGGCTTCTATTGGACCATCTTGCTCTGCCTCTTCTTTTGATCAGTCATATGAGAAGTGTCCATTTTATTATTCATTTCAACATCCCACTTTGGCTTTGTTGGCTTATCTTATTGAAGAATTATTTTTTTCTATGTTTAATTTCTTTGAATTTATTCTCTAATTCTGTAACTTTTTGGGTTTTTAAACATTCCTGTTTTTAAGAGGCATCTAATGCTATTAACTTTACTCCCAGAGGCTGTAATATGTATCACCATTCAGTTATAGGCATTTTTTTGTTTGTGGACAAATAGATGTACACATTTAGGGGTACGTTTAATATTTTATGTATCCATATGACATGTAAAGATCACATCAGTAATTAAGATTTCTATTACCTTAAATTTTTTTTTTTTTTTTTTTTTTTTTTTTTGAGACGGAGTTTCACTCTTGTTACCCAGGCTGGAGTGCAATGGCGCGATCTCGGCTCACTGCAACCTCTGCCTCCTGAGTTCAGGCAATTCTCCTGCCTCAGCCTCCTGAGTAGCTGGGATTATAGGCACACGCCACCATGCCCAGCTAATTTTTTGTATTTTTAGTAGAGACGGGGTTTCGCCATGTTGACCAGGATGGTCCTGATCTCTTGACCTTGTGATCCACCTGCCTCGGCCTCCCAAAGTGCTGGGATTACAGGCTTGAGCCACCGCGCCTGGCCAAATATTCATTTTTTAATGTTAGGGGTATCTGAATCATCTTGTAGGTATTTTGAAATATATAATAGAGTAACAGTCACCCTAATGATCAAACATTAGATTTTATTTCTTCTAGCTGAATATTTGTACCAATGAATCAGTCTCACTTTCCCCCTTGCTGGCTCTGGTAACTACTAATCTATTCTATCTTCCTGAGATCACTTTTAACTCCACATATGAGAACACACAGTATTTGCCTTTTTGTGCTTGGCTTATTTTATTAGACATAATTGCCCCCAGTTCTATGTTGCTAAAAATGTCAGATTCTTTATGACTTAATAGATTCCACTGTATGTATATATACACACACATATACATATATATATACACACAAACACACACACACACATACACACACACACACACACACACACACACACACACAATGCTATCTGTTTATCAGCACTTAAATGGATTCCGTATTTGGCTGTGAATAGTACTTTGGGAACAGTACTGCAACAAACATGGGAGTACAGACATTGCTTTATACTCATTTCCTTTTTGAATATACTCGGTGGAATTGCTGGGGTATACAGTAGTTCTACTTTTAGTTTTGAGGACCCTCCATGCAGTTTTGTGTAGTGGCTATCTTAATTTACAATCCCACCAACAGCCTATGAGGATTCCGCTTTCTCTACCTCCTCATCAGTATCCATTATTCCCATGATTTTCATAAAAGCTATTTTAAAGGTGATGCGATGCTTTCTCACTGTGGTTATGATTAGTGAAGATTTTTTTCATGTCTTGGCCATTTGTGTGTCTTGAGATTTATTCTGATGCCCATTTTGAAATCATATTGAATTTTTCCTACTGAATTGTCTAAGTTCTTCATATATTCTGGTTACCAACCCCTTATCTATGGGTGGTTTGACAGTGTTTTTTCCCATTCTAAAGGTTGTCTTTTCACTTTGTTGACTGCTATGCAAAAGCCTTTTAGTTTGATATAATTCCATTTGTCTATTTTTGTTTGGTTGCCTGTGTTTTTGAGGTCTTATACAATTTTTTTAAAATTTTTGCTGAGACTGATATTAGGGCATTTCTCCAGTGTTTTGTTTTCATAGTTTCATAGCTTCAGATCTTACAGTCTTAGTTGTTCTTCAAATGTTTAGTGGAATTCAACAGGGAAACCAGCAGGCTCTGGACTTTTGATGGGGGACTTTACGGCTTCAATCTCATTTGTTATTGGTCTGTTTAAGTTTTCTATTTCTACATGCTTCAATTTTGGCAGGTTGTATATGTTCAGGAAATTATTCATTTCTTCTAAGCTTACCAATTTGTTGGTGTACAGGTATTCATAATAGTCTAATGATTCTTTGTATTTTGGTAGTCATGTCTCCTTTTTTCAGATTTAACTTATTATGATCTTCTAAGGAAAAGTTTCAATTTTGTCTTTTCAAAAAGTCAACTTTGTTTCATTAGATCTGTTATTCTTTTATCTTCAATTTATTGCTGCTATTATCTGGGATAAGATGGTATCTTATTATGGTTTCCTTTTTTTGATTAGTGACATTGAGATTTGTTTTATATACCTTTTGAACATTTGTATATCTTTTGAGATGTTCATGTCCTTTGCTTACTTTTTAATGGATTGTTTTTCCTGTTTTGAAGTTGTGTCTTCTGGATATTAGTTCCCTGTTGTGTGCATAGTTTTCAAGTATTTTCTCATTCAACATTCTCTTCACTGTTTTCTTTTGCTGTGTAGAAGCTATAGTTTAAGTTCCATCTGTTTTGTGTTGCCTGTGCTTTTGAGGCCTTAGTCACAAATTCTTTGCCTAGACTAATGTCCTGGAGAGTTTACTGTAGGTTTTCTTCTAGCATTTTTATAATTCGAGTGTTACGTTTAAGATTTCAGTACATTTAGAAAGATGAAGGTGTTTCATTTCTGCATATGGTTATCCAATTTTCCCAGCACAATTTATGGAAAAGGGTGTCTTTTCCCCACTGTAAAGTTTTTGTCAGCTTAGTCAAAGATCAGATGGCTATAAATACGTAGCATTTTTTTCAGAGTTCTCTATCCTGTTCCAGTCTATTTTTGTACTAGTACCATGCTATTTTGTTTACTGTAGCCATGTAATACATTTTTGAATATTAACCTCAAAAATGTTCATTTTGCTTATTTTGGATATTCAGGCCCTTTTTTGACTCCATATCAAACAGGATCATTTTTTTCTAATTCTGTGAAGGTTATTTTGAAAGAAATTGCATTAAGTCTGTAGACTGCTGTGGGCAATATGGTTGTTTTAACAATATTAATCCTCCCAATCCATGAGCATGAGGTATTTTCCATTTGTTTATGTTACCTTCAATTTCTTTCATGAGTCTTTTGTAGTTTTATTTTAGGGATCTTTCATACTTTCTTAAGTTTGTTCATATTTTTTTTTTCCTTTGAGACAGACTCTCACCCAGGCCAGAGTGCAGTGGCACAATCTTGGCTCACTGCAACCTCCACCTCCTGGGTTCAAGAGGTTATCATGCCTTAGCCATTTCTTTAATGGCAAAACCCACAACTGTTTTTGCACCAAATATTTTTAAGAGATGGGGTGTCACCATGTTGGCCAGGCTGGTCTCAAACTTCTGACCTCAAGTGACCCACTCGCCTTGGCCTCCCAAAGTTCTGGGATTACAGGTGTGAGCCACCATCCCTGATCAGTTTTTTTTTTTTTTTTTTTTTTTAAAGTGTTGTAAATGGGATTGCCTTCTTAATTTCCTTCTCAGCTAGATTGGTGTATAGAAAGGCTACTGATTCTTCAAGTCAAAAGCAGTTTTGGATGAAGCACTATACTTAAATAAAAATATACAAGTCTAGGATATGCTACAAGAAAAAGATGCATTTTTTGGTCTTAGCTATTTTTTAAGACAATCTTAAAAGAAAATTATAATCCAAAACTAAGTCTATAACAGTAATCATGAATATGTGGGGGAGAGAGAAAGGATATGAGATTATGCTAAATTTTTGCCATGTTATGAGGTTGTAGATAAAATAGGATTCAAAACGTGCGGTAAAAAGTGGGACAGGCTGAAAAGTTACTAGAAAGCAATAAGCATTCATTATAATACATATACAAAACTTGGTAGAAGAATTATTGACAGGTGGAGTTAAGATCAAATAAAAATGGAAACAACATAACCTGTGAGATACAGAAGAAGCAGTGCCAAGAGGGATGTGTATAGCATTAAATGCCTACGTCTCCAGACAGTACATTTGGCAAGCCTGCCACACTGGGGTATTATGAGGGTTTTGTAACCCTTACGTTGATTTCGATGATCTCACAAAGACACTTCTGTGTCCATGGTTTGCTGCCTCTCCCCAAATAATGATCAGCAGGAAACCATGGACACAGCCAAATGTACTGGCTGTAGATCAAAGATGTCCCTATCACCCTAGAGACTCCTTCCCAGTCTCATTTTCCACAGTCCCACAACCACACCCATCTGCCAGAGGACTTCAGAGTAGCCACATTCATCTGTGCCCCAGTAGCAGGACCACTGACCTCAGATGCAACTATAATTTTGAAGTAACCCTGTAAATTAGCTCCAGCCCTTTTCTACTATGACTCACAGTCAGTCCTTCTCACCCAGGAGTCCAGCAGAAGACATGCATTTTTGCTTTAATAAATAAGCCCACCAGCCTTAAGCCAAGTGTAGATCTTCAAGCAACCCTGCAGCCTATCTCCAGCTCAACTCTGATCTTAAAGGCAGTCTTCATTTCCCAGGGATCTCCTCAGGAATACATTTCTTCTTCTTCTTCTTCTTTTTTTTTTTTTTTTGAGACGGAGTTTCGCTCTTGTTACCCAGGCTGGAGTGCAATGGCGCGATCTCGGCTCACCGCAACCTCCGCCTCCTGGGTTCAGGCAATTCTCCTGTCTCAGCCTCCTTAGTAGCTGGGATTACAGGCACGCACCACCATGCCCAGCTAACTTTTTGTATTTTTAGTAGAGACAGGGTTTCACCTTGTTGACCAGGATGGTCTCGATCTCTTGACCTCGTGATCCACCCGCCTCGGCCTCCCAAAGTGCTGGGATTACAGCCTTGAGCCACCGTACCCGGCAGGAGTACATTTCTTAATACTCTTTGTAATGGGCTACTACCTGCAAAATTAACTATGAAACTATAAGTGGCTTTATGACCTGGCCCTTCTACTCAATCATGGTCCCATAAGAAGTCCTGTCCACCTAGGGATCTAGCAGAAATCAGGACCATGTATGGTTCATTAACAGGTCTGTCAATCAGGGACCAAGCTGCAGACCCAGTAGCACCCAAATGGCCTGGGATCTAGCCCCACTGATACTGACCCTGGAGGCAGTACCATCAATTCAGGAACCTGGCAGAAGAAGGTCTTTATCTGATTAAGCCAGTGTGTTAAGATAGGAAGAAGTGTTTGCTCCTTTAAATGCAAGATCATCAACACAAGGTTACATAAATCATTAACAATCAAGTGAACATGACACTGAAGGCAACTAATAAATCTCTAGTAACCAATCCATCCACAATGAAGATCTACTAGTTGTTTTAAGGAAGCTTAGTGAGCTACAAGAGAAAAGACAACTCAATAAAAATCAGGAAAATACTTGAATAAAATGAGAAGTTTAATAAGTAGAAATCATTTTTAAAATCAATTAGAAATTCTGGAGCTGGAGAACAGAATGAACTAAGTTAAATGCAAGAGGGAGCTTAAACAAAATTTATCAAGCAGAAGCAAGTGTCTGAGTTTGAAGACTGGTAATATAAAATTATCCAGTCAGAGGAGAAAAAATAAAGTGAACAGAATTTATGGGACAACATCAAGAGAACCAATGTATGCATTAGGAGGGTTTAAGAGGAAGAAGAGAAAAGGGCAAAAATCTTAAAGAAATGGCTAAAAACTTTCCAATTGTGGAGAGAATATGGGGACATTCAACCTGCGAAGTTTCAAACATAACCCCAAAAGATTGCACAGACACAAAAGTGAAAGACAAAAGTTTTGAGGTTAACAAGAAAAAAATGAATCATCTACTACAAGGAAGATCTCATAAAGCTATCAGCAAATTTCTCAGAATACTACCAGGCCAGGAGAGTGTGAGACGATATATTCCAAGTGCTGAAAGAAAAGAAAAAACTGTCAACCAAGAATCTACACCTGGCAAAGCTGTCCTTCAAAAACAGAGATAAGGACTTTTAAAAAATTTGAGGGAGTTTACAGTCAATCTTTGATGTTACGTTCAGGTGCCAGAAATACAGGATGGAAAATAAGTAGTCTCTTAAATGTTGTTAGGAAAACTAGATATTCATATTAAGAATATAAACGAACCATTTTCTCACACCATAATAAAGCCAAAATGAATAAAAACCTGAAAGACCTATAACTTTGAAACTACTAGAGAAAAACAGGGGAAAAGTCTCAGTGACATTGGTCTGTACATTATTTTGGGAGGCTAAGACATCAAAAGCACAGACCGCAAAATAGAGAAGTAGAACCACATGAAACAAAGCCTTCTGTACAGCAAAGGAAACAGTAAGAAGGCAATCTCCAGTACTGGTAGTAAGAGGAAGTTTTCTAGAAACAGCTGCCTTAGTTGATAACCCATTTTTTCTGCAGTTTCTCATGAGCACAGGGCTTCTGCACTGCCCTGGTTTTCATTGTGAGGATGCTACACATTTGTCATGAAGCAGATACTCTTATGTCTATTCCTCTGTTCTCCCACAGCATGCATACATAGACAGTCCCTCACTTCTGCCCTTTAGAGTTTCATCACTTTGACACTTTCATGCTTGTTTCTGTGGTATTCATCTCTTAGGAAGGAATGAACAACATTTTAGCCCCTCAGTAGGCCCTGTTGGCTTCTCATCGCTCTTCCTTCCAAACTTGTATGTGAGGGTTAGATAGTCCTCATCCAACTTCAGATGGGAGAAATTCAGGCTTATGGAGGTTGAGTGACCAGCCCAAAGGCCACCAACAATGTCCTCCACACTCAGACTGTCCTACTTAAGTCTGGGCCAGTCCTCCCTGAACTGTACCTGCAAAGATCTAGAGCACCTCTCTTCTTTTTCACCCACCTGCAATATAAACAATCAATGACTTGGCAGGGAGCCATATTCCTATCAAGCACCCTGCCATGGCTATCAAGAGGATACCCCTTTACACACAGTTTTAACTACATTTCCCAAGCAGGCTAAATGTAGTACAGAGTAACCACCATGGGGCTCTGCCCCAGGTAGGTTTCCAATGAAATGTGTAGCAGTCCCGGCCAGTTAAGAGTGGAACCAAGACAGGAAGGAGTAACTCTTTGATGAATTCAAACTGATTGTGGTCTTCACTACATGATCTCTCCTAACCATGCAAAACCCTCAAGCTGATGAACTCTCCCTAGTTCAACATCTTACACCTTAACATTTTTCCATCTTCTCTCTTCCTTTTTCAAAATTTTGTCAGTCCTGGGTTCCATCTCTAAGAAAACATGTGCACTGCCAGGAATAGCAGATACCAGGTTAATAGCTTTCCCCTTCAATATAGGTACTTTATCAGGTGTTACCTGGTCAGAAGACTTTCAAAATTCTTTAAGAGTGGTAGAAACATTAAGAAGTATATATGTAGATACCTGAGAAAGTACATTTAAAATTTTTATTTGACCTTGGATTTATTCTTAAAGGCTACTGGTGAGGAAGAGACAGCCTAAGAATTGGGGTCAAGAGGAAGGGTCTTCAGCATGCCTGCTGGAGTAAGTCCGGGCACGGGCAAGAACTAGAGAGATGATGTGGTCTTCCCATTTTCAGACCCCAATGCCACTTGGTCCCATACTGCACAAAGCTTTAGGCTTTTCAGGTATTCCTATACTCCTTGATAGACTCCAGGAAGGAAGCAGGAGGAAGGCTGGTAGATCTACACAGCTTCAAGCAGCTTACTTAGACTTTTTGGCCATCAGCTGCATAGTGCATGCAATCTGACAGTGGCTTTACCAGCAGCTTCCCAATATCCTCTGCATCTGACTGAAGTGGGAACAGAAGTAGGTCTTGGAAAGTTGCTGAATGTAGTAACTCCTTTTATTCTCCTATCCCTACTGGCAGCTGTGTCAAAACTCCACCCATTGCCCCAATGTGACAGGAAGCCAAATACCACTGAGTGTACATAGATGCTGCTCCTAAAGCTTATCTAAGTAACACATCCTAAATTAATTTCTGCTATTGCCTGTGAAGTCTTCTAGTAATCTCCTACTGGCCAGCTTTCCAAGAGTGGGAGCTAACTATTCTTTCCTATTACAGGTATCTGTGAAGTTTAAGATGTCTAACATCTGTCATGTTGTATGACCTTTAGTAACTGCTTCACTTTCTAAGCAGAATTTCTTAAACAGAAGGAATCTCCCTTCCTCATCTCAATCCCCAATGCCTAGCACAGTAGTATTCTCTAAGTGCATTCATATGATATTTCTCCAGGCAGCCTGTAAGTTAAAACTCTTTCAGTGTCCCTTTCCTCATTCCATCAGACCTAGGGGTAGTCACAGCTCCACTGTTGTAAAGGGTCCCCTTATAAATAAACCTCCTCTGATTCTAGCATGCGGGAGCTGTCAGTTCAAACCCTGACTAATACTTAAGAGTTGTAATATAGTTAACTTATAAAATATAGGTGTTATAATAGTTATAATTTATATAAAGTATACATAAAATATAGTTACACATATTTTAACTATATGTGATTTTAATCACATACTAACCATCATATGCTTTCCCTAGCATGAAGGTCCATGCTAGAGAAAGCCTATAGGCAAATCCTATTCTAGTTTCTACATATGTAACATTTAAGTTATAGTTACACATATATTTTAAGTATAGTTTAATGTTTTATTCCTATAACATTTTTTCTGAAAGATAGTTAGGCGGCCTGTGATCAGACACAGTGTATCAGAGAAAGTAAGAAGACAGAAGAAGCCACTTGGCCTGCTAGGGGTGTTAGCTCCACTTTTAGGGGGAAGCATTCATTTCTGGTGGTAGGTAGCTACATCGGATCTGGCTCCAGAATCCATCAAGCATGAGGTTGGCCTGTCTGCATCCACGGTTCAATCGCGCCCATCAGGATGTGGCCCTACTGTGACAGCAGCCCCATTCAGGCTCTGTATGGCAAGGGCACCAAACAGCAGCCACAGCCCAGGAGCCACCCACCCTGAGTGCCATCAGCAAGGGCATGTGAGAGAGAAATAGGACCTGCTAACTCACTGTGCGGGCTCCAGGTAGGTGCCTTCCTCTGAGATCTCATCTGTAGGGGAACTGCAGCCACCCAAAGGGTGCTTGTTAAATATCTAAACTTCATTTGCAAGAGCAGTAGGAAAGATGCAATTAGGTTTTATAGGAAAAAATGCTTCTGAGGAGAGCAAGTTCCTTCTGTATCTGGGGAGACGATTCTCTCCCAAGTTCCTCCACTGGATAGCATCTTGTAAGATGCTTAATTTCCCCACCTGCATCTGCAGCTAGTCTGGGTAGGACACTGGCTGGAGATGTTACAAGACCTGACCAGGAATGAGGCAGGGAGTGGAGGAGGAGTGGAGCATGGGGCTGAAACTTGAAGAAACAGACTCTTGCAGTTTGGGCAGATTCTATACAATGGCAAATACTGGTTGATATTCATTAGTGTTTTATCATTTATGAAACACTTCCATATTCATTCCTATCAAACCTTCATCGGCTCTGGGAAGTCAGATGAGCAGTTAGAAATTAAGCATGCTGATGGTTTTGAGAGCACTTCCCTGAAGTTACAGACTACAATCCAAGTCTGAAGACTCATTTTTCTGCACTGTAGGTCATGCTTCTGGTGGCCTGGGTCCTCTCAGCCCACGCATACTCCAGCCACAGCTGTCATACCAATTCCAGCACTGGTACCACCCATCTCACATTCTGCCCAAGGCCTTCTCTTACTTCCAACTTTTTCAGGCACAGCTGAAAGCAGCACAAGTAATGAGCAGTTAATGTCCAACTAGGTGACTTGAACAACAAGGGAAAGGAGCCAGGTTGTAAATATTCCCCCTCATCTGACCCTTGCACAGATAATTCTGGGATGGTGGTGGGACTGCTACAGCTCCTAGAGAATCCCTGCAAGAACACATCTCCCTTGCCCACATGGTAACAAGCTTGCTACATCACACACGCTCATTTTGGATGCCCCTCCTTCCTTCCTTGTTTCACTTAATTTGTTTCCAAACTCAGTTTCCTGGAATCAGTACTCAGACTTCATTGAACCCATACCAGCCCTCCCATCAGGCTTTCATGTGTGTCGGTCAAAAAAAAAAAAAAAAAAAAAAAAAAACCAGTTCCTTATTCTACCTGGTCAGGTGTTCCAGGTAGAAGGACTGATACAGATGCTTTGCCAGTTACTACCTGTGTTTGTTTCCTGTGGCTGCTAGAGTAAATTGCCACGGATTGAGTGGCATCATTTATTCCATTAGTGTTGGGGCCAGAAGTCTGAGATTAAGGAATGGCTAGGGCCATGCTTCCTCAAAGCTCTAGGGAGGATTCTTTCCTTGCCTCTTCCACCTTCAGATGACTCTGGGTGTATACTGACTTGTTGCAGCATAACTTCACCTTCACATAGCCTTGTGTGTGTGTGTCAGATATCTCGTTTTTCTCATAAAGCTACTTGTCATTTAATTTAGGGGTCATCCTAAAATCAGGATGTCATCTAATTTTCAAAGATTTCATATCCAAAAGGTCATATTCACAGGGTTCTGGGGGTTAGGACTTTCACATACTTTTTTTTTGGGGGGGGGCACTGTTCAACCTATTATCTGTACTAACTTTTTGTGCAAAATGTGAAAAATAGACAAGCACTTTGAGCTGAGAGTCTCAGAATCTGAAAGCCTAGAATAAAAGGTAGGTGAAAAGAAGGTGTGAGCCCAAAGACAGTGCTAGAGGAAGACAAGATAGCTGGAAGAGTGTGAAGATGGGACCCAAATCAGGGTTTGAGAAGCAGCCTGGTGTGCCCAATGTGTGCATACCTCATCTGGAATCTGAGGCCAGGGCCTGCAAGTAGGAGCAAGGCACTGACAAGCTGGCTCTTAAAGATCTCAAGGTTACAAAGGTTGCATCCAGGTCACTCTGCACCTTCATGAAAGAGCAAAGTGCACAAACCCAGAAGTATGGATTGGACTGCTGTGAATGGAAGCAGACCACTGCTAGGAGGCTGAAAGTTCAAACCCAAAAAAGAAATGGGCATCTTCCTCTGGACTAAATGGTGGCAGCATATCAATGATATGGAAAAACCAAGCTCCTAGATTTTTTTTCTAGAGAAAAAAAGGAATACAAGATTGAGAGACTGAGTGGAAGGGAAAGAGAGAGAGGAAAAACAGGCCATGAGCATTGGCAGTCTAGGAGCTGGGCACTGTGGTAGGAGCTGTCTCAAATCTAATTAAAGATGTGTAAGAATACAACTAGAAATTTAAGTTGCACAAATTATAGACACATACACTGTTATATACTTTATAGGACTCAGAAAAGCATAAATGCTGCCTGTAATTAAGCCAAACAAAGCCAGTTACATTTAGTGTTTGCAGAAATGGATTTATACTCTAATGTTTATAATTCATCACATTTTGTATTTTCCCATGTCAAAGTACATTTCAGCATTATTTTTTCATGGCCATAGAGCATTCTGCTGTATAGAGCTACCATAATTTAACCATACTACTGAGCATTTAAGTTCTATTTCTATTTTTTTCTATTATAAGCACTGAAATGAGTTTTTATATACTTGTTTAATGACATGAGACAAATTCTCAGTAGAGTTTGCCGAGTTAAAGGAGGTATGTGTATTTGTTCCCTTCAATTCTAATTCTCTTTTATTGGGGTAAAATTTACGTATAGAGAAATGCATAGATCTTCAGTGCACAACCTAATGAATTTTAACAACTGTATATGCCTGTTTAACCACCAAACACTAAATGTATCAACTACAGCCACGCATGGCTTAACGATGGGGATTTGTTCTGAGAAATGCATTAGGTGATTTAGTCATTGTGCAAAGAGTGTACTTAAACCTAGATGGTATAAGCCTACTATACATCTAGGCTACATGGTTTATTACTCTTGAACTACCAACCTATATAGCACATTACTGAATATTGTAGGTGATTGTAACACAATGGTTTAAGTATTTGTATATTTGCACGTATCTAAACAGATATCTCAATTTTTTTTTTTTGAGGTGGAGTCTCATTCTGTTGCCAGGCTTGTGTGCAGTGGCACAATTTTGGCTCACTGCAACCTCTGCCTCTTAGGTTCAAGTGACTCTCCCACCTCAGCTTCCTGAGTAGCCAGGACTACAGGCATAAGCCACCATGCCCAGCTAATCTTTGCATTTTTAGTGCAGATGGCATTTCACCATGTTAGCCAGGATGGTGTTATCCATCTCTCGACCTCATGGATCCACCTGTCTCGGCCTCCAAGAGTGCTGGGATTACAGGCGTGAGCCACTGTGCCCAGCCATGGTATCAGTCCTACAGGACCAACTCATTTCGTACACTGTTGACCAAAACATCACGTGGTGCTTGACTATCTTCCACTACCCAAGAAACCTCCCTCACACACTTGTAGTAGTTATTTTCTGACACCTTAAAGGCAAATCCTATTCTAATTTCTACTACAACAGGTTTCGCCTGTTCTTGAAGTTTACATGGAATCACAGCTTCTTTTCCGTGCCTGGCTTCTTTTATTAAAAAAAAAAAAAGTTCCCTTGAGATTGAAATTCATCTGTGTTGTCACATGTATCTGTTTATTCTTGCTCTGATTTGAAGGAGTCCTCCAAGGTTTGTGTTGGAGACAATCCCAATGCAACAGTGCTGAGAGGTGGGACCTTTAGGAGGTGATTAGGTGACGAGGATTCTGCCCTTACGAATGCATTAATGCCATTATCATGGAGTAGAGTTGGTTATCACTGGATTGTGTTTCTAACGTAAAGGATGAGTTTGGGCCCCTTCCTAATGCTCTTTCATCTCCCTTCCATGCTCTTGCCATATGCTTTCCACCTCGTTATGACACAGCAAGAAGCCTTTACCAGATGTGGTCCCTTGATGGAATTCCCAGCCTCCAGAAGTGTAATAAATCTCTATTCTTTAAGTTACCCAGACTCAGGTATTCTGTTAGAGAATGGACTGGAAATTTATTACTATTAGTTTGTATTATATGTTTTTATTCCATTGTAGGGAAGAGTTTGCCTTTTGTTTTCTACATTGTATCACCATATCACAGTTTGTGACCCTGGTCCACAGTCTTGGCTTACAGGCGTACAGAGAGGGTACTCGAAAATCTTAAGTCCTGGAAAGACAGTCTATAAGGATCTCCAATGATCAGAATTTGTGTGTCCTCCCCAAATTCACGTTGAACCCTAATTATAAGTTGTTAGGAGGTAGGGTCTTTGGTAGGTGATTAGGTCATGAGGGTGGAACCTTTATGGATGAGATTTTTGCCCTTACAAGAGAACCCGAGTCCCAGACAGCTGCCTTGCCTCTCTACCAGCAATAAGGTACATCTATATGCCAGAAAATGGGCCCTCAGACATGAAATATGCTGGTGCCTTAATCTTGAACTTCCAAGCCTCCAGAATTCTGAGAAATACATTTCTGTTTAAAAGCTTTCTAGTCTAAGGTATTTTCTTATATTGGCCTGAGTAGACTCAAAATTGGTGCTGAAAAGTAGGATAGGTGCCCCTGCAACAAACGACTAAAATGTGGAAGCAGTTTTGGAGCTCAATAGTGAGTAAAGGCGGTAAGAGTTGAGGTCCATGCTAGATATAGCCTGCATTGCCATGAACAGACTATAATAAAGGGTAATTCTGGTGGGAGGCGGGTGGTGGTAATAAGGAGTAGGAGGAGCTATAGAGAAAGCCTCAATCTTCTTAGAGAATACTTATGTGCTCATGAATAGAATTCTGATAGAAATACGAATGGCAAAGGCCATTCTGATGAGGTATGAGAAAATTGGTAACTGGAGGAAAAGTGATCATACAAAGAATTTGGCTGAATTACATTTATATTCTAGTGTTTTGTGGAACGTGTAACTTATGAACAATGAAATAGGATATTTGGCTGAAGAAATTTCAAGCAAAGTTGAAGGTTTGACTTGGCTTCTTTTGAATGCTTAAATGCACAAAGAGAAACAATTTAAGGATGGATTTTTAACCAAAAGGAAAGCAGAACTTCAATTTGCTTTATTATCAGGAATTAGCAGGAATGAGAAAGCATGTTTAGGAGAAAACAAGAGAGTGACCATCTGATAAAGAGATTAATCAGTAATCTAAAGAGAAGCCAGCACCGTTTCCAACAATGGAAGATAAGTCCTGAAGACAATTCAAAAATCAGGGTTCTGCCTTGCTCACAGGCCCAGAATACGGGGTCTAAGGGCCAGGATGATTTTGAAGGAGGGGCTGCTAGAGTGGTGCCACCTCACATCACAGGCTCTACTCTGGGCTCCATTGCCACATGCATTGGCCACACCAGCTGCAGTGCGTACTGTACCAGGAAAAGCTATAGAGGTACGGCAGCCTCTACTTAAGATTGCCAAGGACGCCCCAAACAATCATGGGGCAGGGCCCATCATAGAAAGCCCTTACAGGGCAATGCCCACAGAGTCATGGGGGATGAGCCATTTCTAAGACCATAAAACTGACAGACCTACTGGTGTGCAATTCCAGCCTGGAAGAGGGAAGAGCCACAGTCACCTACCATAACCCATGAGAACCGTAGTATGGGCTGTACCCCTTGCAAACTCATGAGGGTGGTGCCACTGAAGGCCTTGAGGGTCCAACTTCCACTTCAGTGTGTCTAGAGGTGGGACATCAAGTCAAAAAAGATTCTGGAGCCTTAAGATTTGTTGTTTGCCCTATTGAGCTTTGGACTTGCTTAGGACCTAATACCCTTTTCTATTTCCCTATTTTAAAACGGAAATGCCTATCCTTTGTCCATCCCTCCAGTGTGTTTTGGAAACATATAACCTGTTTGATTTCACAGGTCACCACTGGAGAGAAATTTGCTCTAAGATGAATCATTTTCTTGAGTCTCACCCATATCTGATTTAGATAATATTTAGATGAGACTTTGAACTTCAACTTTGAAGTTGATATGGGGACAAATTATAAATTATAGTACTATTGAGATTAAGTGAATGTATTTTTATTGTGAGAAGGACAAGTTTTAGAGGGCCAGGGGTCGGATTCTATCATGTTTCCCCTGAATTTATATGTTGAAACCTAATCACCAATGTGATATTGGAAGGTAGAGCCCTTCGGAAGGTGATTAGGTCATGAAGATGAGGATGGAGCCTTCACATGAATAGAATTAATTCTCTCATAAAAGATCCCAGATACATACCTTGCTATTTCTATCATGTGAGGATACAGTGAGAAGGTATCATCTATGTACCAGGAAGTAGGCCCTAAGATACTAAATCTACCATTATCTTGATTTTGAACATCTCACCCTCCAGAACTGTGAGAAACACATTTATAAGCCATTAAGCCTATGATATTCCAGTATAGCAGTTTGAACATGCTAAATTTCCTATGTATTTGCCCCTGAAAACAAGTTAGAGATGATACCCAGAGGAACAGGTGTTCACTGATGGTCACACAGTTCTATAGGATCCTAGTCTCCTTGGCAGCCTTGGGTCAGAAATAGCTCCCTTACAACTTCCTTCACAGCAAGATGGGAAGGGAGTAGAGGAGAGAACTGAATCTGTAAGGGATGGGCTTCTAGATAATAGAATTTCCTCCTGCCTGGTGATTTAACAACTCCAATACTCCAGGGGGCAGTAACTCTGGAGGAGGCTGGTTAATTATTGCCAGGCTGAGGAATAAAGTTTCCCCAAGACCCCAGTTTTCTGGACTGCCTTTCATACCAATTAAAAATCTAATCCAACGGGACCCCTTACCCAGCAAGTTAACATCATGAACTTTGATGAACTGATGCTTTTAATAGACTTGCAAATGTTATGGACTCAGCCACAGCTGTAAACTCCTCCTCCTCAATCAGGTCAGCAAGACTAGATCTGGGGACATGGGCCATTGGCACAAGGTGGGACAGAGCAGTGAGGGTGGAGGAAAGTAGGGAGTTAGGAAAAGCACTTTCAGGGGGAGGAAAGCAGGGAGTCAGGAAAAGCACTATCAGGGGGTTTGTGCTTTTGACCAACTTTTTATGGTTAGCAGCAACTGACTGGGGGTCAGTTATGCTGTAAGATTTCATTAATTGTGTTTTAAATGCCAGACACTGGGGATAGATGACTTATTCTTTGGGAGCTATGAGTTTTATAGGGGAAAAAGCCTCCAGTAGTCCCACATACCCTCAAATACACTTATTTGTGCCCTAGACTATGCCTCATTTCTCTCCAGCTGCACCTAGCAACTAAAGCTTTATGTCTAGAATGTTTTGATTAATCACTTGCCCCTCCCAGGAACATTTCTACTTTAAGTTCTGATCCAGCCATAGAACCCAGATAGAGAGCTGGAGTATGAGACAAATGGGGCTAATGGAGACAAACCACCGTCACATGTTGAGAGTCACATGGTATTTAAGAAACAGCTTGGGCGATATTCTAGGATTTGACTCCTGCTTCCAAACACAAAACACACTTTGACAGAAGTGTCACAATGGATGAAATTCTAAGATGTACTATTTTCCTGGCTTATGATTTCTAATGGAATTTTAACGAGTATTTATGGTATAGCTGTGATACCAGAACTGTGGAGATGGAAGAGGGTATACAAAAGGAACAGAGACTCTGGTTAAAAGAACTACCATCTCTAGTCTTAAGGATGGCCCTATAAAATATAGACTATTTGGTTGCTTTAATTTCAGAGCCCTCTCTAGAAATTATTCCAGGGTGTAAGCCCATGCAGACATCAGAAATTTGGGTTGATAAGACTGGGGTAACTCATGGAATTCCAGATGTCAGACTAAGTAGCTTTAACACTGGCCCCTATTTTCTGAACCAAAAAATCAGGAATCTAGGGTTTGAAGTAGTATGTTCACTCCTACTACAACTTCAGTCCATTCCTTGTTATAAAACTGGTTCAGGCACAGCAGCAGCTCTGACCACGAACCACCTCAATGGGGTAAGATTATGATGGAGACTATCCCTCATTTGGTGGTGGGGAGGGGGTTGGAGGTTTCAGATAAATTTTAGGTAAGTCTCTATATAAAGGATCTAGTAAATTATCCAAAGATGATCTTGGAAAAAAGACAGTGGAACATCCTCCTCCTTCCTAACAGAAAAATTGGTGACTCGAGTGCCTGAGCTTCCTGGAGGTAGGTTGCCTTTGCTGTAGGCAGGTAACGCTGTAAATACAAAATGACAGCCTAGGTCAAAAAAAAAAAGAGAGAGAGAGAGAGAAAATGACCTTAATTTTATACAGTCATTCAGATGTGTCGTGAATATTTCTACAGTGGTGATTAATATTGTGTCAACTTGTTCAGACTGAAGGATACAAAGTATTGTTTCTGGGTGTGTCTGCGAGGGTACCAGAGGAGATTTACATTTGAGTCAGTGGACTAAGAGCAGGCCCCACCACAATCTTGGTGGCCTCCAGCCAATAGGCTGCCAGCGTGGCTAGAAAAAGCAGGTGGAAGGAGGTGGAAAGAGCCGACTCTCTCAGTCTTCTGGCCTTTTCCTCCCATGCTGGATGCTTTCTTCCCTCACGCTCCAAGCTATTGGGCTTTTGGATTTACCCCCAGTGGTTTGCCAGGTGTTCTTGGACTTTCCACCACAGACTGAAGGCTGCCCTGTCCACTTCCCTACTTTGGATGCTTTGGGAGTTGAGGAACAAGCCAGTAGTGGCTCAGTCCAACTTGGGACTTCACCTTGTGATTGTGTAGATCAATTCGCCTTAATAAACTCCCTTTCATATATGCCCATATCCTATTACTTCTGTCTCTGTAGAGAACCCTGCTACACCTATTCTGTGCTAGACTGCCTCCCTCCAACCACCTTGAGCATTCTGTTCCTTGAATTTACCCTAGTCTTTTCCTTCACAATCAAGGCAGCTTGTGAACAAGTATTTACGGTATAGCAGTGTGGTGGTCCTTTCCATGGGGGGAAGAGCTGGGGGGAAAAGCAGTATCAATAGGAAAGTGAGAGAATGCCCCCTGCACCTTCCTGATAAAATCTGTTGCCCATTCCACTCAGTAGCTTCCCTAATAATTCACTGGGCCAATCATTTTCCATGAGCTCTGCCTCATGCTCCAAATGTCAGAACTGTAATTACTTCTCCCCTCCAAGGACCCTGACATTTACAGAACCCAACTATGAGATTAAGCTCACCTCCAGCAGCCCAGACGGCTCCCACGAGTCCCTCCACTCATTCAAACATGCATTTTCTGAACACAAACATGGATCAGATTTATCAAAACATCTTGTCACCAGGGACTAAAGATGAATGAGAGTCCTGCCTTCCTTGAGGCAGCTTATAGTCTTACATTGAAGTTTTTGCCACCTCAGCCTGCTTTCTTGTTCTCTTTTCTATCAAACTTTTGCCATTCCCACTAAGTCCCACAGAAGATTCACCAGAGCTCTGCTCAAATGGGACATATGAGGGCATCGATGCTAAAGGTTCACCTTGAGCCCCAAGAATTGTCTATATTCCTTTCTAGGGCAAAACGGTGAACTCCTTGTCCCCATATACAATTTACTGTCAAGTCCTCAAGGTATACCTTCCACAAACTTGATCACCTTCCTTTCTTCCCATGACAATTATTGCTGTGAAGTTATTTAAGTTGGGAATGAATTACAAACAGAAGTCACAGGAGTCTAGTAATCCAGGCAAGGAACCAAGGGAGTTGTCTTAAGGAACTCTAAAGTTAAGGAATCCTATCACATCCTTAGCACCCCCTCTGTGCCATGTATCTCCACCTTGCATCTGCCTTGCTCCTTTCCTTTCCACAATGCCACCTCAAGTGCCACCTCTTATTAAAGGTCCCATCCAACTCAGAGGGAAGAGCTGGAGAGGTACTTCCATGTACCAATGAACAGAAACCTAATGGGACCGATACAAAAGTGATGCCATTGGATAAAACTTATTACGCTTGTAGCGATTTACAAATGGTATTTACCAGTAAGAAACTGGTCACCATTTTCAAATTTAAAATTCAAAGTTTCCCTTGTGAACCTTGCCCATGACTCTCCTCTGCTGCTTCTTACTAGCTCAGTTCCGCTCAACTGTCCTGTATCTGGCATCAGTGGCTATACACTGAGAGGGAGAAGCCCTGTGAAACAGGTCTATCACATCATCAGGGTAACGAGCACCTCCCTCCCCCACCCCCACCAAAATGATGACATTCTAAACACCTTTGGGTGATCTGCAGTGTATTCATGGAAGCAAATATGAGGGGCAGGGGACATCAAGAATCCATCAACACTATGAAATCTCTGACAGGCCCAGATTGAAGTGGCGGTGAGCCATCCTAAGTTCTTCTACCTGAACTTCAACCTCAGCCCTACTCAGAAATTGTGAGCTTGCTACTGAAGGAGTGTTACTTCTGTTAAGATAGGAGCAATTAACATGCCTTCTGAATTTGAACCAAGAGATTAGTTTGTGGACAGAGATAATGAACTGAGTCAATATTAATAAAGTAAACTGAAGAAATGAGTACCTTATATACGAAAAGGTCAGTAGCCATAAGACATTGATTAGAACCCTCTATGCAAAGATGTAGCTATCTCAGTTCCCCTTGAATCTTCCCAGGAGGTTGTGTTCTCCCTTGCAGGGACAGGGGGAAATCAGTGCATAGAAGTAGGCACATTTTGTTCAAGTTGACATTTGGATAAAGTCAAAGGAGGCAGAGTTTTGCTAAACTTTGAGATGGGATCTCACCACATTGCCCAGGATGAATTTGAACTCCTGGACCTAAAGGATTCTCCCACCTGAGCCTCCCAAGTAGCTAGGACTAGTCATGTGTGACTGTGCCTGGCAAATCTCACAGTGTTTCACTTGGTTGTATTTTGTTTTAGTTCATTTTGAGAAAGCATCTTGCTATGTTGATTAGGATTAGTCTCAAACTACTGGACTCAAGCGGTCTTCCCATCTCAGCCTCTGGAATAGCCAGAATTACAGGCCTGTGCCACCACATGATACCAAGAACTTTGCTAAACCTTTAACTGAGAACACTCCTCCCCACAGGATTGTCTGCTAAGAAGGAAACTCTCAAGGGGCAGTAGCAAACACCCACACTGCAGCTTCCCCTCAAGTCGACTGCACAGGGACACAGATGCCAGACTCATGTTAAGTATCTAGAAAAGTCAATTTATCTGAGACAAACAGGTGGGTAACTTCAGGATAAGGAGAGTAAGAATACTTTGCCTCCCTGCCGCAATCTATGCCCTAATTTTGGGACTTGAGTCTTGAACAAATAGCCAAATGGACCCTTGGCAGCTTTCCTTACAACAGCTCCCCAGTCCCAAATCCCATGATCTCGCCACAGCACAGCTTAAGGGCTGCGCTGCTCCTCCTCAAGATCTTTGGAGACAAAGGTGTGTACCCAGAGAAGATATCTTGCTAGTCAATCTAGTAATAGGGCTCATAAGGGGTGGACAAAGCTAGGGTCTTAGTTTATGTTCCCTCAGAAAGGATTCAATGCAGGTTTATTTGGGAGATGCAGAGGAACTGGCAAGAGCAGAGGAAGTGATACAGGGAAGGGAAGGAGGCCAATAAAGCCACAGAGAGCAAGGGCAACAGGAACTTACTTCCTTTTTGAGACCCTGGGTACTGGTGCACAGTTAATGTCTCAGAATTATCTCCCCCAGGGTTGAGTGTATGTGTGTTTAAGAGGGAGTTGGGGTGCTTATGTTCGGGCCAGTCACCGGTTGAGCTCTTAGGTAATGTCAATTGCCTTACAATTTCAGACAGAAAGCTGTCAGAGATGCAGATGCTGACAGTCAGAATCAGCCCTGAGTACTCTAAAGGTCCAAGGAAAATAGGAGGCTCACTAACAGATTCTGTGTAGCCAGTAAAATATGTGTGTGTGTATATATATTTATTCTATATTTATATATAACATATCATATGTATATAAACATGCAAACACACACATACACATCCAGAAAAGTCAGAGAGGCAGGGCTGGTAAAGGCAAGGTCAAGACCTATGGCAAAAACAGTGGTCTACAGGACTTGCATAGGTCCTTTAATTCCCCCATACTTAACGATCCAAGGAATTTTTCTGAGAACATAACTCATTTTAAAATAAGTAGTAACTGGAAAATGGTTTTACTAGTCACTTTGAATCTAATACAAGCAAATCCATTCCTCTCATGAATCCTCCAACATGAGAATCCTCCTCTGATGCGGGTTAAATAGCAAGCCTTCCCCTGGTGCATTTACAGTGATTTAATTTGCACAGGTTCACGAACATGTCTAAGGTGGGCATGGCTATGTGCAGAACTTCAATTTGCAATAAATTCGCTGAAGTGTAATTGTTTTCTTCTTAGATTTGAAGGAAGTAAAACATTTTTCATACCTATTAGCTACCTCAGTACTCCTAATGAAAATTGTTGATTGGGCAACAAGATACAACAAGGTTTTGTAACAGGAGGTTTGGAAACAAAAGTCTTTGGTCAGAACAAGGTCCACCCAAAGCCTAGTGGGTCTGAAAACAAGATTTGTGCACATCACTCACAGGGTTTGAGGTGACCTTAGAACCTCCTTATCTGACTACCTATCCAAGAATGTCTCAAAATCCTTTTCAGCAGCCCAGCCAAGCAACGATCCTGCAGCAGCTCCTGCTCAGTACAGGGGAGTCCCCTCAATCCCCAGGGCATCTACCATTATTCGCAGTCCTTCTAATGTCAAGTGTGTCTCCATATAACTTCTAGTTTCTGGACCATGTAGTTCAACATATCCTTCTGCAGGCCATATAGGATGACAGTGGCCACCACTTGGTGACCATTTGCTGTGTGCCAGACATCCTACCAACATGGTGCTATAGTCCTCTTGGCACACTTAGGAAGTAGTTGTGAATCCCCTCTTTTATATATTAAGAAGCTGATGATTGGAGTTGAAATCATGAAAGTTGCCCTAATGCTCTCAGCTTGTAAATAGTTAGGCTACATTCTAACTCAAGATTGACTTGAAGGCTATATGATGGCTTCCATGACCATTCAGTTTCTTCTGAAAGCTTCCACTTCTTAAACTCTTTCTATTATAAGCCCCTTTGCTGCCGGCTTACCTTTCTCCCTCAATCCCACCCATCTCTATCTTGCTCAATGTACTTCACACACCTCCAAAAGTTTTTCTTGGACCATATCCTATCTAGAATTATTATCTGGACTGTTACCTTATCCAACTACCTTTGAAAGTATTAGCCTGCTTCCTATATTGGCTCTGGAATTTCCTATTATAAGAGACCATTATCTCCCAATACCCTTCTTTCTGTTGCTCTCATCTTGGGATGGGATGTTAATTTCAGCACCAAGGCAATAGTTTTGTCAGACTCCAAGCAAGTAAGCAGTATTAGATTTAGATCAGCGTTTGTCACAATAAAGGTAGCATGTTTTGTGAATCGATTAATATAGTGAAATTAAGACCCCCACAATTCAATAATTCAGGTACATAACATTCCACAAACTTCCTGTGCCACTTCCTGGCTTGTAAGGCATTATGTTCTGAAATTCCATAGAATGCCTCTTCTTCCTAAGGGCCAATATCAGATTTGGCATTGTCATCCATGGAAAACCGATAGATATGGCAGATAGTTGTCCTCAGGCTTGGGCACCCAAAGGACCTCATTTGAACCCATTAACAGCTTGAATCCAAGAGTGCCATCATATGCACCATGTCCTAAGTTCATTTTCTGTAGCTGTATCAGAATACCTGAGGTCAGATAATTTTTAGAGAAAATTTTTATACAATTCTGAAGGTTGAGAAGTCTAAGGTTGAGGGGCTGCATCTGGCAATGGTCTTCTTTCTGCATCATGCCATAGAAGGCAACACATGCTGAAAGGGCTTGTGAGAAAAGGCCAAACTGGCTTATGACAGACCCACTCATAACCCCTTCCCCTCAAGAACCCAAGCCATTAACCCCTGAATGGATTAATCTATTCACAGGGCCCCAGACCTCACAACTCCCAAAGTTGGGTCACCTCCTAAAAGTCCCAACTCCCAACACTGTCACATTAGAGACCAAGTTGCCACAAATGAACTTCTGCGGGGCACATTCAGACCATAGTATGCCACCAGTTCCAGCTCCTTGCTATGCCTCCATCCCACTCAGGCTCCTCAGGGAGCAGGACACTCCCAGGGGCTCTTTCATTTTCTACTATTGCTTGATCCACTTAATCACCCACAAGGCAGCACTCTTCATCACACTGTTGACAGAAGGTCAAAGGAGTGGTGGTTACTGTGCCCACAACTAGGGGCAAAAGGCCGAAGTTTCCATCTGGTCTTTCCATTCCAATGACTCAGGTTTCATGTCAAATGGGCTCTTGGGGATTTCTTGTTAGTCTCAATCAGGATTTCAAGAATGTGGCGTTCCCATCTTATAGATGAAAACTGGGCAGCGTCACACTTTCAAACCACGAAGTCATACAGCAGTTAAGTGGCAAAGTGAACCACTGAAATCAGCTATCTAAGCCCAATCTAGGGCTTTCTCGGGCCATGTCAAGTCTTAGTGTCCAGTGTTTTAAATTGGGTTTTGACAAAGGAGCCCCAAGATAAAGATTTGAGCAAAGTATTTAGAAGGGAGCCCAGGAAAGGAGGGAAGAAGTGAGACAAGGGGAAAATAGTCAACAATTGTTGTGTTAGCAAGCTCGCTTTTGCAGGGGAATTCTGAGAGCCAGTACAGGACACAGAGCTCAGAGGTGTTCCCATGGAGGGAAGAGGCAGCTGGGGTAATTCACACATCAACTCCTGTAAGTCATTGGCTGAGGGCTTCTCTCAGTGGTGTTACTTCCCCCAGCCTTTTGGCTCACCATATGCTAGGTTTCGATAGCTAGAGAAAGCCCTCAGGTGAAGAGTCATAGGAGCTACAGTTAGTAATTGAGCTAGGGGGCACCGAAGTGGTAAGAAAAGTGGATGCAGGCAGCCCACCAACACTGTCTTGAGAGTTTCTCGCCCATAATGCCAAAACTGGTAACATGTTGTGATGCACTTCAAACAGGTGTTAAGATATCCAAGCTTCAGGACTTTGGAATCTCCAAGTAGGTGGGATCCTGAGACTCTGGACCTACTAAGTATGGGGATAGGCTTAGGTCAGCCCTGAGGTGGCATCTGCAGGTGTTGTGTTCACCAGGGTAGAGTGTCCACCACAAATGTGGGGGCCAAGCAGCTTTTTTTCCTCTGGAGGTAATTTTCAGCATAAGTCTATGTCAAGCTTTAGCAAACTTGCAGAAAGTGCCAAACCTTAAATATTTAGGATTTGAGGGACTTATGGTCTGTCAACTAATCAATTCTTCTGTCGTAGCTTGTCACAGCTGCCATAAGCAATCCTGGGCAACCAGGATAGGTTGGTCATCTGAGTTGGGAGGGTGTGAATCAGCCACTGTGGAAGCAGATGACCCAGTCCCAGTCAAGCAGATGAAACTCCTTAGATACCCTGTCCCAGATGTCCAACCCACAGAAACCATCAGGTCATAAATGTATGTTGTAAGACAGTAAGTTTTAGGGTAATTTGTTATGCAGTAATACATAAAATACAAGCATATAAGAGACCAGCCTTGGGAATGAGCTTTGATGAGGGTGCACACACTTGAAAAGTTAAAACTCTGTACCCATGTGTCCTGCTTGCTCCAGATAAACTCTCCATCATTCCCCACTCTGCACTGCCTTGGAAGGCTGAGCTGTGTGAATGGCATCGATTGGGCTTCCCTTGCCCTCTTTCCTGGCTGTTTTCAGTTTATGTGGAAACTGGGAAGGATAAAATAGTAGATAATAATAAAAGTCACCTCCTGCTGCCTGTACCCTTGACAAAAAGTCACTGTTGCACTCAAGGCTGTACTTCCTTCTGAACTGGCTCCCTAGATTCTGGTGACCTCACCACCTGGACACTACTAACACCTTTGGGCTCAAGTGTGGTAACAGCTTTGTTGATGTTTTGATCATTCTTTGTGCTTCCTGCTATAGTCTCAATGTTTGTGTTCTTCCAAACTCACGCTGAAATCCTAACCCACAAGACAGTGTTAGATGGTGAAGCCTTTGGTAAGTGGTTCGGTCATGGGAGTAAAGTTATCATGAATGGGATTAGTGCCTTTATAAAAGAGATCCCAGAGAGCTCCCTCACTCTGTCATTTGAAGACACAGCGAAAAGCTGTCATGTACGAACCAGATCCTCACCACATACAAGATCCACCAGCACCTTAATCTTGGACCTCCCAGCCTCCAGGACTCTGTGAAATAGATCTCTGTTTATAAGCCACATAGTTTATGGTATTGTTATAGAAGCCCAGACGGACCAAGACAGTTCTATCCTGACCCATAGCTTCAAACTTAGCTCTTTTGGAAGTCACCGTTTTTGAATGATCCAAATTTGACTGAGCCATCAGTTTCCTATCAGTGGCCCACTGATCCTGAGTCTCTGGAGAAATCTGGCTCTGAGCTTAGAGCTCAGTCCTAGGGGGGTCTGGGAATGTCTGATTACCCAGGCATGTTTCTGATTACCCTCCCAACTATAGCTGGGCAAAAGTAGGCAATGCAAACCTCATCTTTCCAGACTGCAGCTCAAGGAGACAAGTGACAGGATGCTCAGGGTGGGTGGGGACAAAAGTGAATAGGCTGGCAGTCTCATCCTAACACAGCACAGCCTGGAATAAGTGACTGCAGATGGGGGAAGCCAGGGATACTGCAGAGGCCCCGAGGTGACTGTAGCTTCTCCTGATCTCAGCACACACCCATTCCTTGTCTGTGGCCAGAGAGCGGGGCTAAGACAAGTAGGAGGGGGATGGATGAGAGCAGCATCTGATCTGAAGGGCTCAGGGTGACAGCATAATCCAGCTCCTCCCAAAGCAGAAACAACATCCAGATGCTCACAGAGGGGAACCAGAGATCAAGAGAGGGAAAACACTCTCCCATTTAGGGAATGGCAGTTTTGCTGACACTCAGTTACCAGTGGTTATCTAATTTTCCAGCTTCTAAATGTGTTTACTGCCTGTAATCTAGTCCCATGCCCAAGGAAGATACCTATAGTAGGTGCATGTGTCCTCAGTCTGAGTCTTGTAGGGAGGAGGGGACACCAAGGATGTGCCAAGGAGGCTGAGCGTAGGTTCAAGCTGAACTTCTGAAACAAATTAAAGTCACACTTTACAGAAACCGTGACTAACAGGAACTTCTGTGATCCATCACAGGACTCCACCATCTCATGCAGGAGTAGCTCCTGCTCCACTTTCTCAGGGATTCAGGGGCTGTCATCCTTTCCCATCTGTAGTCTGGGATGTGTACATATTGGTCAGAGAGCAGTCTCATTCTATAGGCTACCAGAGCTACAACTGGGAAAGTGTTTTAAACATGGAGATATGCCACCCAGACCAAGAAAGGACTTGAGTCCATCCCTTCCTGGGGAAGTTTGTGCCCAGTGACAGAGAGGTCAGGTGCAGAGGCCTGCTCATTTTGGCCCAAAACTGGAGGGCAGGAGTGGCTGCAGAGTTCCTCACAGGTTCAGTTGAAGTTCTGTTGAGTTTGGGTTAATATTCTATTCCCGTTTTTTCATCCTCCCTGCTTTCATAGGCATTGACCTTAATCAACATCTTACACTCTGAAGTCTGTTCTGGAATCTCTGTGACAGGAAGAAACTTAACAAAGGCAAGAGTTGCATCCTTTAAATGCAAGAAGATCGGGATGAAATGCAGTATTACACAGGAGGGCCAGAGGTGACTCGGAACAAATGGCACAGTGCTGACAACTGTGACTGTGCCTTAAGCTTGTGTCAGTCCAACAGCTCCCTAGCTCCAGCCTGAGGAGCACAGTGGCTTCCTACCATCCCTGAGCAGAGCACCTTAGTGCAGAAGGGACTGTTCCCCCCAAAAAGGGCAATGTCACCTTTCTCCTGGAACAAGTTGCATTCACCACCTTCCTGTGCTGCTAGCCAGCTCCCTTCACTAGAACCTTGTTGTGATGCACTCAGGCATGTCCTCAGGAACCTCCTGTTGCTCTTCTCCCTGGGAGTATGCTCCTGTCACTGAACTGTTTAATCATCCCACTTAGAGCTGCATCATTTAGCATCGTTGCAGAGTTTTCCTTGACAGCACTCGGGGGAGTCTCACACAGGGCCGACACACATATAGGCCACTGGAGACAGCGCCAGCCAAGTGCAGACAGCCTTACACATTGTTGAGTACGTGACAGGCATGCATACCTCATAATCATAGCTCCCCAGGTTCCTACCTATGTTCCCCAAGTGGTCCAGGCCCTCAGATTGAAGGGCATCAGGTTAACTTCCCCTCTTCTTTTAAAGAGTTAGAACAGTTGAGCACAGGAGTGACAGCTAAGTGTAGACTTACTTGTTATTCTGTATTTTTCCCCCTAGAGCCATCTTGCTCTGCACACAAGAGGCTAATTTCTGTGATTGTATCACTCATCTCTCTCACTGTTATGGGTCGGACAGTTTGGGATGCAAGGTGTTTATTAGGTATTGACACCTGTGAAAGGAAGGGGAAGCAGCAGGATTAAGCAGAGAAAGCTCTCTGACTGCTATGCAGGCCCAGAAAAGCTTTGGCCAGCTCAGTAGAGAACAAAGCAAGTATTTTCCATTTGTTCTGTGTGTGGTGACACAGCTGGGCTTTTGCAGCCACACCTCGCAGTCACTGGATGCAGGTGGCTTCATGACCTTGGTTGAGTGGCTTCCTGTACCTGGAGAGCAAGCCTGTTCTAACAGGGCATCTTGGCAGCACAGCTCTGTCTTCTAAACTTGCCCCGGGGCTTTTAGTGGACTCAGCTCTTAGAAGTCACTCAGAAGAGGCCAAGGATGAGTAGAACAGGATGGGGTGTTATTCCCTCTGTTCCTTTCCCTACAAAGCTATCTTTGGCAGTGTTGTCCTCTTTTAGTAAAAGCTAGAGTTCCTGCTGGGTGACCTCCCACCCATGGCTACAGCTCATACTGCGTTCCAGTAACAACTTCTGCTCCAGGGTGACCTGCTGGGTGACCTCACCAAAAGCTATCGTTCGTGCTGAGTGACTCTGCCCCCATGGCTACAGCTCATACTGGGTTCCAGTAACAGCACACTCCTCCAGGTCCTAGTGGTGGTAAGTGCTCCTCTTGCTAATCTGTTGGTGTTTCATCATTGTTAGTTCACTTAACCCTGCCTCTACTTCTTTAAAGAGTCCCTTTATTCAACACTCTAAGACTCTTAAGTATGCCATCTCTTTTTTCCTAGGACCCAAAAGGACCAGTAATCAAAGATTTTGTTCTCTTTGCTGGTTCTCTCCTGTCCCATATTCCTTTACAACATCCAAGCTTTTCTACAAGTCAGACAGGGGTTTAGGGAGAAATCTATTTTTCTACTATGAAAAGTTGCATGTAGAACATTTGTTTTGTTTTTGTTTCTGTTTTTTAAACCCTGAGAAGCTATAAGCTGCTGTGTGCAAAAAGAAATGCAATATATACTTTGGGTCTTAGGAATGCCCCAAAACAGACCCTAGAAACAGACCTGAGGTGCAGATAAGTACAAATGATTAAGGAAAGGTTGCCAGGAGAATCTAGTAAGGGACTCACAAAAGCAGGGCAGGGAAAAGAAAGCCAATCAAGCAGCGATATGATTTAGGCAAGGTTCCAGAAAGCAGCTGCAGCCTGATCCTAGAGGAGGGCTCTGCACCCAATGCCAGAGGCGTAATGTTCATTCCAGTCACTGGCCAAGGACTGTTCCAGGGAGATAAGCTCCCAGGGATGTCTGGCTGTCTCTGCCTACAAATGAGGTAGTCTCATTTCTCAGGGCAGTCCTCCCAAAGAAGAGGCACATATGCAGGATATTGGAAGCAAAAACAAAGCCAGGAAAAGATGCACAGAAAAGGTAACAAGGAATTGCAGAAGTGACAGCAAGATGGCAGAATGAAAAGCACTGGTTTATCACCTCCCCTCTCCCCACCCCTGTCATGGAAACACAAAGTATACCGGTCAGAGTAGCTTTCTGAGAACTCTAAAACCCAATTTAGAAGCTTCAGCAACCAAGCTCATGCTCAACCCAAGAAACCACACTCAAAATGATAGGAAATTACTCAGCATTTCTGCTCACCATTGCTTGACCACATCTCTGGGTGGTTAGAAGCAAACTGCCCAAATCCTGGCTCCTTCCTTGGCACATAAACAGAACTTGCCAAGTTCTCACTTGTTTGTGAAAAACCTAAAGGATTGGTTTCTGATCAAGTAATCATCATTGGTTACTTGACTGAGCACTGACAGGAATGGCAGCATCCTTTGAATAACAGGTTGGAAGGCCCCTGAAAGCAGTGGCAGGTCCTGTAGCATGAGATTCAGGGGACTGCAGACTCATGGACTCCTGGGGATGAGAGATTCTGAAAAGAGGGGCGCAACAGAACAAAGCTTCTCAGAAGTAGGGGTGAGACTCTTAATGTTTAAAGGCAAATATGTATACAATGAGAAATATACCAAATATCAAAGTTCCTAATTATATGTAGCAAATAGAAAAAATTACAGAAATAGCTTCACAACTGCATATTAACACCCTACGTTCAATGGATGTAACAACCAGAGGACCAGTAAGGAACTATGTCCCGACCACCAGTACAGACAAGTTTTACAGAACTTGTCTAACAGACATGTACAGAACATGACCTTAGCAGCATACATATTTTCTTAAGTGCATATGGAACATTATTCAGGATAGACCATATGCTAGTCCACAAAACAAGTCTTAATAGACTTAGGAGGATTGAATTATACAAAGTATCTTTTCTGATCTCAATGGAACAAAAGTGGAAAACAAAAACTAGAAATTAGATAATATACTTTTTAATCAAAGAAGAAATCACAAGCTAGAAAATCTTGATAAAAATAGAGAATATACCAGAACCTATGGGATGCAATGAAAGCAATGCTTAGAGGAAAATTCATAGCTATAAACATAGAAGACAGGTCTGAAAATCAAAATATAACTTTGCAACTTAAACCTAAAAAGAAAGATGCTACAAGAAATAAAAATTAGAGCAGAGACAGAAACCAAACTAGGTTCTTTACAAACAAAATTGACAATTAGATTTAAGAGACTTAAGTAAGATGAGAAATGAAAGAGGCCAGGTGTGGTGGCTCACGCCTGTAATCCCAGCACTTTGGGAGGCTGAGGCAGGTGGATTGCCTGAGCTCAGGAGTTTGCCTCTAGCCTGGTCAACATGATGAAACCCTGTCTCTGCTAAAATACAAAAAAATTGATCAGGTGTGTGCCTGTAGTCCCAGCTACTCAGGAGGCTAAGGCAAGAGAACTGCTTGAACTCAGGAGGCAGAGGTTGCAGTGAGCCAAGCTCTCACCACTGCACTCTAGCCTGAGGGACACAGCAAGACACCATCTCAAAACAAAACAAAACAAAAAAGAAATGAAAGAGGAAACATTACAATTGACTTTACAAAAGCAAAAAAGATCAAGAGGCTATTAGGAATAATTGTATGCCAAAGGACTGGATAACCTACATGAAATGGACAAATTCTTAGAAACATACAAAATCAATTTATTGAGAATGAAAATCTGAACAGGCCTATAACCAGCAACTGAGATTTAATCAGTAATTAAAAACCTCCAACAATGAAAAGCCCAGGACCAGATGGCTTCATTGGTACATTCTAAACATTAAAAATAATCCCCCCAAAACTCTTCCAGAAAATTGAAACGGGAACACTTCCAAACATCCTATAAGGCCAACATTACCCTGACACTAAAGACAAAAAACACCAGACCAGTATTACTGATAAGTATTGAGACAAATTTATAACAAGGTACTAACAATTTAACAGCACATTAGAAGGATCATACACCATGACCGAGTGGGTTTCATTCCTGGAATTCAAGGATGATTCTGCATATGATAAAGGAAAGTCAATGTAATATACCACATTCACAGAATGAAGGAGGAAAACAACTATTGATGTGGAGAAAGCACTTAAATTTATCTGTTCATGATTAAAGACAAACTAGGAATACAGGGAAACTACCTCAACATAAAAGTCATATATGAAAAGCCCGCAGCCAACATCATACTCAGTGGTGAGAGACTAGAAACTCTAAGATTGGAAATAGGTAAAGAATGCCTTGTCTTTGCAACTTCTATTTAACATAGTACTGAATATGTCTTTGTAAGAGCAATTAGGGAAGAAAAAGTAGCAATACATCTAAATTGGAAAGAATCATCTGTTCAGACATCATCTTTTATGTAGGAAACCCTAAAGATTCCACAAAAATGCCTGTTAAAACCCCATTAAAAAGTGGGCAAAGTACATGGACACTTCAAAACACTTCTCAAAAGATGGCCCACAAACATGAAAAGTTCAACATCACTGATTAGAGAAATGCAAATCAAAACTACAATGAGATACCATCTCATGCCAGCCAGAATGGCAATTATAAAAAAAAAAGAGTCAAGAAACCACAGATGCTAGTGAGGCTGTAGAGAAATAAGAACACTTTACGCTGTTCGTGGAAACATAAATTAGTTCAACCATTGCAGAAGACAGTGTGGCGATTCCTCAAACACCTAGAAACAGATACCATTTGACCAAGAAATCCCATTAGGAAGTATATACCCAAAGGGATATACACCATTTTATTATAAAGATACATGTACGCCTATGTTCATTGTAGCACTATTCACAATAGCAAAGACATGGAATCAGCCCACATGGCTGTGATAGACCAGATAAAGAAAATGTGGTATATGTACATCGTGGAATACTATGCAGCCATAAAAAGGAATGAAATCGTGCCCTTTGCAGGGACATGGATGGAGCTGGAAGCCATTCTTCTCAGCAAACTAATGCAGGAGCAGACAACCACCACATGTTCTCACTTTTAAGTAGGACCTGAACAATGTAAACACATGGACACAGGAAAGGGAACAGAACACACTGGGACCTGTGGGGTGGAGGTGGGGAAGGGGGAGGTAGAGCATCAGGATAATTAATGCATGTGGGGCTTATTACCTAGATGATGGGATGATAGGTGCAAACTATCATGGCACATGTTTACCTATGTAACAAACCTGCACATCCTGCACATGTATCCTGGAACTTAAGTTTAAAAAATCCTGTTAAGGGGCCGGGCGTGGTGGCTCATGCCTGTAATCCCAGCACTTTGGGAGGCCGAGGCGGATGGATCACGAGGTCAAGAAATCGAGACCATCCTGGTCAACATGGTGAAACCCCGTCTCTACTAAAAATACAAAAATTAGCTGGGCATGGTGGCACGTGCCTGTAACCCCAGCTACTCAGGAGGCTGAGGCAGGAGAATTGCCTGAACCCAGGAGGTGGAGGTTGCAGTGAGCCGAGATCGTGCCATTGCACTCCAGCCTGGGTAACGAGCGAAACTCCATCTAAAAAAAAAAAAAAAAAAAAAAAAATCCTGTTAAGCAAGCAAATTCGGTTAAGTAGCAGGATGTGAAAAATAAAGAAAAACTTAAAGTCACAAAAAATACTCAAGAATAAACCAAGGAAGTGAAAGACATACACCGAAAACAAAACACTAATGAAAGAGCAACACAAAGACATTTTAAGTTTGTGGATTGGAGTGTTATTAACGGCAATACTATCCAAATTTATCTACAAATTTAGCGTCACCTCCATCACAATCTTAATGTGCTTTTTAAAAAATAGAAACTTTTAGCTAAATTCATATGGAATTTCAAGGGACCCAGAATAGCCAGAACAATTTTGAAAAAGAAAGAGGTTGGAGGTCTTATGCTTCCTGACTTCAAAGTTATAAAGCTACCATAATCTAGATACTTAGATACTGCCTTAAAGTCATAGGCCAATATAATAGAAGAGTACTCAGAAGTAAATCCTGTCATTATGGTCGAGTTATTTGACAAGAATGCCAAAACCATTAAATAGAGGAAAGAACAGCCTCTTCAAATGGTATTGAGTAAGCTAGATACCCCATACAAAATAAAGACGTTGGAACTTTACCTTATAGTACAAGGTTTATTCCACATATAAAAAGTCAACTGATCAAAGACTTACATAAAACTACAGAACTTAGAAAACATCAGTAAAGTTTGATATTTAATTTGGCGACAATTTCTTGGATATGACAAAAGCATAGGCCAAGGTAAAAACATACACTGGACTATAGAGTCAGAAATATCTGTGCAAAGTCACAATGAATCAAGTGAGGAGGCAACCTGTGGGATGGGAGAAAGTATTTGCAAGTCGTATCTTATAAGGGGTTAATATCCAGGATAAATACTAAGTACTCTTGCAATTCAACAACTAAAAAAGTGGGCAGAGGACTTACCTGAGGGATGTCTATTCAAATGGTGAAGCAGCACAGGAAGAGATGCTCACCACCACTGATCATTGGGGAAATGCAAATCAAAGCCACAATGAAATACCCCCTAACATTCATTAGGATGGCTACCATGGAAAACTACCACAAAATAAGGGATACCAAGGAGGCAGGGAAATTGAAAGCCTTGTTGGTGGGAATATACACTAGTATAGTCACTATATAAAAGAGTATGGTAGCTTATCAAAATTAGAATTATATGAACCAGAAATTCTACTTCTGGGTATACCAAAAAAGGTGAAACCAGGGCTTCAGATGTTTGTAAATCCATGTTCATAGAAGCATTATTCTCAAGAGCCAACAGGTAGAGGCAACCCAAGGGTCCCACAGATGAGCAAAGTGTATATACAATGGAATATTGTTCAGCCTGAAAAAGAAAACTGGCTCGTGTCACAACATGGATGAGCCTTGAAGACATTACAGTAGGCAAAATCAGCCTACTACAAACTGCCATACTGTATTATTTCGCTTATGAGGTACCTACAATAGTCACATTCATAAAGATAAAATGATTCTTGCCAGGAGCCGTGGGGGAAAGTACAAAGGGCTGTCTAAGTTTCAGGTTGGGCAGGTGTAGAATTCTGGAGGTTGGCTATAAATGTGAATGTACTCAATAATGAACTGTATTCTTAAAATGGTTAAGATAATGTATATTTTATCACAATTTAAAAGAAATTGGAGGTTCTAGATTGAGCATAGAATGTCTACTAAGGAGAAACTTCTTGTAAAACACCTTTTAAAATAAGGTTAAGGATAAATAGCCAACTGTTACCCCTGGGATTTATTTGTAACACAATCTGCAAGGGAGACTTAGCAAAGCTACTATGTCTTACCTTGGTGTGCAGAACTGAGAGAGAAGGGTGAGCCATTTGGAAATCTCTGGACTTCTTACAATGTCACTATTGGTTCTCTACATTAAAAGGGGAAAGAGTACCTGAAAAAGGATTCCTCAGAGAAAGGGAATTTCAGGCTGGGCACGGTGGCTCAAGCCTATAATCCCAGCACTTTGGGAGGCCGAAGCGGGTGGATCACGAGGTCGAGAGATTGAGACCATCCTGGTCAATATGGTGAAACCCCGTCTCTACTAAAAATACAAAAAATTAGCTGGGCATGGTGGCACGTGCCTGTAATCCCAGCTACTCAGGAGGCTGAGGCAGGAGAATTGCCTGAACTCAGGAGGCGGAGGTTGCGGTGAGCCGAGATCGCGCCATTGCACTCTAGCCTGGGTAACAAGAGTGAAACTCCGTCTCAAAAAAAAAAAAAAAAAAAAAAAAGAAAGGGAATTTCAGTCTGGGGTCAAAGTAACATTTAATGAATGCCACGTTCTCTTTTGAACATGAACACTGTTTCAGAAACAGTGATTGAACACGGGAATGAAGTGTAAGCAGTTGTGACTTTGCAACTCCAATGTGGGATCCCATTGCAGCTCTGCGGCTCTGACTGGAGTTTGATCAGTAGAACCAAAAAGGCACCCAGGAAAGTTTAAGAGTGCTCTGCCAGTAGAAATAACTAGCAGAAGTAGACAGGTCAAACAGGACTAACTTCCCCCAAAACCAAATACAGCCCCAAATAGTGAGAGTCATGGGGATTATCTTCAAGGGGTAGATAATGAACGTACTGAACAAGAGTGAGCATTAAAGGAAAGAAATTGATAAGGCCTGTTTTACAGTCATTCGACTCATATAAGCAGCCAAAGTTCAGGACAAAGGCACTTTCACTGGTTAGTATTCTATCTGTCCTACAACAAGCTGGTCAGATAACCTTAACCCCCGCACTTAAGGACACTGACCTCCCTCCTTTTTGGAGCCCAGGTACCACTCCCAGCTATATATCAAGGGTTCCACAACCCCCCTTTCTCCTTGGGTTCATTTAATTTGCTAGAGGGCTCACAGAACTCAAAGAAGCACTTAACTAAGTTAAGGGATATGTGTGCAGAAGAGAAGCTTTTTTTTTTTTTTTTGTATTTACTCATTTTTTATAAAGGCTATTACAAAACACACACATGAACAGCCAGAGGGAAGAGATGCACTGGGCAAGGCACGTGGGAAAGGGTTGCAGAGCCTCCATGGCCTCTCCAGCGTGTCACCTTCCAGGCACATGCATGTGTTCAGCTACCCAGAAGCCCTATGAACCTGGCTTTGGGGCTTTATGGAAGTTTTATTACTTAGGCATGACTGACTACATCACTGACCAATGGTGATCAACTTTTAGCCCTTTCTTCTGACAACCCAAGGTTGGGGGGTGGGGCGAGAAGTCCCAACCCTCAAATCATGCTTTAGTCTTTCCAAAGACCGCTCCTATCTTGAAGCTATCTAGGGGACACTAGTCAGTAGTGGCATTATCACTCTAGAACTTTCAGGACCTGTATATTAGAAAATAGGGATAAAGATCAATTATCTGCTTTATACTACGGCATATCTCAAGCACATAGAACCGTCAGGTGATATTACAGCCCTAAAGAGAAGGCATGAAATGGCCCTCATGGGGTTGAGAAGCACAAGCCAGGCTTTAGGTAGAATTATAGTTAGGCATTAGAGTGTGTTCGCACATTTTGACCCACTTCTGTGAAGCTGCCGACTGGGTCACGTAGCATGCTGACTACTCGCTTCTCCATTGTTCCTGCAGATAGGTTCTCTAATGATAGAATAAGAATTTTGCTCAAACACTGCTTAAGTTGTTTCCAGAACCCCAAAACACCAGAATGAAGACCACCTGAGGAACTGACTCAGCACAAGGATTCTGTTTTTTCATCTCCCTGTCACGTGACTTGACTTCTCATTTTTCAGGACCGGTCAGCGATCCCCCTACACCTCAGCCTGCCGTCTGTCCCACCATCTGCCCAGATTCCTTAAAACCTTTATTTCCAAACTTCTCAGGGAGATGGATTTAAAGTTCCCTACTGTCTCACTTGGGTGGCCCTGTGATTAAAACACTGCTGCAACCCTCAGTGTTTCAGTATATTGACCTGCCAAGCATCGGGCAATGAATCTGTAACAGTTAGGACGTTTAGTGGCAATCCAGCCAGGAGGCCCCTTATGGGAATCTGCCCACGGCTCAGTTCCCCCACTCATCATTTCAGTGGCTCAGAGGTCACTCAAGAGTGACTCAAGAGGTCACCTGGCTCTTTAGGCCATAGACTATCTCTGAAGCCTTCCCTACTGGCTGGGCATTGCTGAGCTGTGGTACATACACTTGTTTCCAGCAGAAATATGGCGTCTAGACCTGGAAGAACCCACTTTTCTTACTTGTTTGCCTCCTTGGAGGTCCTGTAGCCTCTCCAGAGGTCTTGCTGACCCTCCTTTATCATTAGGAAAAGCCCTGTTGGGGGTGGGGGCGAGCGGTGGGATTTTTTCCAACTAAAAAGGAAATAAAGGACATTCTGGGAGAAGTACTCTTAAGCTTGTCTGGGTCTTAGCTTCAAAACCAAATTACAGAACCAACTTGTGAGTCCTTTTGTTGTGTCTTGTGTGAAAAGTCTGAAGGAGCTGCTAGTGGAAGCTCAGGGGCCCGACTTGGAACCTGTTCTGTCTCACACCTGCAGTCAGTGAGCCCTGGAGTGGTCAGCAGCGGCTTGGTAGCCCAACTCAGTGTGGCCATCTGCTCTGTCACACTTGAGTGACCATTTTCTAGATTATTTGCTAGGGGTCATCCCTCCCCACCTTGTGTGGATCAACAGCGTCAGGTCCTAGCTGGGGCAAGTGTAAGTCTTGCCAGGTTAAACTCAGGCGCTGAGCAGACCAGCTAGTGTTTGCTGTGTGTGCAGTGTAGTTGTCTTGGCTGATATGGAAAATGCTAATTTGATTCCCTGCAAGCAGTCCATTGGGCCGTATCCTCCAAAATTGGGTTTCTTACCTAGAAACCCACAGAAAGTGATTTACTTTGTAATGCAGCCTGGTCCCAGTACTCATTAGAATATGGGGAAAACTGGCCAGAAAATGTTTTCCTTAATTATAATACCATCTTGCAGTTACACCTGTTGTGTAAGAAAGAAAAACTGAAATCCCGTATGTACAATGTTTTGTGTTGTTTTGACAAGAGCTGATACAGAAAATGCAAAATCGTGGTACAATGGAATGTTAATGCAAACAATTTTGTACCAGTGGAGTCACAGGAGAAGGATGACAATACCTTGCTAGTTCAGTTGAATAAGCCATTGGATTCACCTTCCCCACTTTATAGGGGTGATGCAACTATGCCACAAGCACTTGAATCAGATTCCTTGCCTTCAACAGGGCAGGAACCTGGAACTACAGGAACGGTCGGTCTCCTTTTTGCCACTGTCAGGGAACCCAGTTTGGCCAGGGCACCACTTTAGCTCTAGCAGGGCAATTCCTCCATTAATAGCTACTCATGGTGGGATTGATGCTGACACAGGACAATCCACAGGGCTTGTTTGGGTCTATTCCTCATTATCTATTTCTGCCTTAATTGGAAAAGTAATATGCCCTCCTATTGAGATGATTTACAATGAAAATTTTCCCCTGTATTTGCAACTCATATCCCCACCAGGGTCAATGTTCAAAGCTTGTTCAACATAGTTTTAACTTCTGAGAAGCAGAATGGTTTTAGAAAAGACTAAAGAGGCAGATCCCCCCACCCAGTATGCCGATTCCCCCAGTAACCCAGTGTGGCCTGCAGCCCAGGTCACAGTGCCCACAGCCAACCCTAACTAGAATGTTGACACTGGACGTAGGGCTAAGGTTTAGCATTATTGTGCTCAAGATTTCACTCCAGCCAGACTCCACAGAGGAATATCAAAGCAGAGAAGCCTTAGGTTTCAAGAAGTAGGGCAAGAACCCAGGTAGAGCCCCTCAGAAACCCTGGAATACTTTTTGAAGCACTTAATCAATATACTGATACTGACCCTAAGGCACCAAAAGTTAAGATCATAAACATGATGTTTATTAGCAAAAATGCCTCATATTCAGAGAAAGTTGCAAAAAGGAGCACTGGCCATGCCTTTGTCCCAATTGGTGAAAGTTGTTTAAGGTGTTCAGCAAAAACCAATGTTAGAAGAACAATGAAAAGATGCAACAGCAAGCCACCATGCTGGAAGCTTCTTACTCAAAGAACCCCAAGACCACCGTGAGGGTACTCCCTAGGAATTACACTTAAGGTAGGGCTCCCTGGGCCCTATGCTCCCCCAAAGAAGAAATACCCCACTGGGGGTCCTAACCAGTGGGTCTATTGCAGACAGGAGATTCTAATGCAGACAAAAGGGTCCATTGGAAAAATGATTACTGATACCTGAAAAGAGCTAATATGGGTGTAGGGGGTGTGGGGGGTGGGGTGGGGAATCAATCTCTTGTTCGACAGATGCCCAAAATAGCTGAAGGGTCTAGGGCTGAGGATTTTGAGATTCAGAAATGACAGTCCAAGGTTTCCCTCTAACCCAACTAATGGAACCACATGGAACCCTGGGTCACTATGACCATGGGAAATAAACTTTTGCACTTTTTAGAAGATACTGATGTCACCTGTTTGGTATTAAGTACATTCATATCTGAACTGTTGTCAAACTATAAAAGTGACTGGGGCCTCAGGGGAGGACCCTGAAAACCATTTCTTCAACCCCTGGATCATCAACTGGGACAGGTCCAGTTAAAAACAGCTTATATCTGCCTGAATGACCCATTTTGACACATTATTTCTTGACTAAGCCGAATGCAAAGGTTACATTTTCTCTGGGATGGCTATCAGAATCCCCACAGGTCAAGCTTGTACCTTGCTAGCTTCATTGTTATAAGCAGCTTACAAGGCTGTCCCTATTTTTGAAGAATTGCTGTAAGAGATGAATCCTGATACATGGGCAGATGGGAGGCAAGAGAGGGCCAAATCCACAACCCCAGTATAGGTAAAGGTGTACACAGGGATGGTATCACTCAATCTTAAACACCCTTTGAGAGAACAAGAGTGAACTATTCACCATTTGCTCTCCACTTTCCTCCAGGTTGAACTCACATGGGGACTGGCAAAGTCTAACCACCACCTATCCCCACAGTTCAGAAACTCTGGACCAAAGAATATAGGTTTGTTCAGATTTGAGAACATTACACAAGACATTTATCCAGTAGTGTCCAGCCTTATACATTACTCACAACCTTAATTGGTGAGCCTTGCTGCTTTATGGTCTTAGATCTGAAAGATGCTTTGTTTTGCATTCCAAGTCGAGTTCAAAGAATCATTAGGAAGAAAAACCCACACGACTAAGGAAAAAACAGCAGTATTGTCGTTTGTCATCCAAGACTTTAAGATTTCTAATCACTTTTCGGAAAGTTTTCCCTAAGAATCTCCGAGTTAGCAATTAAAAGATGGGGGTCTACTCCAATGTGTTCACGACATTAGTTACTAGCACAACCAGAGAGGCTTCTAATCGGAACACTATACTTAAATTTTCTGGCCAAATGAGGTTAAAAAGGCATCCAAGAAAAAGGCTCATATCTCAACCCCTGGTTAGGTATCTTAGATTTTAGCTCTCGAGGGCAGAAAAACCTGCTCCCTGACTAAAGGGAAGCAAGGCATCCTCTTGCCATATTTTGTACATGAAAAGCAAAGAACTGGTTTAGGAACACTGATGTGGGACTTGGGGAACACCAAGAGGGCAGTTGCTTACTTTTCAAAAGCAGTTGGACATCACCAAGGGGTGGCCATCTTACCTTTGGGTTGTTGCTGTCACCTGTGACCTACTTTGGGGAGAGAATAGTTGACCTGGGGCCAGCTCACCACAGTGCATACCCCTTACTGTATACTTTTGTTGGAACAGAAAGGAGGCTATTGGCCAACCTCTGGAAGGCTAGGCTATCCTCCAGAGTGTCTCAAATGTGACATTAAGAGGTGTTTCTACCTTAAGTCCTGCTACTTTACCCCGAGATAGCATACGAACCTACAGGTGACTTTATGAACTACTGAACAGGTTTATTTGGCCCAACCATATTTGGCCAATCTATCTTGGAAGACTGAGAGATGTTCACAGACGGAAGCTTCATGGACCAGGGACAGCAGAAAGCTGCATATGCTACAATAACACATTACCTAGAAGCTGAAATACTTCCTCATGGGAAGTCAGGATGGAAAGATGAATTCGAGACAGGATGGGTAGACAAGGAGGTAACTTATTGTGTTAACGTACGGTAACCATGTGGTACCGTACAGTTAACACAATAAGCCCCAGCATTCACATCGTAGTCAAGCTTATTCAAGTACAGCTGTCTCTAGTAGGCAATTTTCCCTATAGAGAGCATGCACATTTTGATTTTTACCTGTTCTCAGACTGGCCCTTTGCTCATTTTAATGGTAAATATATATATATATATATATATATATATATATATATATATATATATATATCCATCCTTGGGTATTTCAGATGCTAATGAGACATAATGTATGAACAAGTATGTACCGCTACTGCACGTGTGTAAAGAACCACCCAGAACATGTTTACTAGTAATAGCTCTTCCCATCCCCTTATGAATAATCATGTAAGACTCCCATAAAGGCAATGTGTCATAGTGCCAGTCTTGGCTGCCTCATCCTTGCAAGCATTCTGCCCTGAATTTTCTCAGGGTATACTATCTGCTCTGCACCTACCTTTCAAAGTATTCTTTCACCTTTGCAGTAAGTTGCTCTATGCTGCATTTCCTTCGCAGTATGACTCGTTTAGATTCTCATAAACTAAGAACGAAGGTTTCACAGCAGCCATCAAATTCATCACCCTGACCTGGGTGCTTCAACTAGGTGAAGACCCACGAGTCACAATCTATACTGACTTAAGATTAGCCTTTTCTGTGGTTCATGCTCATGGGGCCATTTTGAAGGAAAGGGGATTTTTAACCTCTGGTAACAAATTAAGCATGCTAAGAATTTTTAACTCTGTTGAAGGCAGCTCTGGTCCCTAAAGTAGCAGTAATACTTCATTGCCCTGGACATCAATGGACAGTTTGGTGGCAAAACACCGTAACTGGGCAGACAAAGCTTCAAAGAAAAAGGTCCAAAACTTTATTAACGCCTGAAACAGACACCTTGAATTACCTACTATATACTATACTTGGATGACCCGAAAAGAGCACTTGACTGAGGCTGACCCCAATTGACAAACCTAGGACAGAAGGATATATAAAAGGGGATAGTCCTGGACACCTCACATATGGCAGAATTGGAAATTCGTGACATCATGTATAACTGGGATGACACTGTCCAGTGGATTCAGAAGTATCTTAGCCCACTATGAATATGGCTGTTCTAAGTGTATTTGTGCCTGAAACAACTTCAAAACCACTCCTCTACTCTTGATGTGAAGGGTCCAGGTGTGGAATGAAAGGCCAACTGAAGATTGGTGGGCTGACTTCACTATGATGCAAAGGGTCATGGAAAACTATCTTATTATGTTTGCAGACACTTTCAGAATGAACTGAAGCATTCTTTCGTGGACAAAAATGTTATTAAGGCTTTACTCAAAGCTGTCCCTCAGTTTGGCCTACCCATTTCTACTTAAAGTAACAGTGGTGCTGTCTTTGTGGCCAAGGTCACTCAGGATATTTCTCAAGACCTTGGTGCAACTTGGAAACCACACTGCTTGAAGGCCACAGTATACAGGAAACACTGAAAAGATGAAGCATACCTTAAATAAGACTAACATTTGTCAGGAATCAACCTGACCTGGAATAAGATTTTGCCTATTGCCCTGCTCAGAGTAAGACTGTTCCATAGAACCAGGTCCAAATAAAGCCCTTTTGAAACTTTACATGGGAGAAGCATCCTGTGCTTCTCCTTTAAACCAAAAGGTCCCAAAAGCATACCCTGTATAAGAGCTAGACACTGTCAGCTATGTGCAATTTTTAGGTTTGATTGTCATAAGTCTAGTAGATTGTTTCTTTTTTTCTTTTTTTTTTGAGATGAAGTTTCGCTCTTGTTACCCAGGCTGCAGTGCAATGGCACAATCTTGGCTCACCACAACCTCCGCCTCCTGAGTTCAGGCAATTCTCCTGCCTCAGCCTCCTGAGTAGCTGGGATTACAGGCATGCACCACCATGCCCAGTTGATTTTTTGTATTTTTAGTAGAAACGGGGTTTCACCATGTTGACCAGGATGGTCTCGATCTATTGACCTCATGATCCACCAGCCTCGGCCTCCCAAACTGCTGGGATTACAGGCGTGAGCCACCGCACTCTGCCTAGTAGGTTGTTACTGACAGACGTGCCTGTATATTTAGCCTGAAGATTGGGTTCTATCGGAGACATGGAGGAACCAACACCCTGATCAACCGAAGCCCTAACAGTAGGGACCATATGAAGTGTTGCTCCTCCATGAAACTTGAGGGAATTAAGGCTTGAGTCTACCACAGCTGTGTAGACCTTGCCCCATCTGACCGACATCCAGAGCTGAGTCATCCAAAGGCTGTTAAAGACTCCCTAAACTTAATGGATGAGCAAGCCTCTGATTGATCAAGTTTCGCTAAGAACTAGGTAATACCAGACTTTCGAGCCTAAGCTTTCCATCTGCTTTTTGCTAACGAAGAGCCTAAACTCTTATGCCTTATGTTGTTTTTGGATTCATTACTATCATCATTCTACGTAAGAAGTTAGGTGAAGGGGCCAGGTAGCTGACCAGAAACAGCTACAGCATGTGGCTCTCAGAGACAAACAAAATGGGCAAGTAAATATGGCATCTTCAACTGAAATATCCAAGTACTTGCAGCGGGACTGTTCATAGAAACGGCTCAACCCACGGAGAATGGAGGAAAGCAAGGCAGGATGATGGCCCACCCGGCAGCGATAGAGCCAAGGAAATTTCCCCTCAAGTGAATGAATTTGTGACCCCAGGAGCCTATGCTTCTCTCACAGATCTTTCTAATTCTCAGGTCAGGAGATCCCTTCATGAACCTACTCCACCAGGGTCTTGGGCTGATACACAGAGCTGTGTGGAATCTTGACAGAACAGCTACTCAGGCATACTGGAGACCCAGAAACTTTACATATTCCAGCTCTGGGCTCCCTGGCAAAGGCAACTGCAACTCAAGCAAGATAGGAGGTTGGACCTTTATACACACCCCTAGGAAGGGAGCTGAAATCCAGGGGGCTGAGCAGCGATGGTCTGTAGGCCTCACAGGATAAGACCCACTGGTTTGGAATTCAAGCCAGCCACTGGCAATGGTGTTGCACCTACCTGGGATGGAATGGAGTTCCCGGGAAGAGGGGCAGGCCACTATCTTTGCTGTTTGGGCAACTCAGCTGTTCCAGCCTGCGGGCTTTGAAGAGTCCACAGCTGCTTTACCAAAACATGGCCAGACACTGCTTCTCTAAGCAGATCCCTGATCCATTCCTTCTTAGTGAGCAGGACTTCCCAACTGGGGCCCTCTAGCCACCCCGCCCATATTTCTGGTGGACAGATTTTAATTCTCCCTGGGATGGAGCTCCCAGAGAGAGAGGCAGGCTGCCATCTTTGCTGTTGAGCAATTTAGATATTTCAGTCTGTGGGCTTTGGAACATCTGAGACAACTGGGGGTGGAAGCAGTACCCCAGAACAGCACAGTTGCTCTATGAAAGTGTGACTAAACTGCTCGAGTCCCCAGTCCCATTCCTCCTGGCCCAGTAAGACCTCTGAACCAGGGTTTCCAGCCACCTCCTACAGGTGTGTGTGGGCCAGCAACAGGTCTGTACCTCCCAGGCCTGAGCTCCTGGAGGAAGAGGCAAGACTACCATCTTTGCTGTTTCACAGCCTTCACTGATGATACCTTTAGGTACTGGAAAATCCAAGATGACTAGGGACTGGAGTAGACCCCCAGCAAAATACAGCAGCTCTATGGAAAAGTTGCCAGACTATTAAGAAACCCACCCAATGGTCAACAACCTCGAAGACGGAGGATAGAGAAGAAGCATTTTGGTTTTTGGAATTTTCAGCCTTTTGCACTGGTTTCTCCCCATCTTCATGAATTTATCCACCTTTGGTCTTTGATGTTGGTGACCTTTGGATGGGTTTGAGTGGACATCCTTTTTGTTGATGTTGATGCTTTTCCTTTCTGTTAGAACTAACAGTCAGGGCCCCTCTGCGGCAAGTCTGCTGGAGGTCCACTCCAGACCCTGTTTGCCTGGGTATCACCAGTGGAAGCTGCAGAACAGCAAAGACTGCTGTCTGGTCCTTCCTCTGGAAGCTTCGTCCCAGAGGGGCACCCAGCAGATGCCAGCCAGAGCTCTCCTACACAAGATGTCTGTTGGCCCCTGCTGGGAGGCATCTCCCATTGGGGAGACACAGGGATCAGGGATCCACTTGGAGGCAGCAATCTGACCCTTAGAGCTCAAACTCTGTGCTGGGAGATCTGCTGCAGGGAGCTGAAAGGCAGGGACATTTAAGTCTGCTGAAGCTGTGCCCATAGCTGCTCCTTCCCCCAGGGGCTCTGTCCAGATAAGCTTTTATAGATTAAAACTCCCAGGGAGATGGGAGTTTTATCTATAAGCCCCTGACTGGGGCTGCTGCCATTTTTTCAGAGATGCCCTGCTCAGAGAGGAGAAATGTAGAGAGGCAGTCTGGCTACAGTGGCTTTGCTGAGCTGTGGAGGGCACCACCCAGTTGGAACTTCCAAGACTGTTGACACTGTCAGGGAAAAACCACCTACTCAAGCCTCAGTAATGGTGGACGCCCCTCCCCACACCAAGCTTCAGCATCCCAGGTTGACTTCAGACTGCTGTGCTGGCAGTGAGAATTTCAAGCCAGTGAATCTGAGCTTGCTGGACTCCGTCAGGGTGGGATCTGCTGAGCTAGCCCACTCGGCTCCCTGGCTTCAACCCCTCTTTCCAGGGGAGTGAATGGCTCTGTCTCACTGGCATTCCAAGGTGCCACAGGTGTGTGTGTGTGTGTGTGTGTGTGTGTGTGTGTGTGTGTGTATAAATAAAACATTTCTTTAGCTGGCTCAGTTTCTGCCCAAATGGCTGCCCAGTTTTGTGCTTGAAACCCAGGCCCCTGGTGGCATAGGCACCCAAGGGAATCTCCTGGGGTATGGGTTGCAAAGACTGTGGCAAAAGCATATCTGGGCCAGGTGCACCGTTCCTCAAGCCCACAAAGGTAAGAATCAGTGCAAGAACGCTTAAAACTCAAAAAGCCAGAGTTCCCTCTCTCCTCCAAATGACCACATCACCTCTCCAGCAAGGTTTTGAAACTGGGCTGAGACTCAGATGACTGAAATGACAGAAGGATTCAGAATGTGGTTACAAAGGAACTTCAGTGACCTCAAGGAGCACACTAGAACTCAATGCAAGGAAGCTAAAACCCATTAAAAAAAATTGCAGTAGCTAAAAGAGAAGATAGCCAGTATAAAGAATGTAACTGATTTAACAGCTGAACAAAACACAGTAATTTCTAATGTAACCTCAAGTACTAATAGCAGAATAGACCAAGTGGAAGAAAGAATCAGGGTGTGAAGATGGTCTTTCTGAAATAAGACAGGCAGACAAGAGTAGAGAAAAATGGTGCTGGGAAAGCTGGCTAGGCATATGCAGAAAGCTAAAACTGGATCCCTTCTGTACACCTTATACAAAAATTAACCACAGATGGATTAAAGATTTAAACATAAGACCTAACACCATAAAAACCCTAGAAGAAAACCTAGGCAATGCCATTCAGGACATAGGCATGGGGAAGGACTTCATGACTAAATCACCAAAAGCAATGGTAACAAAAGCTACAACTGACAAATGGGTTCTACTTAAACTAAAACGCTTCTGCATAGCAAAAGAAACTTATTAGAGTGAACCAGCAACCAACAGAATGCGAAATATTTTTTGCAATCTACCCACCTGACAAAGGGCTAATACCCAGAATCTACCAAGAACTTAAATTTACAAGAAAAAAAAAACCCCATAAAACAGCGGGTGAAGAATATGAACAGATACTTCTCAAAAGATGACACTTACGCAGTTAACATGAAAAAAAGACCAGTGACGTCATTAGAGGAATGCAGAGATACTGTCTCATGCCAGTTAGAATGGCAATCATTAAAAAAAATCAGGAAATGAGACACTGGAGAGGATGTGGAGAAATAGGAACGCTTTTACACTGTTGATGGGAGTGTAAATTAGTTCAACCATTGTGAAAAACAGTGTGGCGGTTCTCCAAGGATCTAGAACTAGATCTCAGCAATCCCATTACTGGGTATATACCCAAAGGATTACAAATCATATTATAAAGACACATGCACACATATTTATTGCAGCACTGTTCACAACAGCAAAGACTTGGAACCAGCCCAAATGCCCATCAATAATAGACTGGATAAACAAAACATGGAACATATATACCATAGTATACCTTGCAGCCATTAAAATGGATGAGTTCATGTCTTTTGCAAGGACATGGATGAAGTTGGAAACCATCATTCTCAGTAAACTGACACAAGAACAAAAAACAAAACACCACATGTTCTCACTCAAGTGGGAGTTGAACAATGAGAACACATGGACATGGGGAGGGGAACATCATACACTGGGGCCTGTCAGGGGTTGAGGGTTAGGGGAGGGATAGCATTAGGAGAAATACCTAATGTAGATGACTGGGTGATGGATACAGCAAACCACCATGGCACATGTATATCTATGTAGCAAACCTGCACATTCTGCACACATACCCTAGAACTTACAGTAACAAAAAAATCACAAGAAAAAACCAACCTCATTAAAAAATGGGCAAAGGACATGAACACTTTTCTAAAGACACACATGTGGCAAGCACGAAAGAAGGCTTATCACCAAGTAGAGAAATGCAAATCAAAACCACAATGAGATACCATCTCACAACAGTCAGAATGACTATTACTTTAAGTCAAAAACCACAGATGCTGGCGAGGTTGCAGAGAAAAGAGAACACTTATACACTGCTGGTGGGAGTGTAAATTAGTTCAACTGTTGTGGAAAGCAGTATGGTGATTCCTCAAAGAGCTAGAAGCTGAACTACTGTGCCACCTAGCAGTCCTATTACTGGGTATATAACCAAAGGCATTTAAATCATGCTATTGTTAAGACACAGGCACACACACATTCACTGCAGCACTATTCACAATAACAAAGACATGTTGTATGGTTAGGCTGTGTGTCCCCACCCAAATCTTGAGTTGTAATCCCCATAATTTCCATGTGTCAAGGGAGAGATCAGGTGGAGTTAACTGGATCATAGAGGCAGTTTCCCCCATACTGTTTTCGTGGTAGTGAGTTCTCATGAGATCTGAGGATTTTATAAGGGGCTCTTCCCCTTCACTCCTCAGTTTCTCTCCTGCCGCCATGTGAAGGTCCTTTTTCTCCTTCACCTTCTGCGGTAATTGTTAGTTACCCTAAGGCCTCCCCAGCCATGTGGAACTGTCATTTATAAATTACCCAGTCTTGGGTAGTATCTTTTTAGCAGTGTAATAGACTAATATAACATGGAATCAACCTAAATGCCCAATGATAGACTGGGTAAAGAGTGTGGTACATATACCCCATGGAGTACTATGCATCCATAGAAAAGAATGAGATAATGTCCTTTGCAGGGACAAGAATGGAGCTGCAGGCTATTATCACTAGCAAACTAATGCAGGAACAGATAACCAAGTATCGCAGGTTATCACTTGTAAATGGGAGCTAAATGATGAGACTTGATAAACACAAAGAACAATATACACTGGGGTCTACTTGAGGGTGGAGGTCAGAAGGAGGGAGAGGAACACCAAAGAATAGATCCTCGGCTTATTACCTGGGTGATGAAATGACCTGTACAACAAAATCGCTTGATACACATTTACCTGTGTAAGAAACTTGCACATCCTGCACATGTACCCCTGAATTTAAAAATAAGCCAAAAAATATTTTTAGACCTTGGAAAAACACAGGTTACCCATATCTGCCTTTGCTAAGTACCTAGATTGTATGTTTATTTCATAATTGCTTTTATCGCGGTGGCAGGAGTCTCATGCATTTTAGATGTTTTACGCCATGCTAAAGTAGTTCCATGTATTCCTATGTTTAGACATCCATATGTTGTGACTTTCTTCAGAGGACATTACTATTTTACTTCAATGAGTCAAGTACTTTACTACCTTAAAGACAACCACAAGAGCTTGAACAGCAGTTTCTCTGAATTTGTCTGGATTTATGGTTCCTCTCCCTTGGTTTGAATTCTTAAATGTCTATCATAAGGAATAAAATTTTTACTTTTTGAACTTTCATGGATTGTATTTTGGTATCTGAGCTGTAGTAATCATTCGGCACATTAGCTATCCTTATTTTACTCAAGATATGAGAACTTCGATTAACAGCCTGGATAAAATTGGACGTGTCATTTGTTTTATCTTAATTGTCTTTCTGGAAAACGATCAACATGATTCTGGTTTTTAATCACTCTTGACCCTTGTGCTGGCTTGAGATAACCCTATGACTAGAATTTCCCAGACTTTGGCCTCTTTGGGAAATTTGACTGCTGGATATAATTCTACATCTTTTGACTCATAACCCTAATAATGCTTTAGTCATGCCTGTAATTTCATGGCTGTTCCCAACTTGTCAGAATATGATAAGACCCCCACCAAGTGACCTATCTAGTAAAGATAGCCAACCAAGACTTTGTTTCCAATTGCTTCTAACTCCTTTATTGAAGAGTTGATTTTCTCTATACCCTGAAGTTATTAACTGTCCTAAGCCTGTTGATATCACTAACCAGCTGTTTGTTTTCTTATCCACTTAAGGAATATTGTGTGAAAGAAAGCTACCATTATATGCCCCTACTTCTTATAACTACCTTGATCAATTTTGTCCAGGAAATACTTACACTTTTCCCCACTGTTTATTTTACTATCAGCTTGACAGGAATATTAGTAGCCCATATTCTTTTACCACTATCATCCCCTTAAATCTTGCTCAGTCATACCTCTGAATTCTTACCTTGGGTCTTGGCAACTTCAGTAGTTCCTAACTACAAAGCAGTGCTTAGAAATAAACTCACTAGCTACATAACCTTGATTTAGACTCCAGGCTTAACCTATACAACTTGTCCAGGGTCCTGGATGCTTCCAGTATGCCTATTGTTTGTGGGGGTTCCTAGGGAACCCCCCTCTCCCTGGCTTACAAATGCAGTGACAGCTGCTGTATATGAGGAACTTGCCTATCAGGCCAGTTTTCTCTGTGTAGGTAGATCTCCTGAGACTAAGCACCAGACTAGCCCTGAAATTTGTTAGAACTGAAAGGTTCTTCATACTTGCTTTGGAGATTCATAAGCCAGAACTTGTCTGGGTACAAAGACAGAGCCGAGTACTTCTTTGGGCAGACTGTTACTCTGGTACAGAGTAGTGTTCCATGAACATGTGATTAGAAATCTCTCCCTCAGGAATTCTTGCTGATGCCACCCAAATAACTTAATCTATTGGCTTAGGTTGTATTAGGTAAGATTGCTCTTGATGGTCTTGGCAGCATAGGGTAGAGTCTGCAATAGCTAACACAACTTGTATACATACAATGCCTCAGCTGAAGTCAAAACCCATGTGGACAAGATTAGACAACAGGCCACCTGGCTATAGCAGTTCTCTCCAGAAGCCCCAGAATTACCGGAATGATTTTCTGGACTTCTCATGAATGCCCCAGGTCTTGTGATTAGTTTCACAAGAGCTCCTGAAGTTATAACTTGCCTTTTCACTAATAAGGCTCATAATTTACTGCATAATTCAGTGTTCCATTAAATATTGTGCTCGAACTATAGATGAGACTAACGTTTTCATTATGCAGGGTGGGAGCCCCAGACCCGACATGCATGAGTACCTATAGGCCATTGCAAAACAGCTTCATCTCTCATCCTGATCATGGTACCCACCTCCCCATCAGCAGGAAGCTCTCAGTCCTCCTACCCCGATTCCTTCCTTGATTCCTGCCTCAGGATTCAGAAAGTAGGTCGAGGGGATCCTGACAACACCCTCACAGGATGAACATTAAAAAGCCAGGCTTTAGGTAGAATTGGTTAAGCATTAACCAGGCACACTGGTCTATTCTGACCCTCTTCCTTGCCATTGCCAATCGAGAGTCACGTAGTATGCTGACCACTTGCTTCCTCCATTGTCCTATAGATAGGATCTCTGCTTAGACTAGCATAAGACTTTTGGCTCAAATATTGCTTTTCAGACCCTCAAATTCCAGCAGGATATCTGGTGCCAATCAATCTGAAAATCCAGCCAAGGAACTGACTCAGCATAAAAGTAGCTTTATTCCCCATCTTTCTGCCCCATGACTTTACCTTTCAACTTCTAGGGTCAATCACCAATCCCTCACATCTCAGCCCACCATCCATCCCACCATCCTTCTAGATCCCGTAACCTTATTCCCCAAATCTCTCAAGGAGGTAGATTTGAGGTTTCCATCCACCTTATTGGGTGGCTCTACAATTAAGCTCTCTTGGCTTCAACCTTGGTGTATTGGTATATTGATTTGCTATCCAACGGTCAATAAATCTTACTGTTACATAAATCCTGCAGGGTCCAATCTCTGCCTGAGTCTTTTCAAAGGAGCAGAATCTGACAAGTCATCACAAGTACTATGCTTTCTTAACTTAGGAAGATCTCAAAGAGTTAACAAGTCTTTTGCTTAGTAAGATACCTTAACCATTCTCCCCACTGATACCCTTCATCTTCTTTCAGGAGGAGGAAGCTCCTCCTGAAATTCTGTTCTACCTCAAACTTATTTTTGCCAGTATGTCTTTCCCTTTTAATTTCTGCAATAGATTTTCCTTGCAAAATTCTCTTTCTAAACACAGCTTCCATCATTCTGATGTTTTCTTCTGAATGCCCAAATCTGATTAGGCCCAGGAACTTGAGGGATGGCAGAGATAAAGAAGGGATTTGTCATTTGACCCTATTACAGTAGTGACTAATTGCTCAAAGTTAGCCATGTGCCATGCAGCATGCTGCCTGGACTAAGTTATGAAGAACATGTGGCATATGCTTGGTATTAGTTATCCCTCAAAAAATATCCCTCTGGAGAGATAAGGTCAAATTAAATGAAAGTCTTTACAAAGACTCCATTTTGGTATAGTCTCAATAAATTTTGAATACAAAATGCCATTTGGGAAGATGCATAAATTGGAAGAGACCTCAATCAATGCTGGTTCAAGACTGTGCTATAAGTCTCTTGACCAGATTAACAAAGGAAGTGAGTAGTTTCGCTCACATACCACCACCTCAATAGCTGTTTCTGGGAGTATGACCTATGTCTCACAGTCAAAATTTAGATGCTATGATAAATAGGCCTTTTATAGATTTTTTTTAAAGCAATGGAGTTAAACTGTAAAAAACAAACCCATGACCATTGGAGAAATAGAGATAAAGCCCAAAACTTGTATCATGTAAACAGGTCCTTGTGGTTTGGGTTCAAGTTTTCTGCAGTTGTGTCTGATTTAAGTAATATCTGTTATATGACTAACCATGTGAGCTCTGGAAAACTTAGGTGATTCAGCTTGTCACTAGCTATGACAATGCCAATGCTTAAAGCTATATATAAATGAAATTGTAAAATGAGACCACAATTTTTAAGTCATGGAGACATTTAAAAACATAACTAATTCAGGTGGGAGAGATTTGATAGTTTTTTCTTTAGCCCCAAAAGTTTGTATCTTTAAGGTATGCAGAGAACATTTGCAACTTGAGTGGAAGATGGAAGCACCTTGCATGTGGTATTGTATTCAGCAAGAGGGCACCTGTTTGCCTGTATTGAGCCTAGAGCCTTCCTCTGCCATTTTCTTATTTCATGATCTCTTGGCTTCTCTAAATGGATTTCCATAAACCAGTTAGTTCTTAGAGGGACAAGGTGAGTACCTTGAAATGGAGGGGAAACTTGCACCCTTTGTTAATGGTGTTATTGTAGACAGCAGCTATTGCACACCTCTCACAACAAATCTGTATCAGCCCCTTTTTCAGCATACATCCCTGCCTCTGGCCTCAGAAGGAATAGCTGTTATGTAGCTTTGAAGTGATGCCTAACAGTTTAAGCAAATGATGAATGGTTTTGCTGTATTAAGAACCTGGAGCATACTCTCCACCCATCTTTGGAAAGTGAAGTCTCAGACTCTACTGAGAACTTGGAGTGAACTGCCCCTCCCTCACCCCCCCACCCCACCATGAGCGTGAGGTTACATCTTAGACTCCATACGTAAGTTAGTGATCCTTAACTACTAAACTCTGAAATACACATAGACTCAAGATTGGACAGACACAGAGCTTAGGCCAGGGCAGGCTACACTGTCAGCTGCCTCTCTGAAGACCAACAGCCCCTCCCATCGTAGGCCCAGAGGCCTAGGAATACTGAATGGTCTCCTGGGCCATATGCATATCCCTACCAACCTACGGAGTCCTCAGACACTGCTCCCTGCATCCCAGCTGCTCCAGCCCCAGCCACGGTTCAAAGGGTCCCAGCTACAGTTTATACTGCTGATTCACAGTATATAGCCTTAACTCTTTTAAACATTGGTGGCTTCCTTGTATTGTTAAGCCTGCAGGTGAGCAGACTGCAAGAGTTGAGGCTTGGAAGCCTCCACCTAGATTTCAGAGGATGTATGGAAATGCCTGGATGTCCAGGAAGAAGTCTGCTACAGGAACAGAGCCCTCACAAAGAGTATCTACTAGGGCACTGTGAACAGAAAATGTGGGGTTGGAGCCTCTCACCCAAAGTCCCCACTAGTGTACTGCCTAATAGAGTTGTGAAGAGGGCCATTGTCCTCCAGATCCCAGAATGGTAGATCCACACTGAAAGCTTGCACCCCGAGCCTTGAAAAGTCAAATACTCAACACCAGCTCATGAGAGCAGCTGTAGAGACTGAACTCTGTAAAGCCAGAGGAGATGGAGCACTCAAGACCTTGGGATCACATTACTCATACCAGTGTGCCTTGGATGTGGGAAAAGGAGTCAAAGGAGATTATTTTGGAGCTTTAAGATTTAATGGCTGCCTTGCTGAGTTTTAGACTTGCATGGGGCCTGTAGCCTTTTGGTTGATTTCTCCCATTTGAAACTGGAGTATTTACCTAATATCTATAACCCCATTGTATCTTGAGTGTAACTGATTTTTGACTTTAAGGCTCATAGGTGGAAGGGACTTGCTTTGTCTCAGATTAGACTTTGGGCTTCTGAGATAATACTGAGTGAGTTAAGACTTTGGGGGACTGTTGAGAAGGTATGATTGTACTTTATAATGTAAGAAGGACATGAGATTTTGGAGGGGCCAGTGGCAGAATACGGTTTACATCTGTGTCTCTGTGCAAGTCTTATGTCCCATTGTAATCCCTAATGTTGAAGGTGGAACCTAGCAGGAGGTGATTGGATCATGGGGTAAGTTTCTCATGAATAGTTTAGCGCCATCCTCCTTGTACCATCCTTGTGATAACGAATTCTCATGAGATAAATGTATATAGCACCTCATCAGTCTCATGTTCCTGGCTCCAACCATGTAAGGCCTGCTCCACCTTTACCTTCTGCCATGATTGACAGCTTCCTGAGGCCTCCCTAGAAGCAGAAGCCACTATACTTCTACAGAATTTCCTTTACAGTAACAGTTTGTAGAACTGAGTCCACTAAACTTCTTTTATAAATTATCCAGTTCAAGGTATTTTATAGCAATGTGAGAACAGACTAATAAAGCCTGTGGTTGAAAGATTGTTACAGAGAAGCCAGGTGTGGCGGCATGCACCTGTAGTTCCAGCTGCTTGTGAGACTGAGGTGGGAGAATCACTTCAGCCCAGGAATTTAAGGCTGCAGTGAGCTGATCACAATACTGCGTTCCCGCTTGAGCAAGAGAGACTCCATCTCAAAGAAACACACTGCTACAGTGACACTAGATTGAAGAAGCTAGTGTAAGCACCTGAGAGCAAGAGAATTGCAAAGCTATTACTCCTAGTATGTTTCTCCAATAGCCGTATGAGGTAAAACATTAGCTCTCCCGGTAGATCTGCCAAGGGACTAGTTGAAATTATAAAGACTATTAGGGTAATATTTTCTGTTAGATTAGCATGTAAGTCCTTCCATAAGTATATATACAATGCTTTCATGTTATTTCTGACACCTTGCTAGTTCTGATAACTTCATACTAAGTAAACAGAACATGTATCTATAATTCTGTCAGTGTCCTGTAGTTATATAATTCTTACTCCAATACTGTAAAACTTCACTAATTTAGCAATGAAATGTTTATGAGTGAAAGATCAAGATCCATTTACCACTGAGGAAACACTTGGTCTATGATAGAAATTGCTGTAATACACTGGGAACAATAGAACCACAGGTAACAAACACTGTTGGCAGAAAAATAGCAAATACTGAAGATTTGAAGAATTGAGATTTAGAACAAATTATAGTGTGGGAGGTTGCTACGCAGTGGGAGGAAAGTGTAAATGTTTTGAACATGTCTTAGATTGTGGTATCTGCCAGTTTCTAGTTCAAAAGTGATATAAACCTAAAATTACTTCTGTGAGCCATATTCAACATTAAATGACCCCTTTGAGGAAAATTTAAGTAATCACTATTGATACCAGGGTGAGTTTATAGATACATCAGGAGGTGCAATTCATCCACTGCATTATTCACAAACAGGAAGTTGCCAGGAAGAAGTTGAAAACAGTGTACATTGCACTAGATGTCGTCATTGAAGGGACTAGTTAAATTAAAAAAAAAACAAACAACTTTTAAACCATAGATGCCTTGTGATTTTTTGCAATTAGAACAAGTATCTTTGGTATGAGAATATTTCATGATGGCCTACCTCAAAACTAAAGTTAAGCACTCATTTTTTCAAGCATCACATGTATATTTACTAACCTTAACACAACTGGATATCCACGGAGAAATCTTTCCCTTCAAGATAAAAGCAAACTAACAGTAATAAAGCAAGAAACTGCTTTAAGAAATTTATGCTATGGAGAGATTATAAAAGCAGATCTTCAAACGTTTCCAATGTTGCAATTGCGTTATCGAGAACAGTGTCTAAAGAGTCATGCTGCATGCTAAAATCTAGATGCTTTAAATAGGTTAGAAAAATGGATTTCAAAATTTCAGGAAGTTTTGGACTAATTGGTTAAAAGCGTAGAAGTGCAACACCTTCCAATTAGTTTGCAACAACTGAATGACAAAACGGGAATTTCAGAAGTCAGTTTTGTGTAATAAGATGGTACTATACAGTGAGTTTCATGATTTAATAACAGCCAATGGTGTAGTTTTTTCATCTGGAGCTACCAATCTTTGCAAAATATTTCTCAGCTATGACAACCCTTAAGACCAAGAATCAAAACAAACTTAGTTGATCTTCAAAAATGCTGTTTCACAGGATGTTAAACTTTACAACAACATTTTTATTCACAGCATTGACTAAAATTAGTGAAGGAAAAGGTTTGCAAACGTTAAGTATTTTATGACATTTGAGAATGTTTAACATATACTGCAATATTGTACATACATGCGACAGAAGTATACAAATACTAATGTCACAATTCATTTATTACTTGGTATTTTACAAACTTGTTTTTCTCATCCTAGGGACCAGACGCTTTAGTGACTTCTCAAATGTGTTGGTTACAAATTGACCTCTTGATTTTTGCTACGCTTATCATTTTCTAATCCTTTTTAAGAGTTTTTGTTTGAGGTCTGTGGCAACTTGTTCCCCTGGGGCTCAACTGTATTTCCTATATCTCCCTCAAATGTATTGGAAATATTTCAGTACTGTTTCAAACCCTTTGATCTCACACCTTTCATTTGAGACATTACTATTGGGACCAGTTTCACCCAGGAGCAATCCAATCTCTTCCCCATGCAGCACCTTCTCCTGGACCTTCTGACATTGCTGCAAAGATGCCCATGAGAATCTACGCTGCGCTCCCCCATATAAACCAGAAACCCCAAGAACTCACACTTCGCAACACTTGATCTAGGGGGCGCAATAAAACCTCTGGGTAAATGCTTCCTCTTTTCTTTCTGTTGTATAGCGTTGAGACCTTTTCTGGAGTTTATATGGGATGGGGGCAGGTAGTTGTCATAGTGGAGGCCAACTCAAAGCACCCTTGTCTTTTCTAATTTCCTGCTCCCTTATGCTTGCTATGTTCCTAACAGACTACCTGCATGCCAGCCTCAGCCTCACTTCCCCCCAAAGGAGGGTCTGAAGACATAGGGTCATCTCAATCATGAACCACTTTATATACCTCCTTACATACATATGCCCTATCTTTACATTTCTATGCAGGCTCTAATTGTCAGTGGCTACTTGTACTTAATTGACCCACAGGAATCTCAAGCTCCAACAGAATTAACTTTCTTCCCCTCATCTTGCCCCTTATTTTAGTATCATCATCTGCGCACTTCTGTGGACCTTGGAGTCACTCTTAAAATCACGGTTTTCTCCAATATTCCACAGGTCACTTCTTATCCATTTTGTGTTTCTCCCAACCACTGCAGCCTTACTTTGAATCTTCCTAAGGAGATACTGTAAGACCCCCAAGAACTGCCCCATCTGATTTTGTTCACCCAATTATTTCTTCAGTTAATTTTGAATAAGCAAACACCTTTGTTTAAAGAAATGGAATTTTACTAGTATCTTTGGAGCTCCCACTTTTTAATCAGGATCCAAATTCAACGCCTACAGTTTAGCTCAGATCCTTGAAACTTTGTTATCTGCTCTGTAAATGGTTAGAAAATTTAACTATTACAGATTTTGTTTCCATGGTATGGTTCATCATGTCTATCTTGTCAAAATTATTTCAATAGGTTTTTGGTGAATGAGTACTATTGAGTTCTTTAGTGATTTCTTAGATTTTGGTGCACCCATTCCCTTGAGCAGTATACACTGAACTCTGTGTGTAGTCTTATCCCTCACGTCTCACCCCTTTCCTTTGTCCCCCCAAAAGGACTTGGTTTCATTCTTATACCTTTGCATCCTCATAGCTCAGCTCCCACTTAGGAGTGGGAACATGCAGTGTTTGGTTTTCCATTCCTGAGTTAGTTCACTAAGAATAATGGTCTCCAAAACTCCATCTGGGTTGCTGCGACTGCCATTATTTCATTCCTTTTTATGGCCAAGTAGTATTCTGTGGTATTTATATACATTTTCTTTATCCACTAGTTGATGGGCATTTGGGCTGGTTCCATGTTTTTGCAGTCATGAATTGTGCTATGAACATACATGTGCGAGTTTTTGTATAATGACTTTTCCTCTGGGTAGATACCCAGTAGTGGAATTTCTGGATCAAACGATCTACCTTTAATTCTTTAAGGAATCTCCACACTGTTTACCACAGTGGGTGTAGTAGTTTACATTCCCACCAGCAGTGTAGAAGTGTCCCCTTTTCACCACATCCATGCCAACATGTATTTATTTTTGTTTTTTGAGACAGTCTCAATCTGTTGCCCAGGCTGGAGTACAGTGGTGCAATCTCTGCTGACTGCAACCTCCACCTCTTGGGTTCAAGTGATTCTCCTGCCTCAGCCTCCCAAATCACTGGGACTACAGGCAACTAACTGCTGCCATGCCCGGCTATTTTTTGTATTTTTGGTAGAGATGGGGTTTCCCTTCTGATCTTAGGTGATCCACTCAACCTCAGCCTCCCAAAGTGCTGTGATTACAGGTGTGAGCCACTGCACCCAGCATTTTTACAGCCATTCATGCAGGAGGAAAGGCATCACATTGTAGTTTTGATCTGCATTTTTCTGATAATTAGTGATGTTGAGCATTTTTCTTTTTTTTGTTGCCCATTTTTTGATGGGATTGTTTTCTCTTGCAGATTTGAGTTTCTTGCAGATTCTGGATATTAGTCCTTTGCTGGATATATAGATTGCCAAGATTTTTTTCCCATGCAGTGGGTAGTCTTATTTATTCTGATTACTTCTTTGGCTATGTAGAACCTTTTCAGTTTAAGTCCCACCTATTTCTTTTGTTGCATTTGCTTTCGGGTTCTTGGTCATGAAGTCTTTGCCTAAGCCAATGACTAGAGGGGTTTTTCCAATGTTATCTTCTAGAATTCTTGGGGTTTTAGGTCTTAGAAGTATTTGATCCATCTTGAGTTTATTTTTGCATAAGGCGAGAGGTGAGTACCCAGCTTCATTCTTCTACATGTGGCTTGCCAATTTTCCCAGCACCATTTGTTGAATAGGTGTACCTTTCCCCACTTTGTTTTCTTTAAGATCAGTTGGCTGTAAGTATTTGGCTTTATGGGTCCTCTATTCTGTTCCATTGGTCTATTCCATGCCTATTTGTATACCAGTGCCATGCTGTTTCAGTGACTATAGCCTTATAGTCTAAGTTCAAATCGGTTAATGTGATAGCTCCAGATTTGTTCATTTTGCTTAGTCTTGCTTTGGCTATGCAATCATTTTTGGTTTCATATGAATTTCAGGATTTTTTCTAGTTCTGTTAAGATTGGTGGTGGTATTTTGATAGGAATTGCAGTGAATTTGTGGATTGCTTTTGGCAGTATGGTTGTTTTCACAATATTGACTCTACCCATCTAGGAGCATGGGCTGTGTTTCCATTTGTGTCATCTATGATTTCCTTAAGCAGTGTTTTGTAGTTTCCCTTGTAGAATTCTTTCACCTTCCTTTTTAGGTAAATTCTTAAGTATTTTAGCAGCTATTGTATAAGGGTTGACATCTTGATTTCTCAGCTTGGTTGTTGGTGTATAGCAGTGCTACTGATTTATGTATGTTAATGTTGTATCCTGAAACTTTACTGAATTCATTTATTAGTTTTAGGAGCTTTATATAAATTTTTAGGGTTTTCTAGGTATACAATTATATTGGTGAACAGGGACAGTCTGACTTCCTCTTTACCCATTTGGATCCAAGAGATTAAGTCCTTTGTCTTCAGCTATGAGCACTGGTAGAGAAAGGCCATCAGGTGGGGGCAGGATTAGGTGTGTCTGAGCTCAGACTCTTTGGGTGGGGCTTGCTATTGCTGCTGCTGTGGAGGATTGGGGGAGGGGTGTGGTTCTAAGATCAAATAAGTTATGTTCCCAGGGAAATTATGGCTGTCTCTGCTACTTCATGCACATTGCCAGGGAAGTGGGGGAAAGCCAGCAATGACAGGCTTACCCAGCTCCCACAGCCAGAAATGCCAGTTCCACTCCCACCAAGCCCACTGACAACACTGAGTTTATTTCCAGGCAGCTGGTGAGCAGGGCTGAGAGCTCGCCCTAGACTGAGTTTCCAAGCTGAGAAAGCAAAGAGGGCTTTCTTTCAATGTTTTGTGCCTCCCTGCCTGCCCGTTTCTGTGCCTGTATCCATATTCCCTGCTTACTCCTCTCTCCTGAATTCTGTCCATGAGATTTCACCTTAGTCAAAATTGTTACAAAGTTCAACTAGAAGTTCTTCCTCTGTGGTCTTTCCCCAATTCCACTGGCAACCCTCCCCCAAGGACCCCTGGGAGACAAAGTCAAATAGCTTTCCAGGGGATAGCGTGTGCCCACAGGGCTCTTTCCGCTACTTCCTCTACCCCTATATTTTGTTCAGGTGTCTAAATTCGTCTCAGCTCCAGGTAAGGTCAAATCCTCCTCCCATGATCTAGACCTTCAGGTTCCCCAGCAAAGATGGGTGCTCAGGGGTAGACGGTCCCCCTCACATTGTGCAAGGTTTTTTGGCTCTCTCAGAGCCTGCAGTGGCAAGACGCTTCTTTCAGACTTGTCTGGTATGTTCAAGCATGTCTGGTACACTCCTGCAATAGTTCTTGGTGCACAAGTTCACATGCTGCTGTCTGCCCGAGTGCGAGCTGCAAGTTAGTCCTGCCTCCTGTCCACCATTTTCCTAGTCCCCCATGTCATTTCTTTTATCTCCTAAATTAAGCTTCAGGTTCTTGATTAGATTCAAAATCTAAATTTTGGCAAGTACTGTTAATAGATTTCAGGTCAGGTGTCTTAGAATATGGCTCCTGAGACAAAAACACATTTGCTGCCATTTGAACATAGTGATGAATGCAAAGAAGAACAAGAGGCAGCAGTTAAGGAGAAATAGTAAATACGAGAAAGTATGTCCTAAGTGAGCCATTGCTTCCCAGCAAGCTGACTGCTCAGTCTGCCCAGAAGTCTTTATAGAGGCCAAAGTCATCTCCAATAATCCTTCTGAGTGAGTCAGAACAAGTTAGTTCATCCACTAGCTCCTCTTTCCCATTGGGGAAGTCTGCCCTGGAGAAGGTTAACTCCCCGACACATTTGGCACGCATTTAGAGTCTCCAAAGGCTACATGTCCACATGGTGGAGTGTCACTGCGCGATGCCATAAGCAAACTGGAGAACTCCCATGCAAGTCCTGCAGTTCCCTTGTTCTGTTCTTCTAGCTGAGGTAGTAGCTTTTCTCCCAAGACTGCAGAAAGGTCCAAAATAGTATTAGAGCCACCACTCAAGGCAAGTGAGTCTAGAACATACCTGAATCCAGCACTGCTATGCTGTGAACTTGTTCAGACACATAGCACCAGGATGTCTGAGGTCAGAAGACTGATCATTCTCTAAAACCATCACTGATTTGTGGTACAGGAAGATTCCAGTAAGTCTGTCTTAACATTTCTCCACAGAGTTCACTATGCTTATAGTTCAACTGAGTATTCCTGGTAGAGGAAGCACGTACCCTGGAATCCCTACTTATGCAAACTACCCAAGCCACCTACCAGCCTTTCTTACTCGCACTGTTTAGGAAGACCCATTGCAGACAGGCCCAGGAATTCTAACTGTGGGCAAACAGAGTGAACAAATGTGGCAGCAAGAACAGGACCACCACTATGAGGTGAGAAGACAGCAGTGAGAGACCACAGGCCTTATCAACGAATGGGATCAACTAAAGGACAAAAATACCGACTTCAAAGGAGAAGCAGGTGACCTCACTTAGATCATTAAAAAAGCACAGCAACAATCTGGCAATTTTGTCCCAAGAGGGTGGTCACATGAGCAAACAGGAAATCAGGCAAGTAAGTGTAAGGACATGGCCAAGGCTCCTCATGGGATCCCTCTTAGGCTTTCCAGGCACCTTCAGCTTCTGCAACCCTGCTCCATACACCCACTCTGGCAACCTGACCTGGCACACATAGCTATTCCCACCTATCACCTAGCCTGGGATGTACAAGGTCACCAGCTCTGTTACAATCTCTTTGTTCTAGGTGATGTTCCTGAGGTTGCCCATATCTTGTAACTAAGTGAAGGGGAAAAACAAGCCTGGGTCCTTTGGGCCCAGCATGGGACACTGATTAGCAACACTCATACTATAGCTTCCCCATTTCAGGTTGGTTGAGTTTCTCTGGCTTAGCTCCTGTGTTTGACTTTGCCCATCTACCCAATCTGAGGATTGTATAAATGTCTCATGCCCCAAACTAGATGGGCTTCCTTTAGGAGGCCCCAAACCTGAAAAAAGTCACTGCTGACTATCTACCACCTTTATTAGAAATCATTCACCCTAAATCCTTATTTGCGTCATCTATGGTACTTGCAAAGAGAGATAATTGATGCATTCATCCTTAGAGGGTCCAAGTCCCTGGTTACAAAGTGGTTATCAGGCCATGGTTACTGACATTCCTGGTTGTTACTAGTCATGGTATCAACAAGGGATGTCCACTGAATCCCACAGAAGTCATGCCTGGCTGCATTATGGAGCAACTACCCTTGCTCTCACAATCAATCTTTTACCTGTTGGTCCAAAATGACCTTGTGGCACCCATAACTGAGTTTGGTGTGGGGCTTTTGTCTCCCCCATGGTGGGAAAGTTTCCTTCTCTTCCCAGTAACAGTCTAGTCTAGAGCATAAAGCTGTGGCAAAGTGAAGTGCAGGTTTCAAGTGGCCCCTAAGAGACAGCAGCCCCTCCTGTTTATAGGACTGTCATCATAGAATATCCTATTATTGTACCTACTGTTCACAGCAAGTAATGGATATTGGTTCAAGTTATACATGCATTTTTCAAGACAGCTGATAACAAAGGCACTAGAGCTAATGCATCAACTTTGGACAAGAGGTTGTTAGGCCAGCTGCCTCTGAGCTCCACAGTATACCATGGTAATCTAATCTATTGTGCATGTTCTATTCCATCATCATCTACAACAAGCCCATCTGACTTTCGCAGGGCCCATATAGGTAAACTGAACAGGGGTTTGATTGATTGGGACCACTACTTCTGCATCCTTTGAGGCTATTAAGGAACATTAATCTCCACCATTCAACCTAGTTGTGATACTAATTCTGATTTACTACCATGGCCCTAGAGCAGTTTTACGGTCTTTGCAACCATTATAACCCTTAGTCTTCAGAACAACAAGCAAAATGAGGTCCATCCATTTCAGGCATTCAGAGGCCAGTGAAGTGTTCAGAGTAGATGCAGACTCGCTGAAATAAGACTAGCTTGGGTGAGAACTTTAACTGATCCATACACCCTTACTCTAGTAGTAAGGTCTTAATCCTTTTATGTCAGTTTAAGTCCAACCCGGCATCCAACAACTCCTGAAAGAGCTTATTGTTCTCCTTTCCTCATGGTCTAGTTCCTATATAAATGACCATAGATACCTTCAGGGAAGGACATCATAAATGGGTACTATGTGCTTGTTGTAGTAGTGTAGCATCCTTTAAGAATTAGCTAGTATTGATTGAAGTGAGTATTGGGCAAGGGATGGTGACTTTCCACTGGGGCAGCTGGTGTCAGTCTTCTGCTCACCTAACTCTTCACCTCTGGTTATATAAGTCAAGCAAATACTTTCAGTCACCCATCTCTTTCTACCATATATATATAGTGGTGATTCATAGCCCTGTGAATCGGGGCTTCTGTTCTCTTGGCTTTGTGACTCATGGTAATTAAGCCCATGTTCTGATGGTTAAGTGCTGTTGCCTGACCTTTGCTATTTCTGCATTCTCTCATTCTCATGGATACAAGAGAACCCAGTTCCATAACCATCTCCCCTATCTATCCCAGCAGAGAGAGAGCTACCAACTTCAGTGAGGATGGCACCCCCTCTTATGCTTTTTGTTTTAGGAGAAGGAGCAACCCGAGGGTCATCCTGGAAAGTTATTGGTTCCCCTGTTCATCTAGTTAAGCCATCCAGGCCACCTACCAGCCTTTCCATCCCCATTGATCAGATGGCATCATGTAATCATGCCCAAGGACACTGGTAATACCGGGCCATGGAATGAATCCACATTTGGGTAGGAATGGGACCATCACTACCAGGCAATGAGACAGCAATAGGAGACCATCGTTTCTCTAAGAGTGGGATGACCTGGAGAAAGAACCAAACATTGCTTCTCCTTGAGGTCTGGGTAACTGAACTCATCCTCGACAGGGAAAAATTCCAGACACGATCTGCTTGGAGACATCAAAACTAAGGAGTAGAATGGATAGCAAGAGCTGGGTCATCTTGGTGGCCATGGGATGGCAAGCAGGAAGGTGGACCATGGGCAAGTATAACAACGTCACCAAGGCTGCTGCCGTGGTCTATGTGCCCTCAGACTTCCTGCAGCCATAGCTCCCCTCTACTCAGCCATCATGTCACACCCAGAACCAAAGTCACGCTTCTGCTTGCCAGCCAGCCTGGAATTGAAATCTACAAGGTCACCATCTCCTTCAGGCTCTATATTTGTTAGAGTCTCCTTTGTTCTAGATGTTCTTCCTGAGGCAATCCACCTCTTGTAACTCAGTGAAGGGGAGAAACATGGGCCTGGGCCTTCTGGCCAAGTCTGGAGACCCTGATGGACAACACTCACACTACAGCTCCCCTTATAAGGTTGGTTCAAGCTTCGACCTGCTCCAGTGTTGACTTCTCCATCTGCCCAATCTTTCCCCCACATTCCTTTCACAGGTGTGTATCCTTGAACCTCATACCCCAAACTACATTGGCATCTTTAATAAGATAACCCAACCTACAACAGATCACCAATACTGTGTCCCCACCTCCTCCACCATTCATTCTAGATGTTTCACCCCAGCCCTCATTCGTATGGTCTAGGTTGTTTGCCTGGAGGGGAAACGTAGACATTTCTTCAAGAAGTCTGAAACCCCAGTTTTAAGCACTAGACCGGCTATAGCCTCCAAGTTTTACTTTTTGGCCAGTCGTGAGAACACCAGGACATGTCTAGTGAATCCCAGACAAGCCACTGCCTAGACACATTATATAGCAAAGCTTTACCTCAGTCATTTATAGTGATTTTGTTTATCCAAAATGACCTGCCAGTATTAAGTTTCATGGGACTTGAGTCCCTTGGAAGGAACCCCTGTCCGCCAGGAGCCAGAACTGACTGAAAACAAGAAACTAATTACTCAAGTAGGTCTCTAAAAGAGATGCCAAGGACAGCCACTCCCTTTTTCTACCCTTGGTGATAAAGTATCATTTGTATTCTACCTACTGGCCACAGCAAAGAATGGCTATTTAAAGTACACAGGCATTTCAAGGCAGCCATATATCCAAGATAAAGTTGATGCACCACCTTGATGTGGACAAGAGGCCATCTTCAGGTCTATCAGGTTGGCAGTCTCTGACCTATGCAGTGACAGGACAGTTTCTGTGATCCTTTGTTGCCCATTATCATCCTTGATCATCCACCACAAGTCCATCTGATTTCTGCAGGTGCCATACAGGCACATTGAAACGAATATGACTAAAGGGGATATGACTGATGGAGATTTTCTGCATCCTTTACGACTTTGAGGAAACAATCTCTACCATTCTACCCAGATACCGTAGCCACCTTGGTTTTCTGTCTGGGGCAAGGTAGTTTTATGGGTTTCTCCTTGGTGTTTCCTGCCTTAAGAATTCTTATTCTACTCTTAGGTCATGAATAAATGAGATCTTTGCTAACTTCCAAGTGTGTCTGACCCATTCAGGCATTCAGCCAATGGAATGACCATCAAGCAGATGTAGAGCCTGACAGGATGGACTGCAAGACCTACTTGGGAGAGAACTTTGACTCCACACACTCTAATAGGAACATCATGAGGGGGTCTGCACCCTTCATATCAGTAAAATATCCAACCCTGTATCCAGTATCTTCTGAAAGACTCGAGTGTTTACCTTTCCCTAGGGGTATAGTTCCTCAAATGACCATAGAGTCTTTGAAGGACATGGGGAAATCACTATGTACATGTTTTGGTATTGTGGGTCCTTTCTCAAGTAGACTTGGGACTAGCTCAGGGTTGACCATTGCACAAGAGATGATAGTGGCTTTCCATCTGGCCAGTTGACAAATCTTCAGCTGGTCTCTTCTGGTTAGGTGACTCATGTAATACCTTTTGGGCTAACCACCACCACTCCCCAATGTTTTTTTAACAATATTTTCAATAGGCTAGTAGCCCTGTGAATTAAGACTTCTAATTGTCATTCTGGCTTTGTGGCTTTATATAGTAATCATATCCATCTAGGCACGGAGGGTTAATTGCTGTTGCCTGGTGTTGTTTCTGAACTCTAACATCCCCATGGACATCAGGGAACCCTGTTACCTGGGAACCTTCCTTACCAACCTGGGCCCACAGAAGAAAGCCACCACTAGCTTTAGTGAGGCTGCTGACTTCACCAGTACTTTTGTTTTATGGAAAAAAGTTAATCCTGGGGCCTTCTGAGATTATCTTGGCTTTTCTGGAACTTTATTTCTTCTATCAGGTTTACATTTGAGCCCCTTTCTCTCTCCCTACCCCTATCAACCATGGCCTACAGCCTGACTTCTCAAAAATATGCCAAGGTAGCTCTGGCATGTCTTCCTCATTTGTTATGTATCCATGGCTCTCTAACATGGCTATACAATAGAGTCACCTGGGCAATTCTAAAATGGATGCTCGGACCCTACCTCCAGAGACTGGTTTATTTATGAGAGCTCGCAGGAAGCTTGGGGATGAAGTTTTCTAATCTTCCATAATTTGAATATGTAACAGGTCTTCAGAACTGTTGCTATGGGCCATAATTTTCCTTGAAACCTTCTCCCCAAGATTTCCCAGACTGGCAGAACTTTAGGACTCGTTCCATGTATCCTTTCTGGACCATTTGTTACTCGCATCAGGGTCCCTATGGGAAACTATTCATTGTCTAAGCCTCGTTTTCTGACTTCCCTCCTCTAGCATTCTCAAGACTCAGAATAGCCAGATCCCATATATCTGTTGGTGAGTACTCCCTTCCCCTCCTATGATAGAAAGATTGACCCAGTTGGGTCATGCTGTGACTTGCCACAACTGTCCTGGAAGCCACAGAGAGATGGGGGCATAGGTCCAGTATCATCATCCTACTCCTTCCCCACCAGATCCTGACTTTAGAAGACTTGCCAGGTATGAGAATTTGATATTCTTTGTGTCTCTATTTTTCTAGTCATACACTAGGGTCGACTTTCAGCACCATCTGCACTTTGGCTGTAGGAGATGACAACTCTTTAAATAATATCATAGCTTATAAGTAGCGGGCCTGGGCTTCCATGTTCTCTTTAGTGCTAGTCTGGCAGTTAACCAACTTCAGTCCTGATTCTATTGCTTCCCTCCCAAATGCGAGAGAAATTGTACCTCCTCTTCCATCTCTGTCATCCTCATTCGCCACAGGGGAGTAATCTCAGTCATGATGCTTTAATACAGAGCTTCTCAGACTCCAAGCAGTCACCTTGTATTCCAAAAAAGCAGAGGTCCAGCCTGAAGGAACAGTGTCTGACTTATATTTTTGCCAAGTTCTTCAGGTGATTCTGATATGCACCAAAATTCAACAATGATCACTAGAGTATGCTGGGAGTTATTACTTCATTTGACATCTGCCATTGTGGTCTTGTTGCCATAGATAGCTGATGAGTGAATAATCTGATTCTGGAATTTCATCTACTTGCAGAGACTCCCACTGGCTGGAGATAATTCTGATATAACCTTAAGATGTAAATGTTAAATGACAGATTTAGATAGAGCGCTAAGGTACTGATATCATTAGTGTTTTCTGTATTTATTTGTTCCCGGAATATTCACACCCATTAACACAAGAGAATAAATGGGACAAAAATGTAATCAAAGAAGGCAGGCAGGGGAAGAAATGGCAGACCATGTGGAATTAATAAGTCTTAAATCCAAGTATCAGTAATAACTTCGAAGAACTAAGTGCTGTAGTTAAGATACTGCCAGCCTTTAGAAAATCTAGTTATTTAAGATATCCAAAACACGACAAGTTGAAAAACCAAAAAGCTAGTATAGCTATATTAACATGTTAGATGAAATACAGAGGCAAGGAATTAGAGATGGTCCCCTCAAAGTGATAAATGGTTTATTTTGGAGATATATAATATCTTGATTAAGATACAAAAAAATCAAAATGTGTAGTTTAAGGTGAAAAATTCTTAAGTGTACTGGGACACTAATATACCTAAGGTAGATACTGAAGATTTGAAGACCATAATGAATAAGTTGGACAAAGAGAAAACTACACCCAGTAAATGCACACCATGTTCTGTTCAAGTAAATGTAGAGCTTTTGCCAAAAAAGGTCAGATACAAATAAAACTTCAGGAGGCAAGTTACACCAAGTGAGCTCTCATTAAATGCAAATAGGCTAGAAATACGAGTGATTAAAAAGCCATCCTATATCTGAGAATTGAGAGTCCCATAACACAATGATCCATAGATCAAAAGAAACTCATAGTCAAAGAAAATGTTTTGGAGTGAGGTATTGCTTCTGTTTAGAATATAGAAAATCTGTAGAATGAAGAGAACATTCTTCCCCTAAGGGCCAGATAATCTACGCCATTCTATCTTTTGAATCCTCAGAGCTGAGGTTGCAAAGCAACCAAGCGAATTAAGTTCTAAAGAGTGCTAAGCCCCTCTGAGAAGACAGACACAGCATGGCATTACTTTTGGCCGAACACAGAAGGGAGAGAGGCGGCCACAGAGGTAGCTTAGTAGTCATCAGGGAAGAAATGATAGAATTCTTAAAGGTAGACTGCTAAAGTTTGGATTAATTGGGGGCTCAAAAAATGAGGTGTTCACACTCAAGCTCTTTGCCAACAGCCCCTACTGGCTGTGCATGAAGACAACAGGCAGAGACCAGAGTGCCTTGCAGGATAGGACTGGCTGCTGGAGGCATGGCACAGACTTCTCCATTCCCTAGATTCTTAGAAACAGCAAGAGAAGATGCTTGGAAAACTCTTTCCACCAAGGTGTGAAGACCCAAATTGCTTCTGGAAAGGGAGGGAAGTAAAATCCATTTTGCCCCTGTAAGGAGGAAAGTTTGTTCTCTCTATTGCCTCTGAAGGTAAAACCCTCAGCTTCTGGGGGGAGAAGAGCAGGAAAACCCTAGTCTTCCCCCTTCTTCATTCCTCCACTGCCAACAGGTGTGCTGCTACTGCTGGGGACAGGGGCAAGATATGCTTTAATGTCAAGGCCACATGGAGTGCAGCTGGCATGAGGATGGCAGGCAGAATTGTTCAGGAAATGCCACTCCAGAGGCCCAGAGGCAAGCAGCCTGAGAGCAAGGCTGGGCAAGGAGAAGAGAGGAGCCTCTGTCCCCAACCATAAGCCCAGCACTGGTAATTAGCACAGCTGTCTACTGCTACAGAGGGCAGGAGCATGGGGAGACCTTCCTGCACAGGCATAGAAGATCAGTTGAAGACAGATGGGAACGCAGAAGAGGAAAAAAACCCTCTGGCACCATAGGCACAAAAAGCAGACCCATGGAAAAAACCGGAAGCAATGGAAGTACCAGCAGCATCAAAAAGCTATGAGGCAATTCAGCGTCTACTAGATTGACTCACCACCCCACAGCTCTGTACATATGGCAGCCCACTTGCAAGTATTTCATTCTATGTTGTTCATAATGGGTGATGCACAAAAGTTAACAGAAAGCCTATCATAAATAGATAACTGATCAACTCAGGCATCCCTCAGATGCTGGAATCAGGCAGGGACTTTGAAATGATTAAAAATTCGGTGGCTCAAGCCTGTAATCCCAGCACTTTGGGAGGCCGAGGCGGGTGGATCACGAGGTCAAGAGATCGAGACCATCCTGGTCAACATGATGAAACCCCGTCTCTACTAAAAACACAAAAAATTAGCTGGGCATGGTGGTGCGTGCTTGTAATCTCAGCTACTCAGGAGGCTGAGGCAGGAGAATTGCCTGAACCCAGGAGGCGGAGGTTGAGGTGAGCCGAGATCGTGCCATTGCACTCCAGCCTGGGTAACAAGAGCGAAACTCCGTCTCAAAAAAAAAAAAAAAAAAATTTAACAGAACTGGTGGACAACATGCAAGGATAGGGAATTCAAAGAAATGAAAATGAAGTTGGAAAAGTGGAAGAGCTAGAAGAAAAAAAAATGTCTTGAAGTGTCTTAACACTGGACATAGCTGAGAAGCTAATCAGGAAACTTGAAGATAGCTCAATAGAAATCCAGACCTAAATGAAGAAAAATAGAATTGAGAGGAGAAACGCTACAAAACAGGATCTATGAGGTGTAGAACGGTATGCACAATGGTACCTCATGATTTAACATTACTGGAGTCCAAGTAGTAAGAGTAAAGAGACAAGACATATTTGAAGATAGAAAGGCAGAGGCGGTGGGGTGGGGGGTGGGGGCAGTTCTACTTTCTGCTCAGTTTTGCTGTAAACTGAAACTCCTCTCAAGATGTATATGAACGAGAGGAGATGGAAAGGCTGAGAACTACCAAAACGAAAACCTCCCTGATCCTCTAACCCCCAACACCACAGACAGACACCAAATCTCATAGTTTTAGCATGATCCCAAACTCCAAGTGCTTTTTCATAGAAATTAACAAGTTGGCTCCAAAGTTTATGTGAGGAAAATTGCAGGGACCAAACCAGCTAATGCACTCAACAATGAGGTAGAGGCATGTGCTGCCAGATAAAGACTTACGTAGTAATTGAGACTAACAAGACAGAATGAAGAACCCAGGGTAGACTCGAACATCAAGTTTGAAATAGTTGCCCTAGCAGAGCAGGGCAAGGGGAGGAGGGAAGGTGAGGGCAGGAATGCTCAAATGAGTCTAGGGCAGGCCACTATTCATATGGGGAGAAACCTTGAGTATGGATTCTGCCTCTCATGACGTACCACGTGTGTATCAACTCCAGATTAAAGATTTAGATGTAGAGCCAACTTATTCTATGTTGTCTTGTTTTACATTCGGGTAAAAGCAAGCCAACAAATTTCCAAAATATGCCTTTGATGAATTGTTTGAGCTAAAGGCAATAAAGAGACAGGGAACTTTGTCCTGCTTTTAGGACAGGGTGGCAGGCAGATTGATACAGTCAGAAGGTCTTTCCACCCTTTCCCCTGTCCCCACACTTGAAGAGAAGATGAAAGTCCATTTACTGCAGACATCGGCTCACACTAACTATGCCAGCAAGATTTGTAAACACTTTACTCCTTCCCAGTTTTCCTGCCTTTGGAAGCCTGGCACTGCTTCTCATTGTCTTGCCACTTCTAAAATTCATTGTTTGTGGAAGATTTTCATCAGCTAGGACTCTAAGCCACCACTTTTGAATCACTTTTCAACTGAGGTTTCTTCCATGTGATGTACACTGCACATGTTAAACTTCTCTCATTAATCTGTCTTGTCATACATGTTTGTCCCAAACTTATGAGGGTGAAGAAAAAAATGCTTTTGCCCCTTAAGGGGAGAAGAAGAAAACTTTTGTTAGGTCAAAAACATACATTTAAATAGTATTTTTACTTTATTAAACTTAAGAGTTTGTTTCAGAAAGCAGAGGGTATTGTGAACTGGAGGAAAGCATTTGTACCATGTCAATAGTGACTAGTATTTAAATATGAACATCTATATTCCAATAGCCAAGTTGTAAATGGATTTTACATAATAGAAAACCAGTAAGTGTAAAGGTGGCCACATGAAAGTCATAGTATCAAGACGAAGTCACTTGTCAGACACAGAACACTGCAGCAGGAAGGCATAAGGGTGAGGCAGCTCATGCCCACATCTGGGAGAAGGACTTTTTAAAGAACCACCCTGCTAAGAACACTCCCAGCTTGTCAAGAGAATCTTGACAGAATGGAAAGCTTTGCCTATTTTTGATCATTAAGTTTGGCAAACGGACCTGATGTTGCACAAGGACACTAAGAATTTGTGATTTTAACTAATCTATTATAGTAGATGGAGGCTCCTGGATAACACTAGGAGACCTCCTAAAACATGCCACTGTGAGAAGCCAGGACACCCAAAGATTGCCAGAGAAGAACCTTTCTACCCACCCCACACCTACCTTCTCCACCTGGGACCACTCTCATAGGGGCTCCAAGGAGTTACAGTGTGGGTTGGGGTGGGGCGGGTGGTCCTCCCAGTTTTCACTTAGTCATCTGGGTGAAAGCACCTTTGAAATCAGTAACAAGGTCTTACTTGTTCTCATAGTTACTGGAACATCGCTATCAGTCCTCAACACCCCAGCCTCAATCAGCCCCTGCCTCTGAGTAGTAAGAATCAAATGATAGTTTAATAAGCCTCTGTCTGCTCTTGTCTCACATCTCCTTTCTTTCCTTCTTGGCTCTCTCCAAAATATCCACCCTTTTGCTTAGTTCTTCCCAGCCTACTTCCTTGGACATTATTTTCTAGAAACATTTTTCCCCCCAAAAGGGGAATTTTAGAATGGTTTAATTTTAGAATTATGCAAGCTACACTGACTCAACCTTGGAATCCATCAACTCCAAGTTCCCTCTTTTGTCATTCCTTGTTCAGAAGAGGACTAATGAATGCCACCCCTTCACTGCCGAATCAAATACCTGTCTCTGCATAGGCAAAGTCATGCACGGATACCGGAATTAATTCAGATTGATCAAAGCCTTTGTCTAATATTTGACAATACCCGCTAAATTGGATTGCATTATAGAGTATTAAGTCTCTTATGGAAGATAATAGAAACGAGGCCTCATTCCACATACTAGTTCTTGCAGTACCACAGTTCTACCTACTAAAGACATCAAGCCACCACAGGTGGAGGTTTGTTTAGGACCTCTGAGCAGTAAGGCATATTTATGCTAAAGCATCCAGTGGTTACAAATCCCCATACCTTATTAGACTCAATATTCATTGGCAGCAGGTTTTCTAGTCTATTTGTAGTGTAGTCCGTGCTACTCCAGTGTATTGGGCCAGCCGACATTCCTTCTCTCTTTGCCTGAGAAAGCTAATCACCTGGATAGTAATTACCCAGGGTTTTACTGAAAATCCTTTCCATATTCCTCAAAAAGAAAAAGCAGACTTGGAGGATGCAGCTTTTGCCCCAAGGCTCCACTTTACTACAACATGTAGGTGACCTTTTTCTCCACCACAAGTAGCCTGTGGAAAAAGTATACATCCATTAAAGTGGCCGGATGTCCAAGGTCAAAGTTTCTAAAGAAAAACTACAGCTAGGAAAGATTCAAGTGAAATATCTGGGCCATTTAACTTCAGAGAATGGCCTGAATTTAGACCCAGAACAGACTCAAGGCATTTTGCAATTACCTGAGCCTAAAACCAAACACCAATTCCATGGGTTTTGTGCTTTCTTATTGCTGGGATAGTTAAATTCCTAATGTTTCACATTAGGTTCTGGCCCAACTCCTGTATATTTTAAGTTGCCAAGCTTGACCCCATTATTTGGGCAGAATCAAAACAGCAAGTTCTTAAAGGAGAAACTGATAAATCCTCCAGCTGCAGGCCATAATCAAGTTTTCTTTGTATGTGAAAAAGGAAAGATTTTGGGAATCTTAATCTGAAAGCATGGAGGCTCACACTGTTCTCTAAGATACCATAGTCAACAATTGGATCGTGCTGCCCATGATTCCCTCTCTGCCTAAGCAGTCCCTGCAGCAGCCCTGTGAGTCAAGGCAACTGAGGAGTCATGGGATTCCAAATGCCATGGACTCTCTCTCACTCAGCATCTTCCTGTCAGCCTACTTCATAAGCTACTCTTTATTTCACACTGTAAGAACCTTAACACTGTGACTCTCCTGCCCTCGCCTTTAGAGAGACCACCACATGACTGCTTAACTCTGACAGACCAGCTTTTAACTCCTCGGGAGGATCTACAAAAAAGTCCCCAGGACAAGGCTGAGTTGTCCTGGTTAACAGATGGCTCATATTTCAAGTGACTCCAGTAGGTACTGTGCAGGCTCTGCAGTCACTACTTCCTTTGAGATTGTGGAAGAACTCCTTTGCCCTTAGCCACTTCAGCTCAGCAGGCAGACCTATTTTTCCTCACTCAGGTCTTTCTCCTTTTCCTCACTCAGGTCTTTCTCCTTGCTAAGGGAAAAACCTCATATACACAGTAGGTATGCCTTGAGTTTCTCAGGATTTTGGAATATCAGAGGCAAAAGGGTTTCCCTCACTTACAATGGAGACCAGAGAATTGGCTGTACATATAAGAAATAGATGCAACTAACTTCAGTAGCCTTTAATTATGTGTTGTGAATGACTTTGAGAACTCTTCCAGCTTGTAGAGAGAATCCAGATAGAATGGAAAACTGTGCCTACTTCTGATTTGTTCTAGCCATTATCAGAGTTTAGCCATTTGAAACTACATTCTGTGGAAGCTAGAGAAAAATCACCTTGCTGATAACACAAGAATGCTTCACAAAAGGTCCTACTGATCAAAGCTGTCACGGCCCAGCTATAAAGTTTCCCAAAAGATGATCTTAGAATTACTAAGGATGCACAGAATTGGGCACAGGCCAAAATACAAAACTGAATAAAATAATGGCTGTTGATGTGGTAAAGAACTCTGGTTTGGACCAAGTGAAAAGCCCATCCTGCTAGACTTCATGAAATTCCTGTTATTGACATTGTACATGATTTAAGTCATTCAGCTACAGAAAAGGTGATTACTTTTATGAAATACTGGTGGGGCAACATCAATAAAGTGGTCAAAAATGATTACTTAGCCTGCCACACACCTCTCCTAAATTCAATCCCGGAAAGCCAGTGCACATAGCCTGTGGCAGAGTTTTGACCTCCATGATAGGGCATTTGAGGTCTGGCAGATAATCATCCAGCTATCCTCCTTCACATGGATGTTAGTTTTGATATGTTTATTCTCTCATTGGATTGAAGCCTTCCCTTGCAGAAGAGCCACCACCTTCAGCAGCGGTTACAGTTCTACTAGAAAGAAATCTCTGCAATTCCACAATCAGCTCCAGAGCTACCAAGGAACCTGCTTTATAGGACAAGCTATAAAACAAGTATGCTGCTGGGCACGGTGGCTCAAGCCTGTAATCCCAGCACTTTGGGAGGCCGAGGCGGATGGATCACGAGGTCAAGAGATCGAGACCATCCTGGCCAACATGGTGAAACCCTGACTCTATTAAAAAATACAAAAAACAATTAGCTGGGCGTGGTGGTGGGTGCCTGTAGTCCCAGCTACCCGGGAGGCTGAGGGAGGAGAATTGCTTGAACCCGGAAGGCGGAAGTTGCAGTGAGCCAAGATCGTGCCTCTGCACTCCAGCCTGGCGCCTGGCAAAAGAGCAAGACTCTGTCTCAAAAACAAAAACAAAAACAAAAACAAAACAAAACAAAAAAAGCAAGTATGCTATCTGGCTAATTGGACAGCACTTTCATTGTGCTTATCAACCAATCCTCTGGACTGCACCAATAGTGTTCTTAAGATCCAATTGACAGTTTGTGGAAACCTTATACTTGCCCTGGTCAAAAGTTCTACCCATAGTGCTTCTGAGCTTAGGGGCCATTCTCTTTGGGTTACATAAGCCCTCACCATTTGAGATAATTACTGGATGCCCATGCACCTGGCCCCAAGTTCTTTTGGTCCACAATTAGAAGATGAAATGCTTCCATATTGTAATGGTCTAATCAAAGCTTTGAATAAGAGTTACGGTCTGGTAGAACAATTTTTCTATAGAGTGCTCCTGGGAGGCAAAGACCTAAAACATAACCACCAGGAAATTTTTGCCTACAAGAAAAGACAAATACCTAAAAATATTCTCTCCAATCCTTGCTGGAAAGGTCCATGTCAGATTCTGTTCACCAACTCCTGTGCTACTAGACTTAGAGTAATTGACTCCTGGATGCGTGTGTCATCTAAAAACTGACTCCTGAGTACCTCTACTCTTATCAGTGAATTAAAGCTAAAGGTTTCTAGGATTTAAAGCAGATAGCATCTGAGGAGATGACTTCCCCCCCTCCCCATACCAAGGTGTCCAAACTAGGCCTATATGTCCTTTCCTCATTTCTAATTCCTTCTCCTTTTCCCTGGAAGGACAAGGTTCTTGTCTGCATTTCCCAGTCTGTTGCAGGAGGGAGAAGCCTTAGTGATTGTTGGCTCAATAAAACTTCATACAGGTTTTTTGTTCTAACGTCCCAGGTTCAACTACCTGTACAAGTTAGAGCCCTAAATCCCTTATAGGTTCAACTTTCTCATCTACCTTCAACTTGTGTCCCAATGCCTTACCTACTCAAAAAGCTGGTCTCTTAGTTGGACCTGAGAAATGTGCAATGGGTCATCCCCCTTACAACACTCCTTGGATCTTGATAGAGGCAAGAAATTAAGAGGAAGTAACCTAACTGTCCCCTGGGGTTTAATTCTATCCTGTATATAAAATTCAGATGGAAGCAATGTCTATGCTCTATCAGATATATTTAACATTCATGAGTAGGCTATTTCAACACAGGCCTACAGAGGTTTAGATATTCGGGTAACAGGAGGCCACGTGGGTTGGGACATTTGACTGTTGTCCTCTCTCACTGCAGATAATTGAGTTACCTGGTAGGTCCCAAGGCTGTGTTTGCTTCTCTTGGCAAATCTTCTGTACCATGGCATGGTGTAGCTGCTAAAAAGTGACAAATTTGTCTGCTACTCTACTAAAAGCAGTATTCATTAGCTTTTCTTGCCAGGCTAGTTTCAGATAAAATTGCTAGATTATCTATTAGCTGAATAAGGTGATGTCTTATTACTATTACTACATTCTGTACCTGGGTAAACTCCACTAGGAAAACAGACTAACATGAATTTGGAACAAGCCACCTGGCTACAAGTCTCATCCAGGTCCCCATGGTCATTTGATTGGTTCAGCTGGTCGCCTTTTAAGTCTAGGTTCATGGCTCAATGCCATGTAACCTGCAATTGTCATGTTGCTGTTATTTCTGCCTTATGTTTCCCCTTATAAGCTATGTATCTGTTATCTCAGGTGTTTACAGAAATGTAACTCCTAACAAAATATTGGCCCAGTGCCTTAATAGCCAATTCCTATGGTACAAAGTAAAAATTTAAACAATGAAATTCAGATAAAGTAAACCTGAGCTTCCGGCCTCCTTGTTTCTCAAATCTGGCTAAAAGAGCACCACTGATTTCCAGCCATTTGTCACTTCCAGCGAGGGAACCAACCAGAGTGGGACCCAACCAACTTAGAAAGGTCCTTCCCAACACTGAGGGGCACTTACAACCTGACTAAAGCTAACTTGTCAGCAATGCTTTTGGAAAAAGATCTTGATCAAAGGGAGAAATGAACGTCTCAGATGAGTATGAATCTACTTTTCTCAGACCCAGAAAGAACGAACAGGGAAGGAACAAGGGAGAAAGGCTCAGGTTTAACATGTCTGAGATAAGAACCTGTCTCCAAGTGCTTTCTGAAAACCCCACAAGAAACCCTTTTGCATCCTTCACACATCTTTGATTAGGTTTATCACTAGACATTCTCTAGGACTGCAGTATTCCAGATGAAATGTTTGAAGAACTCTTGCAACTCCACTGAAACTGACAACTCTGATTCTGAACCTCTGGACCCAATGACCTCTGTTTCTAAGCAGCCTATGTATGTCTTTTTGCTAATAAAAGCTTCTCTTTCCTTCCCTCACTAAATGCAATGGTGGCTTGCCATTCCATAAATGCCAGATTGTAATATCCTTGTTTCTCATTCTCAAGCAAAGCTATTCTGTAGTGTTTAGATTGACAGTCAACACCATCATCAAGGAAGAGGAGTTAAAGGTTACAGAGGCAGAAAATTGGCAACAGTTAAAGGTGGAGAATGTCTGGCTCTATCAGTTTGGCTCCTTGCAGGAAACAAATGGTTTATTCAGATTAAGAGAGCATGAGGAGGGTTTAGAGATTCTTCAGTTGTGTTAGTGTGAAGAAAAAGCACATTGGTTAGTGCAGCAAGCAAGGGAGAAGCTGTTGTCTACCCCAAAGGGACAGGGGGAAGGAGCATGTATTATTCTGCTTTTATGGTGCTGATAAAAGACATATCCGAGATGGGACAATTTACAAAAGAAGGTTTAATGGACTTTCCACATGACTGGGGAGGACTCATGGTCATGGCAGAAAGCAAGAAGAAACAAGTCACAACTTACATGGATGGCAGCAGGCGAGGAGAGTGAGCTGGTGCAGGGAAACTCCTGTTTTTAAAACCATCGTATCTCATAAGACTTACTCACTATCATGACAGCAGCACAGGAAAGACCTACCCCATGATTCAATTACCTCCCACCAGGTTCCTTCATACAGCATGTGGGAACAGCAGGAGTTACAATTCGAGATGAGATCTGGGAGGGGACACAACCAAATGATATCAGAACAGTTACTCTCCTCCTTCAGATCTTGAGGTAGGAGGAGAGGGTCTGGAGACAGGGAGCCTAAGGCAAACCTGAGGCTGACTTCTTGGAAGTGAACCAGAAAAGAAACCCCATCCCTCCACACCCAAATGACAAGGGAGCCAAAGACCCTTCCCTCTGCAAAACTCCCTTTCCCTTATATCAAAGGTGAAATGCCTGTGACTGGCCCATAGGTTCACTCGCATAGGGTATAACCAATTGAAGGCCTCTAATGAGTGCCTAGAAAGGTTACCAAATTCCTTTAGTTTAATAAAAACCAAGGAACATTATACTCAGGGCTCTCAAGCTGCTTGCTGGAGCCTACTCCCACTCTAGAGTGTACTTTCACATCAGTAAGTCTATGCTTTCTTCTGTTGCTTTGAGTGTTTGTCCAATTTGTTCAACGCGCCAAGAACCTGAATGATTTATAGTCAAGATTCTCCATCTGGTAACAATCTTAAACCTCTTGCTACCATTCCCCATTGGAGGGATCAAACCAGAGACAAGAGGGCCTGGCAGCCTAGGTGATGAAGTCTACTCAGGTCAACCTTTGGGAATGCAGAATAAGAAGGAGGAGCAGCGTACGTCTGGAGATGCAGACAGAAGATCCCCAGAACACTGGCCTAGTGACAAGCTGGGAGAAGTTTCATACACAGCTAGTGGGAACGTAGAACTTACAACTGTTTCTGGGAAACAGCTAGTGGTTTCTAGTGAACTATAAAGTCTACATGCCTCAATACCTAGATATATACCATGAATATCAAACCTCTGCACTAAGATTCAAGAATTCTCAGCAGCATTATTTTTACAGCAAGATCCTGGAGCTAATCCCAACGTCTGATTTTATTTCCAGTTCGCCTTTACCCTCCTGTTATACTCAGTACCACAGGGGCAGACCCTCAATACTTGCAGGCCACACTTCCCTGGTTCCTCATTCAAGCTTGTCCTCAGCTGGTTTTGTTCAGGGGGAGATCTGGTAGGGGTGGAGAGAAACGGAGAGGCTGCGATATTCTTTTTACCACTTAGCTCAGGCAGTTCTCGAACTCAGGCCACTTTGCATTCCCCTTCTCCAGGTGCCTCACCCTGTTTTTTTCTAAGGCTGCCTCTCTTCCAAGCCCAGGGGCAGTTGTGGGTCCATGCAGCTGTTAATTTCTCCGCCTCCTTACCATGTCTATAACTTGTGTAACTTCCAGCACCTCCATCTTCAGAATAATGTAGATTAAATTCTTTGAATACCCGAACTGCTTTATTTTCCTAGTTTAGACAGATAAGAGGTACACTGCATAAAGAAAACTCCTAAAAGGTGACCTATTTTATGAAGCTAGCATAATTTTGATATAACAAAAGCAAGCTGTATGTTAACAGCAGTCTGAGTTATGGGAGGAAGGTAAAACTTCAGTCCCAGAGAAACACGAGTATGGGACTTCAGCCACAATCTCCCACCCCCAATACCTGGGGGCAATTGGGTAAATGCATCTTGTTCCCAAATAGCTGCCTCACTCATCTTCATGTTCCTGGAATTTATGGTATATTGTGTAATCAATAGGTTACATTACTTTAATCTAAATTCTTGGTAAACAACTTAGAAACTGCCTCTTTCCCATTGAAAACCCACATGTCACTGCGGCTGGAGTGTATATATTCAGGGTAACTTCCATCTATGTTCCTGTGCTGCAATCCTCAGTCTTGGCCCAAATCAACTCTTATTTGTTCAGTTTTTAGTCTCCTTACATCTGTAGGCCTAAAGATATTAAGTCAAATACAGCAGTTTATTAAGAGACAAAGTAGGATTTGTCTCAGAAATGCAAGGATCAATATGAGGAATGGGAACCAAACTCACTGAATTAATGTGCTAGAGAAAAGCCATGGTGGTTTGCTGCCTCCATCCCCGTCACGTACATTAGGTGTTTCTCCTGTGATCCCTCCCCAACCTCCCTAACCCCTGCTATCCCTCCCCTAGGCCCCTATCCCCCAACAGACCCCAGTGTGTGATGTTCCCCTCCCTGTGTCCATGTGTTCCATTGTTCAATACCCACAGGTTGGGGAGGGATAACTTTAGGAGAAATATCTAATGCAGGTGACAGGGGTGGGTGGGATGAAGGCAACAATCCACCAGGGCATGTGTATACCTACGGAACAATCCTGCAGGATCTGCACTTGTACCCTAAAATATTTAAAAAGCCAGGTTCCCTCAAATCTCAAAGCATTTGTAAGTTTTTTTCTGTATCAAGTTCTGTAAGTTTTTAACGTGAAAATTCATTTTAAAATCGTGATTCAGGAAATCCCCCACAGAGGTTTAGAAACATTTAATGACTCACTAAAAGCACTTAGAAAAGTATTACTGCCACCTGAGCATCATCCTAGCAAGTTGAAAGTAATGCTAATGTTAAAAAGGAGAAAAATATTTGTAGTTACTATCAGGTAGTAAATCAAGCATATGCTTCAAACAATCCTAGTCTTCATTTTATATTCCAATATTTTGGGAAAAGTTTCTAACTAATGTAGCCAAGTTTAAAATAGGTAAGTCAAAAGAAGTGCTTAATACAGTGCTTTAAGCAGGACCCTGGGTGGTGAACCCTGGGTGATGGGTGACAAGACTATCTTCTGCTTAAGACCCTTAACCCCCAACCCCTTAAGGATACAAAGAAATTCCTGTGGCTCATGCTTAAAGGTATGTAGTTAGGGAGGGACCTGGTGCTGACCAAGATACTTACACAGGCCTCCACGTCTGTGAGCTCAGACACACTGGCTCATTGCTTAGCAAGTCAAAATTAGTGCTGGTATTAAAAGCCCTCCTTTTCCTAAGTCTCATTTTAGCTTAGAGATGATAAAGATAAAAAGGAGAGTAGTTTAAAGGACGAGCTAATGGCCAGGTCTCCTGGCTCAAGTTCCATCATTCACAAGCCAAAATATGTCTATCCCGTGACTTAAGGTGGCTAAAAGTCCTCACTCATCCCCAGTTCCCAGAAGGGCCAGCTCTTACACTTACCAGCTATATGTTTAATACATTAATTTCTGCTTAGTTCTCATTCTTTAGTGATCCCAAAGAGGAATAGTTTGAGATTTGCCTAAACTTGTAACTATACTTGAATTCGTAATGTTTCGAAAAAAGCTTTTTAAAGGCAAGTGTTTAAGGTTCTAAGTTTATTTCTGGATATTTATCCTTTGACCCAGTAATTATGAGACAGAACATTTTAGATCGAAAGAGTGTCAAGTTATTTGAAATTATATAATTTGTATTAAGTTTTCCATGGATGCTTAGAAAATACACTATTACAGAGAACTTTCTACCTTATTATCAGTTTACCATATTAGAACCAGATTTTTCCTCCACTCTGAGAAAATCAGGAAGGAGAAGAGAGAAGGAGGAACAATTTAACCTAGTCACAGCATTCTGTGATACAGCCAGGAATTTCACACACTTTCATAAAGGCACTATTCTAAAATAGTCATTATTCATTTGGTGTTGAAAGCTGGAGAAAATTTAGATGCTTGAGGAAATAAATCACAGCAGTTAGAAACCATGAACTGCTGGTAGAACTACCACCTGTCTGGGGTTAAAGGCATCTAGAGCACAATATTGTTTACATAAATTCAAGATATACATATTACCCCAAGAAGATGCATAATTTAGATTTTTAAAACAAGTCAGTGATTGGCTATGGGGAAGCTAAAAATGGGAGAAAAAAAGCAACGAGGGGAGAAAATAGAGGCTGGAACAACTCTGGTTTGTATCATTCGGTATCTTAAAGATCAGGCCCATGCAAATCAGTTTTGTTCTGAAACTTTGCCACCCTGAGTTTACAGGCTTCTTTGATGAGACAGGCAGTCTCAAAGATAGCTGTCATGATCTGTCTTCCGGTGTTTATATGATCGCATAATGCCCTTCCCTTGAGTGTGGTCAGGACCTGCAACTTGCTTCCAGCCCATAAGATATGGCAGAAATGACGGCCTATCACTTTGGTGATCACAGTACATAGGATAACAGCCTTTGTCTTGCAAGGATTCTCTTTCAGGCTTTAACGAGGCGGGCAGGCAGCCATATGAGGGAACCCACATGGCGAGGAAGTTAAGAAAACCTCTAGAAACTGAGGGTGGCCTCCAGCCAACCACCAAGGAAGAAAATGAGGCCCTCGGTTCAAAGAACTCAGTTTTACTAACAGCCATGCAAAGTTAAAAGTGGATGTTTCCCCAGTCAAGCCTCCAAGATGAGAATGTAGCCATTACCTTGCTGCAAAACCTTGTGAGACCCTCACAGAAAATCAGGCTAAGCTCTGCCTGAACTGATCCACAGAAAATGATGTACATTGCATTATGATGTATATTGCATTAGGCTGCTAATTTTACAACAGTATTGTTATGTAGCAACATCATCTGCCAATGAGCTTTTGACTCCGTTAGGCTAACGGTGCACATCTACAGGAGATTAGACAAAAACAAAGCTTAAGTACCTAGCCTTCTCTATTAGCTTTGGACACCACCTCATAGCAGCTGATTACCTTCCCTTAGTGCCTGCTCTTGCTAGATAGCCTTCAGGTGGCTCCAGTTCCTGGTCTCTGGGAATATCCTTGATCTCATTAGCCTAGTTGTTAGCAGCTGCCTAATATTGGCAGTCTCGGCGTTACTGCACCAATCCCTTTTTGCCTTGTCTTTGTCATCTATTCAACTTTTTAGATTCAGAATTCTACCGGACTACTCAAGGTTGAGCTCAAAAACTAAGCCCACACTGGCAAGAGGCCTTATGTTTGTGATTGATTTGTTCTTGATTTCTTTAGCGCCATGTAACAAAATATCTAGAATATTGCTGAAAGAAAGGACAGAAGCAGATATACTGAGAATTGTGAATTGAATAATTAAGATGTCCATTTTCCCTTTGATTTATACAATCAACCCCAATCCCAAAATGCCAGAGTTTTTTTCTGTAAGAAATTTACAACATTATACTGCAATTCATATGGAACTGAAAATAGCTTAAGTAGTTTTAATGTAGAAGAACTAAGGATTCTTACATGATCAATACTCAGAATAAAGCTGTGGTAATCAAGACACTGTAGTATTGACAAGGGCAGACTCAGATCACTTGTCAAGTTAGGTTTTCTGGGAAGTTAGGAATGCACAAGTTGTATTGGAGAGTAATACCCGTTGAATAGGGGAAAAAAGAATCCACCAGATTGTAAAGTTGACCTGACAGAGCATTAGGACAAATACCTAATACAGGTAGGGCTTAAAACCTAGATGGGTTAATAGGTGCAGAAAACCATCATGACACATGTATACCTATGTAACAAACCTGCACATTCTGCAAATGTATCCCAGAACTTAAAGTTTAAAAAAACAAACAAACAAACAAACAAAACAAAACAAAACAAACCAGGTTGATCTCAAAGTCTGAATGGGAACTCTAGAGAAAACTACCTAGTAGGGGAGATGCATAAAATAGCTAGTTTTTTTGTGTGTTCTTTTTTTTTTAATAGCTAGGTCTTTTGGCTGGTGGTGAGGAGGGCACACTTCTAAGGACAGCCTGCAGCCAGTGACTGACCAAGATGATGGTAGAGTCATTGCACCAGCTCAACAGAACAGGACCTTACTTCAAAAGCTAAGGCGGACTTTGAAGAGCTCACAGCTATAGATTGTCCAATAGCCGCATTCCTTATACATGTGCATTGAGCTCTCAGAGCATCCACAGAACAGGATAGGGAATGTAGAATTAGGCCCACACATGAGTTGTTCTCTAAAACACCAATGTAATCCAAAGAATAAATCTTTAATAAACAGGCCAAAAACCATTAGATATTCATATTTAAAAAACACAAGTCTTTTCTCATACCTCAGTCTATATGGAAAGATTAACTTGGATCACAGACCCCGTGTAAGAGCTAAGACTACAAAACCTTCTGGTCTCATGCAGAACTGCTGACGACCTGGTCGTTCCTTTTCCAGTATAGTCTGTGGCTGCTTTTATACTACAGTAGCAGAGCTGAGTGTTTTTACAGACCACACACAGCCTGCACAGCCTGACATTTTATTGCTTTCAGAAAGGAGTTTGCTCAGCCATACCATAGGCTCTGCTGGGTTGTGTAGCTCAAGCAGCATAGACTGGACTTGCTGAGGGGCTCGATTTTGCTTCGGGTCCCACCTGGAGCTTTCAGCCTTTCTTGTCTATCAGTATATGGGACAAAGCAGTGGTCTCAGGTGTGGAATGTGCTGCCTCCAAACCTAAAGAGCCCCACCAGGTATTGTGCTTCCTTCTTCATGGTGGGAGATGTAAGATGCAATAACTCATCTTTAACTTTGCATGGAATTTCCCAGTATACTGTTGACTGTTGGACTTGTAAAAACTTACTACTCTGGCAGTCTTCTAAATATTCGAATTGTTTCTCATTATGAAGCACGGCACCTTACCAAGGCCTCCGTTGCGTCAGCCCCCTTCCTGCTCATCCAGTCCAATTATGCCATTGTTCAAGTAGATCAACATGTCCTTTTGTATATACAGACAGCTCTGGGGCAAAACCATAAGCATACAGAATTGTCCATTCCATGTGAATGCAACTCATTTCTGATTGTCTTTCCTGATAAAGATGTTTACCACAGTCATGACTATGTATCACGTATCTGGGGCTAGGTTTATTTTAGCCAACACAGTTGACATCACGGCAGCCACGGTTGGGGCAACTCGTTAGTAGACCTAGCAAACTCCCTGTGGGCTCATCTGGTTTTTGTAGCCAGACTGGTGAATTAAACGGAGATAAGACGGATGTCGCTACCTGTCTCTTATTTATAAGTTACATTAATCTTTGCCACTTTTTCCTAGGATGAGATATTGTTTTTGACTACTTTGGCTGGAGGGAGCAGTTTGAGGTTTTTCATTTGCCTGTTGTGTACGAGTTGTTATAATTAGAGAGGGGCAAGGACTCAATGTGGAAAGTGTACCAACTAACATATTTGTCTATTTTGATTATACAATCTAATAATTCTGTAAAGGAATAGAAGTGTGGCATTGGGCAGGAATGGGCAAATAGATCAATAAAGTGTTTGGACCCAAACCCATGCATATAAAAAACTTAGTATTGACAGCTTTATTACTGGCTACTGGAGAAGAGATCAATTACTCAATAGATTATTTATCCATGAAGAAAATAGAATTGGTTAATTCATCTGTAATTGGTGAAAGAGACAAATCCTTAAATGTGAGGCAGAACTTTATTTGAAGAAAATGTAGACTATCCTTATGACTTCAGTATGAAAGCTCTTATTTAAATTATTCATAAAAGAAAAATTTTAACTACTCAGAGGACATCAAGCACAAGAAAGAAGAAAGCACAGTTGGATATGACAATAGATTCTGGATTAGTACCAAGAATATAAACCAAACAAAATGGTGAGAGATACCATGAATATAACCTTGCCAGAAAATTCAAGTAAAACCTTTTCCTACATGTGATCAAGGAAAAACAAAGTTATGCCATTGTATTTGTCTAGTCTAAAAGTTACCAGTACCCAAAAGTTGACAAGGATGGGGAACAGAAAATGTATTCAACTGAGAATAGCCTGGTGCTGTTAAGAATATCTGCCATCATGATACTGTTAAAGATGTGCATACTCAAACTCATCACTCCCAGTTACATACCCTAGAGGAATACTGTATACCTGCACAGGAAGTGTTCAAGGCAGTACTGCTTCCAAAAATCTGAACCTTAAATATTCACCAATAGAAAGGTATATGAATCTATCAATCCGTTCATTAGATTTAGTAATGAAAAGCAGACTATAGCAACATGCACGGATAAATCGCACATAATGAGTGCCTGGGAGCAAGTCAGTCATAGCGCAACGTAAAATTAGGCCTGCAAAAACACCACAGATACATCTGTAACATGTTCAAAGTAAAGAAAACAACGAATTGAAATTCATGAGGTAAGAAGTGAGTTGTTGGGCTTTGATTAAACAGATTGGCGGCTACGGCACTGCCTTTTCTTTATTCAACCATAATTTTACTTTTAACAATTGTCTTCACTGAGAAATGCTTTGAGTGTACAATTCAGTAAGTTTGTGTTTATACCTGCATAACCATGCACCAAGATACAGAACCTTTATCGCTTGAGGAACTCTCCTACCACAACAAACAATGATCTGATTTCTCCTGTTTCAGATTAGCTTAGGCTGTTTTAGAAGCCTGTCTAGGTAGACTCATGAAATACAGTCTTAGGTACACCTTTAACCTCTGGGTTGCTTCACTATCCTGTCTAGGCTCTGAGGTCTTCCAGCCGTGTAAACATCAGTTCTCTTTATTAGAAACCATTCTGCATATTTTGGGTGAAAGTTTCCCAGTTAGACTTTGATATATCAACTTCAAACCAAATTTATATGCCTGGAAATAAGCTACTTTTTTTGAGACAAAGTCTCACCCTGTTGCCCAGGCTAGACTGCAATGGCGTGATCTCTGCCCACTGCAACGTCTGCCTCCTGGGTTCAAGCGCTTCTCCTGTCTCAACCTCCCGGGTAGCTGGGATTACAGGTGCCCGCCACCACGCCCGGCCTATTTTTTGTATTTTTAGTAGAGACGGGGTTGCACCATATTGGTCAGGCTAGTCTCAAACTCCTGACCTTAGGTGATCCGCCCGCTCGGTCTCCCAAACTGCTGGGATTGCAGACGTGAGCCACTGTGCCTGGCCAGTCTGTTTTAATTTGGTACGTTATACAGTGGTAAACTATATAAAGTGTAACACTAAGCATTTTTAAGTGTATACTTCAGTGGCACCGAGTCTTTTTACACTGTTGTGCAGCCAGAGCTTTGTCTACTCAGACCAAAATGCCATGCCTGTTGAATGCTGTTCTTCCCTACTTCCAACCCCTGGCAATCACCCTTTTGTCTTTGTAAGTTTGACTATTCTAGATGCCTCCTAGAATTGGAACCACAGGCTGTCTCTGTGTAACTCGGTTGTTTCACTTAGCATATCTTTGTATTTCATGTATGTTGTAGCATGTGTCAGGATTTCCTCATGCTGTATACATGTTTTACTTCAGTAGTTTTTGGGTAACAGGTGGTTTTTGGTTACATAGATAAGCAGCGGTAACTGAGATTCTGGCGCACCCATCGCCTGAGCAGTGTACACCGTACTCAGTAGTCTTATCCCTCAGCCCCTCCCACTCTTGTGAGTCCCCAAGTCCATTTATCATTTTGTCTTTGCTGCCTCAGTTTAGCTCCCACTTATGAGAACATACAATGTTTGGTTTCCCATTTATGTCTTTTTATGTAAAAGATCAGAAGGGCTTTAGTGATTTAAGTTTTGTGCATCTATGTTTATAAATACCAGGCCAAAAATTCTCTTGTGCTGTTCTTTTGAAGCTCAGATAATCTTGTTTATGAAACTAAGATTTTTTTTCCTTTGGAAGACTTTGTATGATTGGGATTGAGAAAGCTTAATTATGCAATAATCTGGGCCTGATTTAGTTTCTCTAGTTATAAAGCTCCTCAGATGAGTCTTTTTTTTTTTTTTTTTGCTAAATTGTTTTTGTAGAGGTATATTCATTTTGTCTACGTTTCCAGTTATTGGCATAAAGTGACTTATGACGTTCTCATTCTATACTTCTAGTTATATTTTAAGTACGAGTCTTGTTTTCTTGGGCATCTTTTATGATTTGGGTTTGGGTTTCCATAAAAGCAGATCCTAACAACCTGAATTGCAAGAGGAGTCAACGTGGTGTGGCGAGACAGGAAGAGAAGGAGGCAGCCAGTACAGGGATGCTGTAAAGCTACTCACCACCCGCACTGGCTGAAGCTTGAGCTCATTTAGTCCATCTGAGGGGTGAAGGCACTGGGGTATTTACACACTAACTAAACAGACATTGGTTAAAGCCTGCTCCAAAGGTATTCATTCCTGTAAGGCATCCTGCCCTATGTGAAAGCAAATCATTTTCCATGGCTTTGGGGAAGAGTCCTCAGGCCTGACGCCGGCAGCTGGAGGTCAGCCTGTACTTACTGATGTGGTACGATGCAAGGAAAAGGGGTGGGCACCAGAGCCTGCCACACCAGGCAGATAATAAATCTTAACCGGTTTATCTTCTTGAACTTTCCAGAAAATGTTTTGTCAACTCTCCTTATCATTGATTTCACCGAGTTAAGTCTTTTATCATATAGAATCAGAAAGGTAGAAAAATTTGCTCACTCATGGAAGATGCAAGTAGTTGGTCTAGATTTCCTATTAAATATTGTCTTCTGTATCTTAAGTTTTGACTTATGGCATTATTTGTAGTATCTTCTCATTTGCATGATTTGATCTTATAACAATGTTTTCTACATTCTACACATGTGAGTTTAAGTTAGACAAAGATAATTAAGTCGTATCTTGGTCAAAGGAGATACGTGTAAGTAGCTGATATGGTGGCCCACCTCCATCCCCCAGCATGCCTCCAGTTTTAGTTGATAGTGCATGCTGACAGCATTGTACCTCAGGCTTCCACCACCTGTTTTACTCTGCAAGAGGTTTTTCTGGAACCCAAGGACTCATTCAATCTGCATGCAAGGTAGTTCAGAGAGGGGGAATTCAAACTCCTAGGGGCAACCCTCAAAAAGAGATGGAAGATACCTGTGTAGTTTCATCCTGCAGATGCACATGCACATGCACACCTGAAGGACGTTCTCCAGGGCTTCTCAGAGGTCCGCAGTGGGAGCAAATCACAGAGACCCAGATATCCCCAGCCATAACTAGCTTAAATAATGTTTGTTCCTTTTACTGAAACTTTTTTCACTCCACTCAATGCTACACCCAGGGATCACCTCCCAAATAAGCACTCCTGCATTCACGTTTTTCCTCAGGCTCTGACTTCCAGGAAAACCAGACCCAGACAGGATGGCGGCAATGTCTTGACGTCTGAAGCTTTGCGACCTAGTTTCTCGTCATTTTGTGTTCCACGTATACCTGAAGTTAACTGGGCTAAGTTATTGGGCTCGGCGTTCTGTGCATCCTAGATCATGCCTATTTTTGTTCATGTCTTCAATATTCTTAGCTGTGTTTTCCCCTTAATGTAAACACATACACACACGTATCAGACACCTGTGACATTTCAGGTCCCTTTCTGAATAGCAGGTTGCATCCTATTTATGCTGGAGTCTGAATTCCTGCCCTGGGTTTCCCTATTCAGATGAGGGCAAAGGATGTCCCAGATCCCTGCCCAGTGCCCATGTTCATTGAAGTGGGATGTATAGGAAAGGCAATTTTGCATGAAGTTAGTGTCTGATTTATGAGACGGGGAACAGGCAGATCATTTCTTCCCTCTTGAATAAAGTATCAGACGCAGATTACATAGGGTGTCAGGGAAGGGTCTGACAATATCGAGCCAGTTGCACTGTTACTTCTTTCCCTGTCACAGGCATGTTTCTCCCAAGTCCCATCCCCTGCGACTCACTGCTGGTTCCAGCAGCAGATGCTTTGGACAGGTCTATGCAAGTTCAGACTCATGCTGACAGTGTCTGGCCTCAAGTAAGGTCTGTATGTCTGTGCCTTCTACCTCAGAGTCCTCTGAAGACCAGTCAGCTCAGCACATACATACTCACAGCCTGGAAGTGAGGAGTCTTAATACCTTCAGGATCTCTACCAGTGAGGAGTGGGAGTTGATAGATGAACACACAGATGTTCATTTTTTCACATGGAAGATTGAGACATCACTTCCATTTCTCAGAGATCACAGAAGCAACGCCTTGTATTGCTATTTCCTAGACTCACCCCCTTTCTGGATCAAGGTACAGGGACAAAGGGAAGCACTGGGTAACTCAGTGGCTCTAGCATCTGAATGCTACGAGGCAATGAGTAGCACAGAAGAGCCTGGCTTCTTAAACTGACTTAGAAACCTTGAACAAACAGCAGGCTCAGGTCAGCTGACTACCAACTCAGAACCTGCCATGAAAGCCAGGAATTGACTTTCAGGAGACCTTCATTTCCCATGGCTAGGCGACAAATCAGACATCAGGCTGAAGACTTGACTATAAAGATGGCAGAAATACCAAAGATATATCTAGCTTAAGAGACATGTCAAGGCTCTACATTCAGACTGCATATTTGACATTAGGAGATACTGTCATCTTGATAGGGAGAAAGTGAGACCCTAACACTCTGGATGAGTACAGCTGGGTGAACACATGAGTACCTTCAATTCTCAGATTCCCCCTAAACCTTCTGGGTTTGCAGAAGTGGTCCCTGTCCTTTGTGTTTAAAAAGAAAAACCCAAACAAGGACAGCTTCCTATTGCCTGAAGACCATAACAAGATTACATCTCAGGCAGATGTGTCAAAAGATGTTATATTCCTTCCTCCAGAAAAAAACCAAAACCAAACAAACAAAAGCAAACAAACAAACAAACAAAAACTGCACATAAAAAAAGACCAACTATGCCTTTTTTCACTTATCTCTATAATGTAATTGAATCAGATTCCCTAAGTCAGGAACTATCTTTTCCTGGGAGAAAAGCTTCCACACCGAAAGGGTTGCAATGCTTGGTAAACACAAAACTCACCTGTGAGAACATGCAGGGCCGTGTGTCTTGAAGATGTTGAATCATGAGGTTAAGCATTTGGCACTTCCCCAGGACTCAAACTCTAATTTCCTGGCTAGGACACCTGGAGATGAGCTTAGCCAGACGCAGCTGGAAAAGCTTCCTTGAAGCTTGGAAATCATGATGACCTTGAATAAGTGAGGTAGATGCTTCAGCCGATTCAACGGAGTGTTGAGGAAGGGGCCAGAAGGTACAGAGAGGAAGTTGTAGATTTTTTCATAATACCAGAGGATGTAACACGTAAGAAGGAAGTATCTTCTGGGCCCTTCAAGGGGACAAAAGCAATGAATAATGCATTAGTGAAGGCAGCAACATTGAGAAACTGTCCTTTACAGGCCAGATTTGACACTAGGAGACACATGTTATTAGGTTACCATAACCAATCAGGATAGTAAGTATATGCAGAGCCAGTTGGTAGCTCTTCATCTTGCATCTTAATAGTTACTGTAAGACACATCAAGAACCCATATGGCCACCAGGGGACCTTGACCTTCGGGTATCTGGCATTGGCTAATGTACCATGATGTTCCACGGTTGAGACAGATGAGCAGCTGGTTAGCATTTACCTTGTACAACTAGAAGAGATACAAGGACTGACCAAGTCTGATGTAATAGCAGTGAACACAAGCTCTGAAGTTTTCAGATCTGAGCTAGTTGTCTTACTCAACGGGAATGGATTTCCTTGAGAAAAAGCCTGTAATACCAGGAGTATTTCCTCAATCCTTTGGCAGAAATAATCATTTTAGAGTATACCGGGTTAGAAACTCAGATTTGAGGTCTACTAGATATATAGATCCTAAAACAGTATATATATACCAGAAAACCCACCATCCTATTGTGGATGTCATGCTAGAATCAGATTCCTGAAACCAGGTGGTAAGTGGAGTCCTGCTCGAAGTCCATCCCACAATAAAACCAATCATTCAGAGAATCCACCCTGTGGTTCTCGCCTAGTTCGGGGAATAAGTTTGACATACTTAGCAATATGTTAAGTTACATTGTTTCATTGACTTGGGTAGAACAGGATGATGCACCGTTTCAGGAGATTCTAACTTGACCCTCTCTACTTTAATGTCGTTCATTCTGATCTCCAACTGTATATATTAAAAGGAAAACAGCTGCCTTTGAGGGATTGCAGAAATTAGTACCAAACACTTAAAAGATCCAGGAGTGGTGGTGGTTGTAGCTGACACTTCACTGGTCTAACTCCTTAGATGTGGCTGACAATGGACCATCGCCAACTTCACTCGGTAGTAGCCCTAATCACAGCTGCTGTGCCAGATGCTTCTTTATTGGAACATATTGACACTGCTTTGAGACTAGGATGTAGCTAGCAGAAAAACATCTGAGTAGTATCAGTAAAGATGACCAAAACTTTTGTTTTGGCACAAGGCATTGTCTTCCTGCTCTGTTACAGTCTGGGAGGATGCAAACTGCCTTGACATTCTCAACACCACTGTGATCTACTCTCAGTGGATCATGCTAATTGGACCCACTGAATAAAAGTGTTTTTTTCAGGGATAACATGGGGAGAAATGCCAGATATAGTATGCACCTGAAGTAAAATAAATTTTTTTAAATGTAGTTTTTTGAAAGTCTAAAAAAACCATGCATGCCAGAAGGTAGGTGATAAATGAAGGTAATTTCCTTCACTGTGACAATTTCCCAAATAGGTATGGTCTGGGGCATATGAAAACATCCCCTCTAAGGCATAATTGACTAGCTACCACTAAAAGAGTGAGCATGTTGATTTGGGAGACAACATACACTATTCTTGGATTTTTTAATTCATTTTTGTGAATGCAAAATCGCATGTACTAACCTCACAAATATTGCACCTTAATGGATTTCTTGGGTCCTTTGAAGTGAAGTGTCAGTTTCAAGTGGGGCCCAAAGAAAGAGTAGTAAGATCCATTTAGTATTACAAACTCAGGCCATAGTAACAAGTCAGAGGTAACAAGGGTAGATGAGCATATTTTTTTGGTCTTTGGTAAGCCCCAACAGACTTGGAAGTACGAATCTCTAAGGTTCTGAGCAAGATTATACCATCTACAACAGAAAAGCAGTCCCCGGGCTGCTACTGGGTCCTTGCTGAATCTCAGTACTTATTACAGGGTATTAGAAGCCTGTATCTACCAGGCAAGGACTTGGTCACATCCACCGAGCCATGAAGCTGGGTGATTACAGCAGCATTCTATCTTATATAATGGGTACTGGCCACTTGAGAGCACCCAAGGAATTCTAGACAGCATGTTATTCCTTTTAATCTCATCTCTAAGGAGAGAGAGGGGGAATAGAGTGAATGTAAATCTGTTCTCCCTACAATGTGGAGCTCACTAGATTTGATAGCTATCTGGGACTTAGTTGTTTTTCTCTGGGTCTACTTGTCACTAAACACCAACTTTCCAGGGCATGATCTTCCTACAGCAAATCTAAGTGGTATTACCCTTGAGAACTCAAGCCTATCCTCCAATAGTAAGCCCCTCCTATAGCCAACCTTCCTGTCCTGAAAGCCTCAAACTCCTTAGAGGCAGGATACATTGCCACCATTCCTACTCTAGCAGAAGAAGATTTGGAGTTGGTGGCTTGAGCTGCAGCTTTCTAATGTGGCACATCAAGAATATCAATGCAATAATTATAGAGACATCAGTGTCTTGTTAGATGCCATTCTATACAGAGAATTAACAGGCTAGAAAGTGAACCTCAAGAAGGGTAGGAATAAAAGTACATCTAAGTGCCTATTTATAGCAAGTAGTAAATTCAAGTAGTCCTACCCTTAAACAGCTCTTCTAGTCACTGAAAGCAGTCAAGAAAGTTAGTGGTATTTCCATTTGACCCAGTAATCCTGTCACTGGGTATATACCCAAAGGATTATAAATTATTCTGCTACAAAAACACATGCACACGTATGTTTATTGTGGTACTATTCAAAGACCTGGAACCAACCCAAATGCCCATCAATGATAGACTGGATAAAGAAAACGTGGCACATGTACACCATGGAATACTATATAATCATAAAAAAGGATGAGTTCATGACGTTTGCAGGAATGTGGATGAAGCTGGAAACCATTCTCAGCAAACTGACACAAGAACAGAAAACCAAACACCACATATTCTCACTCATAAGTGGGAACAGTACAATGAAAACGTGGGCACAGGGAGGGCAACATAAACATATCGGGCCTGTCACAGGGTTGGGGCAAGGGGAGGGATAGCATTAGGAGAAATACCTAATGTAGATGACAGGTTGATGGGTGTAATAAGCCACCATGGCATGTGTATACCTATGTAACAAATCTGCACATTCTGCCCATGTATCCCAGAACCTGAAGTATAATTTTAAAAAGCTAGTGTTATGTATAACCATCTTTAAAGATAATACGAGACCCTAGATTCCGCAGAGTATAAAATGTAGGCCTTCAACGCAGGACAGCCTGATTAAGGCAAGTGTGACAGGCTCTACCACCAACTCGGACTTCTGCCTGGGGCTCAGTTTAACAAATCCATTTACTCTGGAAGTCCAAGCATATTAACTTCCTGCAAGACTGTGGCCATCTTGGGAGTGAAAGCTGAAATGAAAGCTCATTTTGATACAGCTTCCATGTTAGGCTTTTCTTTACCTGCAGGGCCAAGCAGGATATTCTGGACTCTGAATGCCTCAACCATTTGTCCATTTGTCTCAGGTTTTGGTGGTGCATATCTACTACACGGAGAGCCAATTTGCCATGTGTGACACCTGCTTTTGCAAGGTCCTTTCATGAGGAAGGCAATCCAAGGCACCACATCTTAAGTTAATCATCTGATTGTTTTAGAACAAGCATGGTTTTCCTCAGTTTCATAGCATAAAAACATGTATGTCATGTTCTTCCAGGAACTTTTAATATGTATTATATATAGATTACAGGACAGGCAGCCTGACAGTGAAAGTTGTGATTTAGTAATATACCATGACTAGATTATGCTTAAATCCCGTTTTTGTTTTCTTCATTTTCAAGTCCAAGTATTTCCACAAAACATATGGAAGCTATATATTATCCATGCTTTATAAGTCAGCATGTTTTCTATTCTAATCGTGTATATTGTAACTAGTATACACCTCTTCACATTATGCTTTCAACCAAGTCATTTTTTATGGTTACTTAATGTTCTACCTACAGGCTATATTGTTATTTATTCAATAGAAGCATAAATATTTAATATCTTGTTTTTGTAAGCTATAGGTACAACTTAATAACTTTCTTTTATTTGGCATTTCTAAACTCGTGATAGAGGTGAAGTTACTGAATCAACTGAGAACAAGCCTGTTAGTGGATACCGCCTTTCAAACATCCTGTCGGCTTAAATCAACACCCATTGCATGTGGTGAGGCCAATTATGAAACTACCTTTGCAAAAGTTGTAACTGAGAAATTACAGTGAAATATCTGACCTGACTCCACCCCGCTAACTTCCAAGCTGTCCTTGTTCATTCCAGTGCGTAGGCTGAATTTTAGGAGGAATTTATAGTTGAAACAAAGATGCTAACAACCCTTGCCAAAAACAAACCCTTCCTGCCTGGGCACTTGACTGCTTTTGCAGGGCTAACAAATTAGCCACAAAATTAGAAGCTGGAGTTTAGGAGTCATGCAGCTGGAGGCTGCAAGATTCTGAACCTCCCCCAATTTCTCCCAGGGATAACATCACTATTGTAAAACCAAAGATCAGTGCTTGCGATTTTGCAGACCCTGTACTGGATCAATCAGCTGGCACCACCCAAATGAATAAACTTGTGCCTCTCACCCCACGCAGGAACCGATTCAGTGGCAAGAGGACTTTGATTTCATCTCCAACCCAATCAATTCTCCTTTCCCAAGTCCCGACCCACCAAGTTATCCTTAAAAACCCATATCCCCAAATTCTCAGGGTGATTGATTTGTGTAGTGACTGTCTCTCACACAGAGAAGCTGGCCTACTGAGTAGTTCTTTATTGTAATGCCATTGTCCTGGTACGTCAGTTGCTTATGCAGTAGGCAGGAATAATCTGCCTAGTTGGGTGACTGCAATTACAGTATACTCTAACATGAAATACACGCACTCTAAGATAATCATACTTCAGTTTTCCTGTTCTCATGCAGCTGAGGATTTGTTGGCTGTAGTTTGAGGTAGTGATCCCAGGCCCATGGTTCTCTTTTCACTCAGTTTAATCTACATACCATAAAGTTCACTTTTCAGTATATTCACAAGGTTGTCCGACCACAACCCCTAATTCTAGGACATTTTGATCTTCAAGTTGATTGACTTTAAGTTCACCAATTCTTCCGTATCGAGTCTCTTGAACCTCTCTAGTGGAGTTTAATTTTTTATTTCATAGTTTATTGGGGAACAGGTGGTATTTGGTTACATAAGTTATTTAGTGATTTGTGAGATTTTAGTTCACCCATTACCCAAGCAGTATACGCTGCACCCAGTTTGTAGTCTTTTATCCCTCACCCCTTCACATCCTTTCCCTGAGTCCCCAAAGTCCACTGTGTCATTCTCCTGGTGGAGTTTCTAAATTTTAATTATGCTTCAACTTGAGAACTTGTATTTGGCTCTTTAAAAAAGTTTCTCTATTGATAGTCTATGTGGCAAGACATTTCTCATACTTTAACATCTTCAAATAAAGGCTAGGTATAAATGGTGGATTTAAAGTCTTCATCTAGTGAGTCTAAACTCTGGGCTTTCTCCAAGACTGATTGCTTTTTTATATTGGCTGTAATTTGTCTTAGTTGGAAACTGGAAATCTTACTATGGCAACTCTGGATATCATGTTCTCCCAGGGCTTGTTGCCCTTCTTGGCTTGTTAACAGTTCTACAAGGTCTATAATCTGTTCAGTGGGACCACTGGAGTTTATTTGGTAAAAGTGGTCAGCTTAGACTACTACTGCTTAGACAGATTTCCTTAAATTTCTGGAACTATCATGTTTCCCAGTCCTTACTGAGGATTTCCTGCATGTATTAAGACATGTCTTCAACACTCAGCCAGACAACTGAAACTCAGCTTTGGCCTTCATTTCCCGCTTACACAGAACATTTCAAGGTCAGCCAGAGGTGAACACACAGGGCCTTCTAGGGTCCTTGCCCAGCACACACAGCCCTCCATATGCACTTGGCCTTCCAGAGTCATGGAAATATATCAGAGCTTTTCAGAGTCCCTGTGGACGTATTTCCAGCTTTTGATTTAGCTTATTGTTTGCTTCCAATATTACCATGTTTCAGGCAGCTGCAGTGTTCAACAGTTACTTTTAATTGTTCTTGACAAATGCTTCTATGGAAGAGGCTTTTTGCATTAGGTGATCCATCACAGGAACCACCTTGTAAATGCAGTCTTCCATTGAGGCCAGATAGGTTAAAGTGTTAATGTTTCTCCAGGAATGCAGGGCTTTGAAGCAGCTTTAATTCCATTCTGCCTACTCGGACTGCCAGGCTGCTGGTTTTCACTGTTTGCAAAGTGTTGGTTTGTAAGGCTACCACAGAGCTGGGGTGGTGGTGGAGGGAAGAGGGAATTTAAAAGTATCACAAAACTTGCTATTACCTGGATTTGCTTTTTTTTCCCCCTCTAGATTGATATAGGATTGGTTAGTTTAAGTTCTGAAAATTTTAACTTGATTTTCCCTAGTGTTATCATTGCTTTAATGAAGATAGTGTTTGCAGAGGTCTTTACTCTGCCACTTTCACTGATGTCAACCCCCAGTGACCTAGTGGCTTTTAGACAACCAATCATAACATTGATCCAGCATGGCTTTCCTTGTGTCCACAAAGGGGAAAACAAAGTTGGGAGCACATAGCATTGTCTGATGATTGTTTCCTAGGTTCTGTTGAAATTGGAGTGAGACTGGATTCTGCTCATACTATGGAAAGACTGCACACCAGAGCTACCAAGTCTAGGACACACTGGTCCAATCTGAACTACTGTTAGTCCGTAATGATTAAGTAACCTTGTACCAGACTATAGATCTATGTTGTCTTCCAAGAAGTCTTGTTAAAGATAGAATCCCAACTGAATAGTGCTTAGTGATGTGGTTTATATTTCAGTGAAGATTTGTTTCAGTGGCAAGTGAACATTTGTATGTAGTGTTAAAGGGGCTATTAACTTACAACAGTTTTGTAAGTCTGGCCACCAAGCTCATGAAGGTCATTCACTTTTCCATGAATATGAATACTTTGAAGACACATTATAGATCGGAGTTCATGTTCCTTTCATCTCAGCTCTGTAAGCCATTATAGGTTAGCCACCTAAACTTCACTCCAGCATGAGTAAAACACATTTGTGCCAAGTTACTGAGATGCGGGGAACATTTGTAACCACTCTGGCAAGTAGAGTGGACAGAATGGGATTAGAGCTGCTTCCCATTCCTGGAGAAATGTTAACACTGTGTGGTAGATCATGGCCTGTCCACAGTGTATTTGATGTATTTCTTGATGTCTCTGGTGTACACATATGAATTCCAATATTCTTCTATCTTCAATTGTCTTTGTTAAAGTTCAGAAGACATAGAACAAAAGCTACCTCCAAGAGTGTGATAAGCATTACTATTCAGTTTTAGTTTCTCTAGTTTGATTTTTATACATCATTCCATTCTGTAGTTTTGGGATATGAAAGAAGATCTGCGAACCATTTTCTAAATTGTTCACCAATTGTGCCTATCACTTCTTATATTGCCCATTGATCTGTGGTACCTCTCACATCACAATTTAGATGACAGGAGTAGTTTCTGGCCTACTGTTTTATTGATTTTTGTGAGGTTGAAACCCTTACAATAATGGTACCAGGGTTTGTCCTTTCAACCAATTTTCAGTATAATTACCTTTATAAGTGAATCCACACAATTCCAGTATGGTTTATACTTACAATTAGTCTCGGGATTTTGTATGTTATCTTAATACCATTTGAAGATAAAGGTTCAATTCAGGATGAAAGCATCTTCAAAATGTGTTGGAGAGGCTCAGAGATTAAGTTAAAGGTCATACAGTAAAGAAGCTGAGATGAGTGTTAAAAACCTGGGCCTGATTTCAGAACCTTCACTTCTTCCAATAATGCATGTTTACTTGCCAGTATAAACACTTCCTTTAAAGAAAGGAGATATTTAGGAGAGGAATTTCTCTGAACCAGTCAAATGAACTTCTTTCCCTGACCCTCACAGGCTTATAGCATCCATCAATATGCAATAGGAACCCATATTGCTAAGCTCATCCCTTGGAAGTGAAACAAAGAGCTCCCCTTGCTTTCCTACAAATATATTTCCTTTTAACTATAGAATAGAGTTTCAGGAACCTCAGATTGTGCTTGAGCTATCACTTATGACCTAAGTAACTTCCAGGAAGCTGGAGAGGAACAGGAATAGATGATTCTGTTTCTCCTGGAACTGACAATTTATCACAGGGGGACTTGACCCAGCATTTGGGTGTGAATGGAGTATTATAAACCCATTTAGCCAATTTAAGGGTATTGATATCTGAAATATCCTTAACACCAAAAGGAAGCTGCCTTGGAAGAAGTATGGCTGGTTACTAGGGGCCCTGCCACCAAGTGGCAGTACCTCAAATGGGACTGGCTTACCAAAGCCAGGGTGCGCAAATATGCATCAGGATGTGTACATGTTAACTAAACCCATTATGCTTGACCTCTAAGCCCTGTCCCAATTCTTGTGCAACAACATGTCAGACATGGAGTTGACAGGGCTAGCAGAAGACCAGCTGCAGCACCTAGTCATGCTCTAAATATTTTGGTGAGTTATCATTGAATATTGTGGTTCAAAATTAGATTTCTCAATAGTGTTCTCTATAACGTCACTTTACCATCCTTCTAACAATCACAAGTTCCTCTACTATGTTCCCTTCAAGTATTATATGCATGTGCCTCAAAACCAGATTTCTATTGGAACTCCTTTTGATAACATTTGCAAAAACTTAGAGGCTGAGAAAACCTGTCCTGGCACAATCACTGGCACACTTTGTCCTACAGCATCTGGGCATAGATTCTAACCTTATTCTGTGCTGAATCTTAAGGTGAGCATCCCTACCTAGTAGAAAGGCCTAGGAGACATGCCCAGAGGGAGTATTTTGAACATTAGGAAAGATTCCAATATCCCTGGAACTCCACCCCTTGATGTTTGTAATATTTCTGGCCTCATTTTATAAAGGTAGGCAACACCCACTTATATCCTTTCCCCTGTATTATCCTGTTTGAGGATAAGCAGGAATAGGAAGTTATCAGGTGCATGGGGACAAAGTGGTTGTAAAGTTTTAACAGTACCTAAAAGGGGCACCTTCTGGCCCCCTGAACTACCTTCCAGTTACAAGCGCCCTTTACAGTAGGTCAAAGTATGTAGCTAACTGTAGGTAGGCAGCTATGCTCACAGTTAGAGGTGACCTCAGACTGGTCTAGAATGACCTCAGTTGGGACAATAAGACTTTCACCCTCAGTCTGATCAGACTCATCCTAGCCTAGGCTCATTCTCATTACAGTGGCAATAAAGAAAAAAACACAAGAACCATTAAGGCACAGGCTTGAAATGAGTTTCATTTCTATCACCTGCTATTTTCCAATCAGGGTCACCAAGCTTGCTCAGATTCAAGGTGAGCTAACAATCTTTCTTTATTGGAATAATGGTGAAGTCGCACTGTAAAAGGTATCAACAGCAGGAGAAGTATAGAATGTTTTTAGTAATAAGAACTAAAATCCTTCAGTGAAAGGCTGAGATACCCAGTGGTTTCAGGTGGCATCAGGCTGAGCCATTCACTAAACTTAGCACCACTGTAAATGGAGCAGCCAGGTGTAGTGGCCTGGAGTGTGATACAATGTTAAGTACAGATAGCCTTTGTTGGCAAGACTTTGCTGGCAATCTAGTCAATCTGTGAGACTCCGAATTTATAGTAAATACAGGGGAAGGAGGAACAAGTTAGACATAGAAACGGAAAACCTAGATACATGACAATCTATAAGACATGACAAAATTTTTCCAGTTTATCAATGACTGTTATAGGAAGACTTAGAAGCTTAAGTACTAGCTGTTTTAGAAGTCCTTTCAGATTATCTCAGGGTCACCTGTTTTTCGGATGCAGCGGACACTGGCCAACAATATGCTGACCTATACATCATGCTGCTTAGCTGCATGTCAGAGCTTCCAGCTCCTTCCAAGGCTTCTGGGCTCAGATGAAGTGCCACACTGCTTGGATGGATTTGTATTTCCCTCCAGCTGCCAGACAGGCTAATTAGACAGCCAGAAGTCTACTCCAAGAAACTGACCAGCAAGTGCTGGAAGATGGGAGCCCACAGGTGACTTCTACCTTCTATACTGGTCACTTAACAGGCCTCAATCAGCTGTGATCTTTGTGAAGCAGTGGCTGACTTAGTTTAAGCTTGTATCTCCCAGACTTCCATCCTATGTTCCTTTTGTTGTTGCTCCAGGATTGTGCCCCACAAGTAAGCACTGGGAATAAAGTCTTGCTTCAGTTCTGTCTTCTAGTAAACTCAAGTTAAGCTAACAACTAAACATAATAGTAAACTTGTTTGGACTTTGAATAAGCGAGATATAGGACATTGAAAGCAAGCTGTAAAATTTGACAGGACTATTGGACATTAAGGGGTGTTGATTGTGCTATGTGTGGCAGTGATTTCAAAGAGACCTTGCCAATCAATATTGTGATTAAAAGGATTAAAGAATTTCAGAAAAGCAGAATAAGGAGACACCTAGGGGGTATAAGTGAAGATGGAAATAGTTGAATCTCAGTAACAGGTACACGATTCATATGATTTTCTAGTTATGTATACTTGAGGACTTCTATAAGGACAATTCTTTAGAATTATTTCGTTCACCATTTTTCTTGAGTATAATGATTGTTTTGTAGATGATCCCTTGGAAGCTGTCATAGCTAAAATTTAAAGTTTATTATATTGAATCTAGTTGTGCAGTTTCTCTATACATTTCATGAAGCTTTTCAAAATGAGCTCATTAGTCATTTCAAGACATTTACCTTCACATTATTGTAGACTATTATCTACATGTTTACACTTAACATCTTCCATCTTTCTGTGACTCACTCTGATCTTCCAATTCACTTATTTGTTCTTCAGCTATATCTACTTGTACTTTATCAGCTTGTATTATTACATTTCTGTTCTCACTTCTGAATGTGTCTTAATCTAGGGTATTTATTGTATTTGATAGTCTGAGTGTCTTAATATTTAGGCTTTCAGTGTTTCCCTTTTGAAATAGGTATATTCTTCCAGTGTCTTATTTTAGTCTGTGAGAGTACTACTAGGAGTATGATTTACCTAGTAATGCATTATTGGTTCAAGATCAAAGGCACAGTTTTTGTTTCAACCCTAGTAAGTTTACAGAAAGAAAAACCTTAACATACTATAGTTTTCACAAAGCAGCCTATTGGGTTAGGGTCTCCCTTCTTGAGGAGCAGCATTAGTAGGAGGCGAGCTCCCCAGACTGGAATCCACCAGCCCTAGATGGGGCAGGATGGAGGTATAAATGCCATTATTCATCAGATCTTTACCTCACGGGATTTTCATGCTAACCTGATTTTATCCAGTCCATTAGCACACAGGGTTACCAGTTTCAGTCAATGCCTATCCTCAACAAGCAATTATGCTTAAGAGGCAAAAAGGGATGAATTCACCTTAATTACCCTCACAGCTCTGTCAAACTGCCCTTTGTTCCAGATCACAGCCATTGCACTCAGAAACCACATATGCCAACTTGTCCAGGCAGTTGGAGTTTTTGTCTGCTGCCCTAGTGTTAACAATGCTCTTTACTCTTAAGTGTCCTAGTTTGCACAGTCAGGTGGTCCTTGTGGAAGCCATGGAGATGTACTATTCCAATCTCCCTCTGAAGAATCTGCCTTGGAGCTCAGCCTCCAGCTGCACTATCTCTGGGATCTGCCAGTGTTAGAACTAAGGATGCATTTTATCCAAGTAGATTCCTGCCAACAACTGGGCAGGGAAGGCCACACCAGGCCCTGGCCAGTCCTGCCCAATGGAGCAGCAAGCATTCTCTATGCTAGGGATCCTTGTAAAGGGAGCTGAGGCTCTCTAGAGCTAGACTGTTGTTTGGGTGTCTGGCCAGAAAAGCCATGGATCATTCTAGGTTTCTTACCCTTCATTCCCTCTACCAATCTGTCAGAACAACTCATTCATTCCTAGCAGTGACAGCCTCCTTCCAGGACAAAGTACAGCCTGCTATCCACTGGTTTTAGTTGTAAGAGTCAAAATTCAACTACAGGGCCTCGAAGAGTAGCTTCTTTGGAACCACAGGTGCACCTAGCAGTGCATAGAGAAGACACTTTCTAAGTAAGTGCTTCCATCACCTTCCACCATCTGACCAAGAAGGATAAGTCAGGGCACATACTATAATCCTGCAAATAGCAGGAAGATGGACTAGATACATAAGGATATATACAGTATGTGTTTCATCATCAGGTACCCTTCACATTGACATGTCATCTATAAATTGGTATGAACCGGTGCCTAAAGGAGGATGAACACGTCTTATCTTTGACATTGACTTCCAACTATTATTAAGAATTCTACTTATCTTTCAAGGCAGGAGTCTACAAACCAAGCCAACTCCTGGCAGAGCAAAATTGTGGCAAGCACTTCACTACGTTCAAGTTTAATGTCTGTAAGTAGAGCTGGCAAGAGGCCTTGGGTGGTCTATGCCAAAAGATCCATAGGGTAACACCAGAGATGAACAAGTGTTGACTATTCAGAAGAGAAAAAAAAGAACACCAGAGAAAGCCAGAGAACAATGACAGATCAGCTTTTCTTTATGATCACCTGCAACCATGACAGATGAAACCACCAGCAGCCAGTCAGGAGAGTAAGGGTTGCAGAGTCTGGCTTCTGCCTTTCTATCATGCAGGCCTTGTGGGCACCTGGAGCCACATGAACCAGACCCACCGTCTGAGCTGTAGACAGCAGCTGTCTGTAGTTCACACTCCTCAGGACTGGAAATAATGAATTGGCTTCAAGGTCCAAGAATTCCATGCCTATTTTCCAGACGAACTATAGCAGATGAGCAGTGTCAGGTATAGAGAAAGCCAGACTGGGCCTGCCATCAATGCTAACTTTGCCCGAGCCTACCTCAGTGCCAAGGCTCCAGCAGTGTCCTAAGTCACCACCACCTTCACGCTTCCCTTTTCTTGCCAGACCAGTATAATCACCCAGGCCTGATCATGGATCCACACCAACTACCTAGAACCTTGGATATCTGGTGTTTCAGGGCTGTGGCATCATTTTGCAAGTTGGTGCTGGTCAGCCTACTACACTCATTCAGATGTCTCACTTCCCAAGCATCTGCTCCAGCTCAGTAGTGGAGGGCAGGGAGGGGTGTTTGAGAATTAACACAACATTCAAATTTGCCCTTCAACTCCTAGGCCATGACAGACAGATACGACATAGGTTGTAGAGTCTTCCGTGGCTACAGGGGAACACAAGCTGACTGCAGGGAGTGTGATCAAGCATTGTCCCCCACTGTTATACTTTAAAATCCATTGCTGAATTGTACCAAGGCCATACTTCTCACTGCTACTCCCTGCCATGGTCAGTCACTGGTTATAAGACCAATGCAGGTCTGTTCTTGGGAGATTTGAGACTCCCTACATGCATTTTTGTCTTGATTCTTCTTAAAGCTGCATTGTAAGCCAAGATACTTTCACCCAACTTTTATTTCTATTTTAGAGCTACATTGTAATCTGACAGCTACCCTCAACCTCTTTGGACCCTCACCATTTTGTAGGTAAATCCCACATTAAATACATTGCATATTTAGTACTTTTGTCATCTTTCTTGCAGGACCTGGGCTACCATACTTTATTAACTTACAGAATTCAGTGTATTATCTGACAGTTAAGTCATCTTAGATGAGATTTCAAAAAGAGAACATTTCCCAGGTTATTTTAAGGCTGGAATAACCCTCGTATCATTAGCTGCAGAAGACTATAGGTGAATCTGTCTCATAAACAAGGATATTGTAAGTCTTCACGCTTTTAGAAAAAAGCCAAACTCAGCAGATGTGAAAGCAATACCATGATCATGTAGAATTTATTCCACGAATACCAGGTTAAAAACTAAATCATTAATTTGTTACATTAGCAAAGTGAAAAGTCATCAATACAGAATCAACATGGTAAAGTTTAATACCTGTTTATATAATTCAAACTGGGAACAGAAAATGACCTGAATTTTTAACTATAGTTTATTGCCCTTGATTATGAAATATGATTTCTAGATAGAAGGCAAGAATAGCCTACTATTTCTACCTCACACCATATTAGAGGTCATAGCTAATATGGCAAGATTTGTACGTAGTATTCGCATCTACATGTACAAATGTTTTCTCTGTGGAAGTGAACAGGCAGGTAGGCAGGAAAGCAAGCAGGATTGACTTGAGTTCTACCCACAGCCTCTGTTCCAGTGGACAGAGGGGAAGAAATGCAGTTGGAGGTCCCCCAAATCACTTTACCATGCTTCTACCACAGCAGATGAGTGTAGTTCACACTCCTCAGGACCAGAAATAATGAACTGGCTTCAAGTTCCAAGAATTCCATGCCTGTCTGCCAGATGAACTATAGCAGGTGAACAGCATCAGGTATGGGGAAACCCAGACTGGGCCTGCCATCAATGCTAACTTCTACCATGGCAAAGGAGTGTAGTTCAGTTTCAGGACCAGGAACAATGAATTGGCTTCAAGGTCCAAAAATCCCACACCTATCTGCCAGGCAATTGCAGTACCTCTCCATAAGCCTCTGGATCCTTCTGAATATAGAAGCTCCACAAGTTCAAGATCCTAACAAAGCAAGTAACAAATACCAAGAAGTATGGTCCCAGATAAGCATGGGCATTGGCCAATCAGACAGGGATGCTATATTCAAGGGCAGTCCTTGCACTGATATCTTAACTAGCCTGTGGTAGCTAAGCAAGGCTCAAAATAAGTGAGCAGAGGTTGAAGCTGAAACTGAGCAGGTGAGAGTCAAGAGTATCTTAACTCTAGCCCTCTGGCCTTTCCGCATCCTCTACACCTTGGGCCCACCTTATATACAGCTTGGGAAGCAGAGCAAGGAACCTCTGTCCTGGTTCTTGGCACTAAGGTCCTTTTCACATCTTTCTCCCCCACAATTGTCCCAGGGAAGTGAGCAAAGGCTCTGGCAAAGGTGACACTGGGATCACTAAGGATCTTGGCTATTTCTCCCCCATTTAATTTGTAAGGCCTCTAACTGTACCCTTAAACCAGATGAATCATTTACATGTGGCCACAAGAGCAGAGCTGGGAAAAACCGAAGGTTCATAACTTCCCTCATCCTCGAATAAGCCTGCAAGGAGCCCAGCATCCTCAATCTGTTGAGAGGTTAACATACTGCAGGCCCCGAAGGAGGTTCTCCCCATCACATGCTAGTCCTCAGAGCACTTCCATTCCCCTAGTTGTCTAGGGAGTTCCTTCCACTCCCGGTGCAAACAGGGCAAATTAATGTTTCTACATTTATGCTGAATTGACATGTTTATGTAGAGGTTGGGAAAATGCAAATGAAGCTGCTTCAATTCTTTAATAAGGCTGCCCTGTCTCTTAAGTCAGTTTTGGAAAAGTCCCTCATGACTCTTAGGCTAAAATTGAAGTCCTTGGCTTTAAATACTTTCTCATTGTAATGTTTATAGCATCCTAATAACAAACTTAATTTCTTCTGTGAATGGCTTACATATTGTTAATGACTGAGAACATTCTTATTCAATGTTAGCTTAATAAAGATCATGATAAAGTAAAAAGAGGTAGTCTTTAATGTATTTTAAATGCTTTGCTATAAAAGATGCTTCTAGTATCTGTATATACTGTGTCCAGTTTCAGCTGTAATTTCCAATAGAAGCTGAGATATGCAGGGAACAGGATTGAGGTAGTGTTCTACATTTGCTCTAGATCTGGTTCCAGTAAGAGCAGCCTAGGAGCTGTCAGGCTGATACCTAATCTACCAATGGAATACAAAAGATCAATGCCCAGCTTGCCAAGCTTACCACTGACAACACTGCAAGGCATCCTATATGCCTCAGGAAATTTCACTGGAATCAAGTTCCCCTTGCTCTTGGAAAACATCTCTGTAATGCTTTCCTTCATTTTTTCAGCTTTCTGATCTCTGTTCTTTGGGATTCTCAATGAGGCCACTTTGTACTCTGCTTTCAAAGAAGCTAACCTATGGTGGTTGGTAGATGAGACCTTAGAACACGCTCAAGATGGTAACCTAGAACTAAACCAGTTTGAGAACAGATATTCCAGTGCTGGTGGGAAGTCCTGGCTTGCTGCAGTGTTAGTTATTAGAACTCACCTTTGGTATATCTGGATATGGCACAGGCTGAAAGGAAAACATTTTGGCTATGGGGTATGCCATAGTCCTATCCTGGGTTCAGTGGTAATTATGGTTTTGTGGAGTTGGCAGATACTTGCTGCTTCTCAAGTCCAAAAGATGATGACAGACTTAGAGTAGCCAACTATCAACCAACACAAGGCATGCCAAGATAGCCAGGCCTCCATGATAACCTTGGAAGAGACAGGTTTTAAAGCTGAAGGTTTAATTAGACCGAGCCTGAAGAACAGCAGAGCTTCAAGAGTAGATAAGACAATGTGTAGTATTAACATGTCTCCTACACTAAAGCCAAGGTCTCAATACAGCAGGATAACCCTGACCCGGGTCTCAGTCCTAAGTAGATGTTGACTCAGATTACCTTGAGGCATTCAGGATGACAGAAGCAGGCCTTTACCTCCTTCAAGTGGAAAGTCACTGCCCATTGCCTGAAGATCCCACTAAAACCCGAGGTAGACACAGTGTAGTGCTTGCTCGTCAAAATCTTATCAAGGCAAATAACTAGGGTCAGGTCTCAGCAGCCTGAGGAAGACTATGTATCTGCTTCAGGAGGAACTTATTAGCTGAAAGACTTGCATGACCTAATATACACCAGCAGGAACTGGGAGGTAGCTCTTGGTGTTAGATTGGGAGTGGCCTAAAGGAGTCTGGAGAAGGGAATGTTTAACGGGATGGCACTCTCCTGTGGTTAAGGATTTAACATCCCAGAGGTGACACCTATGACTGGTTTTACACTGCTGGGATTTCTACCCACCTCCAACCCTACCCCAAAGCTTGGATGTTATAATGGCTTTTACAAGCAAGGTATAAATTTCAGAATTATGCTAGCAGAGCATAGCTGTAGAGTTCAGATGCTCAACGGGGTGGGAGCGATCTTATAGGCACATTCTTACAGAGAACGCACCAGTTTTTCTGGGTAGGCTCAGAGGACACATACTTCACTAAGGCAGTAAAGAAATGCATTTGAGCAGAGTGAATCATTTAAACTCAGCATCAACTGTCTTCTGCAGGCCAAGAGTGACAATAGGAAGATGCCACTCCTATTGTCATAAAAGATGACAACAGGAGATGACAACAGGAGATGACAGGGCTCCCTAGATGGAGATGAGACACAAGAATTGGCACTTACTTAGGGGCTAGGTGAATCTAATTATAATAGGCAGCAAGTCTGGTGTAGTCAGCCAGTGTATCTTGACCTACATGGATCCTTGACCATGGCTAGTAACACCATCATGTTCATAGTGGGCGAGGAAGATGGGCAGCTGACTTGAGCGCTTGACTTGTAAACAAAAGCCAGTAAGAAGGATGGTGTCGGCTAGCTCTATGTGAAATCATAATTCTTCATGCCAGTTTCTAGATCTAAATCAGTTCTCAGAACCAGAGCCCATTGCTTGAAGAAACTAGACCCCATTGAAAGATGGCTCTGGAATACCACAATCACGAGTATACACAAAAGTATTCCACCAATCTTTTGCCCAAGCAATTCTGTTTTCATTTACCAGAAATGTATACTGGAGAGGCAAAAGATGCTGTGGATTTAAGGTCCAAGGTGAAGCCTGGAGAGACTCAATGTGATCCTCATTGCCCAGAACAGGAGCCAGGTAAGTGTTACGCAGTTTAAGGCAGTCTGAGTCCAGTGGGTCCAAAGAGACCTGCTCCCTGCCTCCTTAAACTGTTGTTTCAAGTTCCTCAGTACATACCTAGGATAGACTGAATCTGGCAGGACTTTTGGTTTCTTGGCCTGCGTTTAGGCAATAAGGAGGAGCAATTTTGGGGGCTTGGACTTAGTGCTTCCTCAAATATTGGTTTCCAAGTAATATTAAATTCTTCCAGCACTAATCCTTTATCACATTTACAACCTCTGTAAGAACTTGCATCATGGTAAGTATTGATAGATAATATAGATCCGATAGCCCCAATTGCAGCTGCTTTTCTTAATGCAGCATCTTCAATACCAATTTGATATTCACTTTATAGAGCTTACATGAAGTCTGATCAACATTTTCTTTCCAGTCTTCATTAAAGGTAGTTTACACTTACATGGGAAGAACAACAGGACAACTTCACAGCCTTGCAAGTCTTAATGCTCCTGCTTTTACTATGCATAGTACAGAAAGTTTTTATTTTTTGAGACAGTTTCACTTTTGTTGCCCAGGCTAGAGTGCAGTGGCACAATCTCGGCTCACTGCAACCACTGCCTTCTGGGTTCAAGTGATTATCTTGCCTCAACTTCCCAAGCAGCTGGGATTACAGGTGCCCACCATCCTGCCTGGCTAATTTTTGTATTTTTAGTAGAGATAAGGTTTCACCATGTTGGCCAGGCTGCTCTCAAACTCCTGACCCTCAAGTGATCCACTTGCTTTGGCCTCCCAAGACGTTGGGATTACAGGTGTGAGCCACTGCCCTGGCTGACTACAGGACTCTTGATCCCCTTGGTACAAGACATTATGCTGATCCTCTGTATTGAAGATGTCATGCTCATTGGACTTGATGAGGAGTGGCAAGTTCTCTGCCTGCCCTAGAAAGACATACATGCCAAGTGAGAGGAACCCTACAAAAATTCAGGATGCTCTCACATGTGAGACTGATTATAGTCACACGATGCATTTCATAACATCTTTAAGGTTAACTGATTACTGCATCTTGTACACCCCTCTGCCATTATCAAGAAAGTAAAAGATTCAGCGAGTTGTCAGGTTATGCTGAAGGCTTTTGGTTTCAAATGGGGCCTGAAGTGAGCAAGCTCCATAAGAAATTCAGGTTGTGCCATCTGTTCTTTCAACTTTGTCCATATAACACAACTAGTCCAATGTTGCAGAGATCTCTCTGGTACTAAAGGTGGAATAGGAGGATTAACTAGCAAGCCACAGTATGACCCTCAAATTTCTGGAAGTCTTACCACCTGTAGTATAGATTTAGCCATAAGATACCTTCTCACACACTGCTAGTAGAGACAGAAAGCTGACTTTGGGACATTGTGTGACTATCTAGAGCCGTCAATTATGAGCTAGATTTGGTCAGACTCAAATCATAAGGTTGGGTGGGCACAATGGAAGTCACTCAAATGAGCACAGTATTTAGTGGAATATGAGGTCTTGAGGGCACACATCCAAAGCAGGCATCCAGGCCTCCTGTCACCTGCCTTTTTACCCACCCCACTCAGTTCATACATATTTTCTCAGGGGAAACAGTTTTCTACAGTCAAAGAGGAGGGGAAAAACCCAACTCTAATTTCAGATGTGTCAGCCCAGTGAAGGTGCTGTTGCTACATTACAGCTCTACTATGGGAAAATTCCTGAAGAACAGTGATAAAAATTCTATTGGACAGAACTTCAAGTTACCTAGTTTTGTATCAAGGTGACCTGAGTTAAGGATATGCAGAGACTTCTAGGCACAGGGCTTTGCTTCAGGTGCCTGAAAGGGATGAGATGGAATGAATGGATACCAAGGTCTGAGAAGGAACAAGCAGTTGGAACTATAAAGTAACAATCATCTGTCTCATGTTACTCAGAAGGCATCCAAAGATACCAAAGATAAACAGGTTGACACTTGTCCATTTGAAGCCAGCCAGCCTCTGCCCTTGACTACCCTAGTGGTTCAAGTGACCCACAAATCAAATATTAATTGTGGCAGGAATGGAAGCTATGCATGGACCTGACAGCATGAGCTTTCAGCAAGACACTTCCAGCTACTGCCACTGCTGAATAGCCTATAAGCAGCACCAATTTATATCTTTATAGGAAACTCTATGGCACCATTACTCAGATCAAACAGCCACTTGGAGACAAGTTGAATACTGGATTCCTTCTATTCTAGGAGCAGTGATTCATCTTTATTGGAAATATTTGGAGTATGGGCTCACTTCTGGCCCAGTATTCTGGCCAACAGCACTGTCCAAGGACTCATTCACTCAAGTGACATGAAATATCAATTATATAGCATTGTCTCCAAGGAATCGATTCGACAGTGAATAGCTGCAGAACAGGCACGTGACTAAGGGAGCTACTGATCCTACCAGATTAAAGATGTGAAAGCCCAATGAGATATTAGAGTAGTATCTTAAAAATCTAAGACACCAAGGAGCCAACTTAGACACAATTCTGTAACACTGAAGCACAAATGAAATACATACTTTAAACCAGGCATCCCCAAACTACGGCCCACGGGCTGTGTGCAGCCCCCTAAGGCCATTTATCCAGCCCCCCACCGCACTTCAGAAAGGGGCACCTCTTTCACTGGTGGTTGGTGAGAGGAGCACAGTATGTGGTGGCCCTCCAACGGTCTGAGGGACAGTGAACTGGTCCCCTGTGTAAAAAGTTTGGGGACGCCTGCTTTAAACCAATGACTATTATGAAGGCCTGTCCCCAATAACTACAGTTTGTGGGACTGGGAGGCAAAGTGTGGAAGGAATATCACCTTTCTACCATACTAGACCAATCTGAAGTATTTGTACTTCTTTACCACAGACCTTTAGGTTCTGTTGCACTTGAACTTCTTGGTTCCCTGAAAAGAAAGTGAAAGGAACGTCTCTACAGGAGGCATAGAGAGGCATCTACTAAATGTGAACTGATGGCAGCAGACTGGCAGGTGAAGGAGGACTTAGTATGTTGGGAGGAACAGCTTACTTACAAGGTTGCTGCTACATACTAGGGATAAGTTTGCCTGGAAAATAAAAGGATGCTTCTTGGTGCATCTGTTTTGGATAACTCAGTAGGTATTTGCAGTGACTATAAAGACAATGTATCAGGGCCCAATTCTTTTGGAACAGGAATCTTTGGGTTAACCCAAGAGGCAAGCAACCCAGGCCAGCCAAAGTACAAACAAGTAGTAAATGAAATGTGGAGTGAGAATAAAGGAGGGAGATTAGTATTCATCATTATCGCAGGACAAACTTGAAAAGGGCCTGCAGCTTATCCCCCTCCTCATCCTGTTGTAATTTTGTTAAGCACCTATGCTTCTCTCAGTATACCAGATTCAAAGATGTAAATGACAGGGCAGCCTGTCCCTGTCTAGTCTCAGACTAAGGTGTCAGTAATATCAAACAAACTTGAAGTCCAGACTTATTTTCATGGCCACCTTTAAAATTAGTAAGTCAGAATCTACTTCCTGGTCTGCATGGTTACAATGTGAGTTGGCACATGAATAATTGCCGTTTTTGCCATTATTTTTAGTAGCAAAACTATGAAAGCATTATGTATGAAATTATGTATTTAATACTATGTTTTTGTTCAATGCTATTTAATATATGCATATTTTAGTACTATGTATGAAAAGGAGGGAAAAACACAAAGTTGTTTTGTGACATGGTTCAAATTCATGTTGAGTAGTGACATTCTCTAGAAAGGCTACCACCATGGTTTAGGGACAGGATTGCATTAAGTTTGGTTCACTTGGATGAGGGTGCTATTAAAGCCATACTTCACCTAAGATTCATGAGTTTCTAAAAGTACAATTGCTGGTTTGAAGGATGTAGAGATTTGTCACAGCAAGTCATCTAGACATTTGTCCCTTTACTGTCTTTGATTATGAAGTTCTACTAGGCCATCAGCCCAAGTCTCCAATTAACTAGTGGTAAGATAGTCACTAGCAAGACTTGACTTCCCTTCCACACAAAGTCAAACCCGGGTAGATAAGATCTATAAACCTTGGAAGAACCCAGATAAATGGGCCAATGATGGAACTAAGCTCACAAGTAGAACAAACAAGACCCTTTGCATCTTTGTCAACATGAAAATTCTTAGTGAACTCAGGTCCAGTAACTTGTTACAAGTCAGTCCTTGCTCTTAGTTTTAAACCGGGTCAGTGACTGGTTATTGGCAACTACACGAATCCTGCTCTTGAACTTCGTGCCTCTCAGCCTGACTGATACATCTATTGAATGAGTTTGAATCAATTAACACTTTGTCTTCCCTGAAGTGGCAAGGTGCTCATGAAGTCAGGGTCAAATAGTGTGCCAGAAATCGCTAGCAGTTGCCTCACTGTTTATTCTTCTACAGTAACATTTATTCTAGACAGACGATATGGGCCCATGAAATGCCTTTGCATTTTGTATTCCACATATTCCCTCAATCATTGCCTAGCCCCTAGATGGCCAATTCCAAGAAAGTAATGAGTTGAGATCACGAAAGGGGCCTTATGCTTTCATTATGCAGATAAATATATGCTTCAGAACATTCCCAAGACAGAGCTAAGTAATCTAACTTTTGTTAACTCTAGCTTTTTAGCTCTTTTCCCAGAAAATGGCCACTAGCTTTCAAGATATAAAGGGACTGACACTTTGACTACTGACCAGACTCCATGGCACCAAGATCTTCCATTTGCCATGGAAGCTCGACATCCATATTTGCCTACCTGATGATCCCCTGACCCTCACTCCCTCACACAGTTCACGTCTAATTCCAGTCTCCACATATAGCTACATTCCTTATTCCCTTGTAAGAGCCTTAACTGTAGAGGGGCAGATTTGAGACATCTCCCATCTCCCAGGTGAGGTCACTCACAATAAAACCTTTCTTCCCTTGCAATACTTGTCCAATACTCACTGGCTTTCTGTGCCTCAAGCAATGCAGCTCTGGCCAACCCCCTTTGGATGCATAATAACTAGACTACCATTTTTCCTAGCTGCCTGCAGCTAGCCATAGCCATATGACTAGGCACCAGTTAATGTATCTCTAACCACAAATTGAGTCATTCCCTAAATGTATGCTTTTCCTTTATTTCCCTCCCAATTTGGTAGACTTGTAACAGATAAAAGCCAGAGAAGTTACCTTGGATCATTAAGGCAGAAAATTTCTATATCATCAATACCTCACATCCTCTGTATCAGATTGAATTGCTCATGCTTGGACTGTTAGAGGAAAAAGTTCTAAGCTGCTATAGGTTTGTCTGTTAGTATACCATCTTGGCTGCTATAAAGAGTGTCTTCCAGGAATTGAGGAAAACTTGAAGGCCTCTTACTCTCCTCCAGGAGCAAAACAGACAGGCTTCTAACAGCTGGTACTGATGGTCTGCTTGAGTTTGGGTGATAGCAATTTGTAATGAAATTAGTTGGGTGGATACTCTGAGACTCAAGGTTCCTCAGAAGAACCATCCAAAGTTCATTATGAGGAGTCCCAAGAAATCCAACCAGCATTGGGAAACCAACAAAAGTTAGCACCAGCACATCTAAGTCGCAAGCAGCCCATCATACTTCACCCCTCTACAGCTGGGTGCTTGCCTCTCCTGCTAGAATCTGAATGAGATGTCATCCACAGGATAAGCTGTCTTGTTTAGCCATAACCATGAGACTTGGAGTCTTACGGTGGAAACCTGACACTAATCACTTCAGCATATCCAAAGAATGACCCTTGTGGCAATGTACCAACGGCAACAACCTAAGGGTTGTCATGTGGACGTTGCTGGGGGAGCGTGCTAAGTGAGAGTGTTGTATAACAAATTGCATGCTTTTTAAAACAAGCAGCAGCAGTTCTGTCAAGCCTGCTGCTACCAGACCTCTTAGTAAGCTTCCCCTAAATATGCCCTACATATTGTCTGCAGAGGTAAGAAAATCCTGTAAGTGCCGAGACAATGGGATCAGGGCAAGGGAAACCTGGGGGAAATCCTGGGCTGACCATCCACATCTATTTGGGGACCAATGTGAGTAGGGAGATGTCCCCACAAAATGCTGAAGGGTCTGAAAGCTGTTGTAGGGAACGGATCCAAGTGAAAGATGCCTTCACTGTGGCAGTCACAGTTGGCTGGATGTTCCTGACTGCACTTCAAGCAGCTACTGAAGTGGAGATTTTAGTACAGGCAAGGGTGTATCAGCTACAAAGTCAACTGTAACTAGAAAGATGCAAGGTTAGCTCAAGCTTAAATGGAGACTACTGTTCCCACAGGCAGGAACAGGGTAATGGAATGGACATCCTAGTTTGGTGGGTAGACCATCTGAAGGGTCATTGAGAGCCTATTGATGAATCAAGAGCTATCATGATTAAGTTGTCCTAAGACCCTAAGCCCTCAGGACCCCATGGAGACCTCTAGGGAGAAGAATGAGGACTGTGATGAGTCCATAGAGGTTTCCCAGCTCATCTGTCCATCTGGTTGGCACCAAAATAAAAGTGGACCAACCGTACCCATGTAAGGTAGCACTGCAAGACCAGCCTGCACCTGAAAAATGGCAGCACACTAGTGTGGAGCTGCACTACTGTGGAACCAAAGCTGGCAAAGAGATTCAGGCAGAAGGGCAGAGTCAGTCACGGGGTGGTATCCATCTATGAAACATGGAGACCAAAGGTATTATGCTCTGGACTCACGCAATGGCATCCATCAAGAACTACCTGGCCCTGAGGCAGGCATCTCCATGGTACCAATGAGGATCTGGCCATCCCCCAACAGGTGGCTGTGGACTACAAGGTGTCCTGGCCAAATGAGGGAGACACATCCTCATGTCTGTGTTGACTGGAGGAACTGCAAAACATCCTCGGAATTAGAGGATGGAGTGTGCTCTCTCTGCTGAGCACTAGAGGTCCCAACAATGCTTTCACTGCCAGAATAGATGCCACCTTGTAGTCAGCACCCAACTAATGGTATGGCATTGCTAGTGTCCATCCTGGACCTCTTGGGTGGATAGCCAGTGTCTCAGGCAGCCCAGGCAGCTGCCAACCCTGGGGGAAATGGAGAAACTGAGGCACGTGTGCTACTAGTTAAGACAAGGAAGCCAAAGGAAAGGGGAAAGCAAGGGGCCCATTAAGGTAACCCACCAACAAATGTGGTATGACCTGGTATTGGCAGGGACACCTACTGCTAAATAGCCTAATGCTGTTCTTGTTGGACTGTGGCAGCTCAAGCGAGAACAGAGCTTCACTGAAGGAACCTCAAGTTCAGCCCACTTCCCTTCCTGCAGAGGGGTGGCCAGCACCAGCCCCTTTAGGCTAGGATGTCAACCATAGGCCCCAGAATCCCAATAGCAGCAATGGTGGCCAGGGTGTCTGGGGGCCGGTAGCCACATGAAGTACATTATTGCTCACTTGGGCTGTGCTTGCCCCATTGGCTACCGAAGCTCAATGCATTCATATGATAACATTGATTCCAAGGGCCTATAATAGCAACAGATGGTTATACAGGGTCCATGAAAGACAGGCTGAAGTATTACAAATTTGGAAATTGCCACCAAAACCCTATTTAGTATACAAGGCGTCCATCTCAGAATACATCTTGGGAATGGGTCTCTTAGGCTTGACCCTCTAAATGGCAGCTGGTAAATTCTGACAAGGAGTTAGGGTGGTGAAGAATGTGATCAGGATGAAAAATAAAACAGACACTGGTAGAGTTGCCATCCCTGCAGTGAGTAGGGTATTCCTGCAGTAGGGTATCCAGTGAAGCAATATTGCCTGCTGGGGAGGCATGATGAAATCCCAGGTACTTAGGGAGTTAAACTGGATAGGCATAAAGCCAGCACACAGCTCACACAATGGCCCTGTATGGGCAGTGTGGAAGCCTAATGAGACATGGAGAATGATTACTAGGAATTAAATAATCCACTTCCCCCGCCCATGTGTGCATCTATTCCTAATATCACCACCACTCTGAAGAGGCTAGGAGAGGTGCTTGGCTCATACCATTTTATTAAGCTAATGCCTTCTTCAGCACCCCCAATGTCCCACTGCATCCACTTGGAAAGGCAAACAATGAAACTTTGCCATCTTTCCCCAAGGATGTTTACATAGCATCACTATCAGTCTAGTGGTCACAGACCTCAGTGAATCGACCACTATGGAGAGGGCACATGTTCTCCATTACATGGAGAATATCATGCTACCTTACAAGTCTTTTTTGAACTTGGAAACTGCAGCTTTCACCTTGCTCTTATTTGGCAAACAGCATGGAAAGTCAACACAGTCCAGGCTCCAGGCTTATTGGTCAAAACTTGGATGTCATCTTGTCAGGTTAAGACTCAAGTTATTTTGCCTGCCATTATGGACAGGGTGAAGGTCTACCCATGTCCTACCAATGAAGCAGTTACAAACCTTCTCAGGCTTCCCAGGGTACTGGAGTCCTTTTAGTCCCCCCATTGGGCCCAATTCCTTAGGCCCCTAATACAACTTAGTCAAGAAGAAGTGTCTTGACTACAGGGACTGGTCCACAAGGGAGAATGAAGCCTTTGAATAAGCCTCTGAATACAAGCCTTGGGAGTTCTAGTGCAGAGACAGCCTTATGGATTGAATGTAGCCAGATACCCTCAGGGGTATGGGTATTGACTATGGCAAAGGGAAGGACAAAAACGTGTGCCTTTAGGATTCTGCTCCCAAATATGGAAGGGGACTGAAGTTGTATGCAGTGTAACACCTCTGCACTATGTTATGCCTTACCATAAGTGGAGAACATTACAAAGGGGCTCTCAGTGCCAGTACACACCCAAGTACCCTATAGTAGGTTGGCTAAAGGAGACCTTCCAGAAACCAAAGCCTGGGAATGCCCAGACACACGCTGGCCAAGTGGCATGCATACCTGCAACAGGAGCACATTGGCTAACAGCTCCTTGAGTGCAGAGCTCCATTTGGAGGTTGGCCCTGTCACCTATGTGACAACTGAAGATTTTTGATGAAGGCCCACTGGACCTCCAGATGCCATCTTTTGTACAAAAGGGACAGGGCCCAATGCCTAAGCAGGCCTGGTATATAAACGACTCATCACAAGACAATCCTTGCACTTAGACAGCCATGGCCACCAAGCCGTCCACTGAGTATCTGGCTTAATACAGGTAAAGGACATAATAGCTGATGGGCGGAGCTGCAAGCTGCCTGGATGGTCCTCTATAAGGCAGACCTAATAGTGCTGTGCACTGATAGCTGGGTCATCTTCCAGGGCCTCAAGCATGTAGCTACTACCACGTGAAGTGCAGGACTGGATGGTAGTGGGCCATCCCCCTTGGAATGCTGACATGTTGAAGGACGTTTTCCATCACAGCTGGGGAACACATAATGGTCTATCATGTGGATACCTACATTGCATCTACACCACCTGGAAAACCAGCAGATAAGTTTGCCATCCTTCATTGAGGAAGTCACAGAAGATGTAGCTCACTGGCTATGTAGGACAGGACATTAGAGACCACATACCCTTTGGGCCCTAGAGCATGAGGCCTGCCACTATGACATAAAAACATGCTACATGCCTCTTAGTGTCTTACCCTAGCACAAGAACACACCAAGCTCTTGCCACATGATACTGGACAGGCCACTTAAGGCCAGAGCCCAGTGCAATGGCTGCATGTAGGCTACATAGGACCTATGCCTTTTGTGGCTGCCATCATGCCTTGACTTTTGAAGACATCTACTTGGGGCTACTGCAGGCATATTCCAGCAAACACACCAGAAAGACAACCTCCACAAAAGGATAAGCAACTATGTACAGCCTACAATGTCCTCACTAATAGCCAGGACATGAACTTTGATGGACAAAGTGCAGAAATCAGAGGCGGCCCTGGATATACACTGGCATTTGCACCTGCTGTACAACTCCACAACAGTAGGGCCGACTGAATGGATTGTCAAATCAAGACACTGGCTCTGGATACACTGCTTACTGGTGGCCATATGCACCCTAAACGTGTGCATTCTCATCTCCAGGGCGTGTACACTAATGCAAGGACCTGATACCACTATCAGGATCCCAATGGACAGCATAATAGACAGCATAAGGGACAGTATCCATTTGTCCCAACCTGGGACTCAAAGTAAGCTGTTATTGCCCTTGCCACAGGACCCACCCTCAAGGGAGTGCATTACATGGCCCTGGAAATGGTAAACCAGCACCCCATGATTTTTCAATCTGGCAGCAGGGAAGGTCCTACCACCCGATATACAGGTCCCACCTATTTTATACCATACTCCCACTCATACTTCAAAAATGATGTATCTTGGTTCTGTCTTGTATAAGAGAAGGATCCTGTTTATGGAATATCCCCATTGTCTTCCTCCTGCAACATGCCAGAGGCAGGCCAAAGAACAAAGGGTGCCATATCATCTGCTGTAGCCCACCATGTACAGCATACCCCACGGTAGGAAAATATCATCCCATCAACACCAGACATCTTCTATCTGGTGTTGTAGACTAGGCACCAGGTTGCTGCCAGAGGTGGTGCTCTATTCACACAACTTTGCGTTTTTCTAGATGGTCATGATTTGCCCTTTCTTGACTAAAGACCTCACCTTCCACCCATAGATAGTATGCAGGAAACCTCTGGGCACAGGGGGGTCTCTCTGCAGAACAAAGCTGTCTACCATCAAGATGAGATATTTTCTTAGCATGGGAGCAAGTTAGTATTACCCCCACTGTGAGTATGCTATATATGGTGGGCTAGGGTGGATGATACTGCAGACATGGGTAGTGGGTCATGCATCCTTCTTTGTAAAGTCACATAGCCCTGGACATCAAAACCCCGCCTAGGATGGAGGCTGTGCATTCACTGAAGTTGACTGTTGGGTATATATTGCTGATTGTGCTCTCAATATAACCCAGGCCATGCATGCCCTAGAATCAGTCTTACAACCCCAGAACTGCATGGTTTGATCAACTCCCAAAGGCCTGGGAAATTTTCGTATAGTCCAATTACATTCATTGTATTGCTGCTTAGGCATCTGGCCACAATTCTCTTCCACATACCTGGTTCCAGGGAAGTTACAGGACAATGTACAACTATGAGGGTCATTAAAGGGTATGCTGAGGTGGAGGTACATGGCAGACACCTGACAGCAACCAGCATAACCCTGAAACCGAGCCTTATGGTCAACACACCTGACAGCAATAATTTAAATGAGAGTTGTCATGTGGAGGCTGCTGAAGGGTGTTAAGTGCTATCAAGTTCATGCTTTACACATGGTTGCAAGCTTTCCTTCCAGCCAACTGCCACTGGACTGCCCTCTAAGTTCCCTCAAACCCTATGTTTTGTTTTCTGGCTCTTGGTCTCTGGCTTCTTGAACCTTGTTGGTTTGGCTGTGTCCCCACCCAAATCTCATCTTTAATTGTAGCTCCCAGGATTCCTATGTTGTGGGAGGGACCTGGTGGAAGAATCCTGAATCATGGGGGCAGTTCCCTCCATAATGTTCTCGTGGTAGTATGAGATATGTTTTATGAGGGGTTTCCCCCCTTTTCTCATTCTCTTGTCTGCCACCACATAAAACATGCCTTTCTTCTTCCCTTGTCTTCCACCATGATTTGGAGGCCTTCCCAGACACGTGGAACTGTGAGTGCATTGCCCCTTTTTCTTTATAAATTACCCAGTCTCAGGTGTCTTGGTAGTATGAAAATGGACTAACACAAACCTGGTACCATCTCCACTAAAGTTAGGGGTCCAACACAATAGTGCCTCACTTTCTAGAGGACACACTAACAAAGAACAAGCTCGAGTTTGGCTTCCCCAGATTGTCCAGCTGATGGACCACAAGTCAACTAAGATTTTTTTTTTTTTTTTGATAGTTTGCTCTGTCACCCAGACTGGAGTGCAGTGGTGCAATCCTGGCTCACCTTAACCTCCACCTCCTGGGTTCAAGAGACTCTCCTGCCTCAGTCTCTCAAGTAGCTGAGATTCAACTGAGAATTTTAACCTCACTAGGAAGTTCACTGTGGCTATGCTGGCTCCATTAAGGTACTTGATCGAGTCTGCTGCCAAGTAGCATCTGGCCCTCTCATTGAGACATCCACCTCAGCAGGACTATCTCATAAAAATGCTTTATCCCATCACTTTCCACTTCACCCCATGTTTTAGAGTTGATATAGACACCTGAAGAGCTACCTCGTGGCTATAAAAGTAGGTACAAGATTGGCTAAGACCATGGAAAGGTAACCCTAACCAAAGGGAAGTTAGAAAATAAAAGCTTTGAAGTAACTGGTAGAGGAGAGCAGGGAGAAAGCTGATCTAGCCACTGTGTCTCAGACTCTGCTTTGAGAAACCAGCAAAAGCTTGGTGTTCCAGTTTGAGGACATGATCCTAAGGAACATGAAGGATAAAGACAGAGGGAAGGCCACTTTAAGTCTGCATTATAGAGTTGGCCACCACTATTAGCAACTCCAGTGTCACCCCGGAAGCGATAGCTTTAGAGGAAACATCTCAGATTCAGATGATAGAGGGATGCATTATCAATTGGCTCCCAGATCCTATCCGTCAAGGTTTGGCCCCACGTGCCCAAACTTCCAGTGGGAAGTGAAAGCAGCCCAGTGGATCCCCAAGATCATCCCATGCCTCCAAATTCGAGGAAAATCCTGGGGCAGAAGCTGGGAGGTAGCTGGTATGAAGCCCAGCTGAAGTGCTGTTGGACTATGCCAGCAGCTGCAAACAGACAGAGGCAGTGAGGAAGAGGGGATGTGAAGTGGCACATAAGAGGTGCAAGCATCCCAGACAGCATGAGAAAGAAATGTAGTAAGACATCCAAGTCAAATCACCCAGGTACCAGAATAGACATTTTCTATTCACAGGTTTCAGCTGGATTTTATTTAATCCAGTTTTTTAAAGAAACACGCCTAATAGTGGCAGAAGTGTTGGAAGTAACAGGATTAGCCAAAACGTATCTGTTAAGTTCTAAGAGGGGTTAAAAATTGAGCAAAGACAGACCAAAAGCATTAAGCTGTGGCAGAATGGTATGATTTTTAGAAGTGCATCTTAGTGGATTACAGACTGTTTAGGGTATAAAGTGAGAATTCCTAGAAACTTCCATAAGAGACTCAAATATAAGCTATCAGAGGCTTGAAAAGAATGATTCGCTAAGCTTAATGTAGTGAATACACAGAAGTTCACACCTTACAAAGATGCATTCTTGTCTCCACACTATTGATAGGGCTTGATTGTGGGCCTTTGTACATCTTTTTGCCAGTGCTGCTATTAAGTTGGATGGGATTTTTATTCTTTTCAGGTTTTCAATCTTTGCTACTGCCAGCACAAGATCTGAAACATTATTCTGAATCTCATAGCCAACACTGGTCTTGCCCTTAGTTATCAGCCTTACTTAGGACTAAAATTTTGACCCATGGTCTCTTCATCTAGAAGGCCCTGAGCCCCACCAGCACCTGCCTAGCTTGGGTGAGGCTATCCCTGCTCACAGCACTACTGCCAGAATTGATTGACATTAATCTTTTGGACTTCAGGTCACCTTGACATTGCCTGACTTTTAAGTAACACAATGTTCAGCTTCGGAAGTAATAGAGCTTCCAAACACTGGACTAAAAACCTTCACACAATATTCATTGCCTCAGATTCCCCATTTGAGTAGTCTTACACGGAATTTGACAACTCCCCATAGGAGCAGGGGGCTGATTATCCTGGTAGTCGTGAGATCTCTCCATACAGTATACAGGCTGCAGAGGCCACGTTCTCCCTGAACGATGGGGATTTTTGTTAGGCTATGCTGATAGTAAAGCACAGAACTCAGGGAGAAAACCTTGGAATACTTCTAGACCAACTCCAGATAACTTTCTAGAAGATTAGAAGATGACTTCTGCTTTAAGTTCATCTTACCCGCCAGTATGAGACCTATTTCCATGGTAGCTGGAATTTAAGATGGAAACCATACAACTAGTTCAGGATGTATGAATTGAACATATTCATTCTTTTGGGCATAAAGGTATAAGACAAATAGCTCAGGTGATAAGACTAATGCTTTTGAGTCTGTTTAAAGTGCTAAGAGCCCCGCCCCTTACCATTCATCTTAGATGAAAGTGAAACGAATGAGTATGAAGCCCATTGCTCCTCCATCCCACATAACACCAAGCATAAGTCTGCCAGAGTAGACCATCCCTGGAGTGTAGCACATTCAAGTGTTTGGCCAACACAAACCAGCTTTGATTACCGTAGTTCCCAAAATTGCAGTTCCACTTAGAATCTAGCTTGACAGTAATTGACCTTTCCACATACTCATGTGGGCAGTAACAATAGTGAGCTGGCTTTTATGTTTGCAGCCAGGGTCAAATAGCCATCCTGAAAGCTACATGACATACCATATGATCGTTTCCCATTCCTCAGAAGACTGATGGCTGGCCTCAACTCTAAGTACAAAAGCCTTTCGATCTACCTTCTTACCTCATATGCCTGCAAAGTCTCAAACTGACGACATGCTCTACATAGGGTTCCCAGTGATAGAAGTGACCTAAAGCATTCAGACCAGGACAGGTTTATGTGATTACCTACCTTGAACGCTGTAGCAAAAGCTGTCAGTGCCAGCCCATATCCTGTCATCTCATTGCCATTTTGATGTCTTTATCAGGAAAGCTGCTTATCTGCAGAGCTTGAGCCCAAAGTGCCTGGGAAACTTACATTTCCCTGTGACATTCCCACTGAATGGCTACTGAGATTCCTGTCCATATCACCTCAATTTCACAACCTTAAATCCAGCTAAGACAAGCCCAGCCATAAGGCTGCTGACTCATGGAACTTTAAACTTGCTGCAATAGTTTGAACTGGACATTCTACTCCTTTAATGCTTTGTCTTTTATAAAACCTTGTTTTTGTCACCAAGTTATCTCCTAGGCCCTTTCCAGAGCTTTTTCCCTGAGCTTATGGGCTTTTACTTTGTTGTGTGGACTTTTTACTTTGCTTAGCTCTGCTTACTAGGGAACTCCTTGTCTTGCCTTAGGTCTATGAGGCTCAGCCCAGATCATGGCTACCTGTAGAGTCACCTGGACACTATCCCATTCACTAATGTGAGAAACTTATGAGACTCCCCCGAGTCCACTGGAAACCAAATACCAGCCCAGGTATGAGTCAGTATCTGGAGTCAGTCCAAAGCACTTACTGTTTGGCGATGGATGCCAAGGGAGAATCTTAGCTGGCAGTGCCAACGTTTGTTCATTTGGACTATGAGTTTGAATGCTGATTGCTCATCTTTACAGCTACAGTCAAGCAAGTGATATTCTTTCACAAGACATGCCTCATCTATAGCTGCATTTAGGGTGACAACTCAGTTGTCAGTTTGAGACTTAGTGAAAGTACTTGTTTCCTACGATAACAGGGACACTTGGTCACCTGCTTCTATGGCGAGCTCATGATGTCACTACCTTCAATTCAGGCTTAAAGACCCAATGCTAGAAACCAAAGTACATTCTAGAAACAAACAAAAGCATAGGATTTTTAAATAGGCAATACCCAAGTCTTTCCCCAGGCCCTCTTATCCCTTTTCTGCACTTGACTATTGCAATGCAATTGTCTTAATTCCCTCAGGGCCTACTGCACGCAAAATAACTGTCAAGAGCTGAGTATAAACCTAGACACACAATCTCATCAGAGCATTGGTTTGAGAAGCCCAAGGTAAGAACTTTCTCAGGACTCTGGTCCAGAGATTCAAGGCCTTAGCTGCCATGTAAAATGAATAGTAGCCACAAACTTAGAAATAGCCTACATACCAGTATGTAGGTGTGCCTTAAGTAAGGGTTATGCAAGCAAGGCAGTATAGTGAAAATGTGGTTAAAACCCAAAGGGAGCAGATGCTAGAACTGACAAGGAGCCCCAGCGGTGGATGGGAAACTATCTTGGCTTGGCAACAATCTATCTGAACATCCAACTGCAAGCCACAGTTTTTCTGAGCAAGTCTCAGACCTGAGGATAATTCGTGCCCCACATTATCAGGACCATTAGTATCATTCAGTTTAGATAGCACTGTCAGCCAGCCTAGATTATGAAAATTTTCGAAGGAGTTCAATGCTGCTGTAATTGATACCAGTATTTTGTGCATTTGTTTTGTTCCCAGTCACCAAATACACACACATCCCTATTGCCAGGGTTTTATTTTAGGCAAATGTAAATGCCACCATGGTTTGTTCAGTAGAGCTAACTTATCACACAGCGTGCTTCATTAAAGTTTTGCCTATTTTTTCCAACTCCACCACCTCCATTTAGGAGAGATTAAGGTGGGTCAAAGGGCTGTTTTAGGTATAATAACCTCTAAAAAGCAGTTTGATAATTTGTATCGCTGAAGTTGAAGAGGGCCAATTGAATTCTGAGTAGAGTTGACCTTTGTACATCTTTTACTGAGCATGAGTGGTACTCTATTTTGCTTAAATTATCTTGCCAGGAGTTTGAGTAGTCTTTTGTAGCCTTCTAAGATGTACAGGTTAGTACGTGATTATCTTGGGCCACATGTCCACTGGGTTTATGCCTATCTTACAGATCTTAGATCAATCCTGAGGAGTTTTAACACTTCTGTTTCAGTGCACAAGAATTGAGATTGAGGCCGGGCACGGTGGCTCAAGCCTGTAATCCCAGCACTTTGGGAGGCCGAGGTGGGTGGATCACGAGGTCAAGAGATCGAGATCATCCTGGTCAACATAGTGAAACCCCGTCTCTACTAAAAATACAAAAAATTAGCTGGGCATGGTGGCACGTGCCTGTAATCCCAGCTACTCAGGAGGCTGAGGCAGGAGAATTGCCTGAACCCAGGAGGCGGAGGTTGCGGTGAGCCAAGATCGTGCCATTGCTCTCCAGCCTGGGTAACAAGAGCGAAACTCTGTCTCAAAAAAAAAAAAAAAAAAGAATTGAGATTGAGATTTTGCTTCCCAAGATAGACACATGTTTTTAACTTCCCTAAGGTCTTGGAAGGTATTCTGGTCCAACAGTAATAATTCCTTCTTTAAACTATCAAAGTATGAAGAGGCAGATATCAAAACTGCTGTGGTTGTTAACCAATCTGTCACTCCACTACTTAATCTTGTATTGATTTGGTAACAATGCTTCCCATCACAATACACATTACATAGAGGGATAGTTTATAGCTTCATGTTTTAACACAAGGGTAGATCAATAGAACAGGTTACAGGTTAGTTAAATACAGTATACAAGTAGACTAGCCACATGAAAGTACAGGTGGTCATCTTGCTTACTTTTCTGGTAGGAATAGCTCATGTTCACAGGTGTCAGTGGGCCAAGGATATGTTTTCAAGTTCTATCCTTCAAGCTAAGTCTGAGTCAGCTGGCTCCCAAGGCTTCAGAGCCAGCAGGGACTCAAAGTCAGATCTGTTCGAGTTTGTTCTGTGTCACATGATGTTTTTTGTTCTGTCTGAGTTTGTTCTATCACTTAACATTGTTTTCTGTATCATGAATTCATCTTGGATTCATAAAATTGTCTTGATTACAACTCAAAGTTCTATCCCAGCAGATACTCCTATAGCTCTATCAACTGAGTTAAAAATCCAGGAAGTTTTTAGAAATCCAGTGTTTGGATTTAAAGATACTGCACTTTGCTTCTAGGACAGTGTACAGTGGTATTCCAGCTGACTAGAATAACCTTTGGAAAACCTCATCAAGGAGGTGGCAACCTCTGTCCTACAAGGAAACCTCTTTCCCTTAAGTTCTTCCAAGGGCTACTCCATGAGTTAAGAACCAACTTTTGGCTTCAGCCATCCCTATAACTTAATGCTCAGAAGTGCCCGGGTTTATGTATTCAAGGAGGCCCCAAGGAATGCCATGAAGCCAGAGGACTCAGTACCTACCCATTTGCTGAGCATTATTCGAGTAGGTAGAGTGATCCCACAGTGGGCCCCTTGTTCAGTATGTTGTTCCAGGATATTCCATTGTAAGAACACTCTCCTGTATTTGCCCCTGCCAGTGTTGAGATTGTGTCTCATCTTGAAGAGTTCTTCCCTGCTCCACAGTTGAACTATGGCTACTCTAGTTTGGAGTTTGGATGGTTCTCTGCTGCAGTAGAGAAAATTTACCTTATTTTCCCTACTTATGCCTTTACTTCTAAGACAGACCTAAAAATTAACTTTCAATGGTTTATGCCAACAGATGAACAGTATAAGTCAGTTACTTTGTACATTCTTGCTTTGTACAGTTCTTGTATCCAATTATTTGAACTTCATAGAGGACAAGTTTCTAAACCAAGCTCACTATTAGAAATAGCCACTGAAGTGTTGAGATAGTTGCTGTTGAGATAGTGTTGAGATGAAAGCTCCAGAGAACTTTCATGGACCCTGTCGAAGCTGTTCTGCAAAAGCTCATGCAGGGATTCAAGAAATGCATGTCCCTGCAGGCCTGATTCCAGTTACTAACAGTCATCTTAAATCCAGGTCTTCACTGCACGTCCAGAAGACAGCCAGTGGCTAGCTCAGGAGGCCAACCAGGATGTGTTACTTTGAACCACCTGAATACCTAGTATTAAAGTCAGGGAGAAGTTTCAGTCAACAGGGTCAGGTCACAGCATAGAATGTAACATCTCTGCAACCAAAGATTTCTCAGAAGAACTGCAGATCATAAGCAGGAACTAGAATGCTTCCGGAAAGACAATGAGGCTATACAAAAAGGTTTATCGTGAGTACCTTTGTGTGGCTCAGCCAGGGTTTCTAGAACTACTGACACTGCCGAGATGCCTCCCTAATGCTTGCACACAGTAGTGGCCTATGGTAAGTGAGGATTATCAGTATTGATAGAGGAATTAGACTCAAAAGTGATTATGGTAGCACGAACAATGAGATCAGAGAACCTACCACCTGACTATATTCTCTGGAGCATCCCTCCTGTAAACTAAGACAGCAAAAAGCACTAGTCAGAGTCACTGGCTTCTCCAAAAAGCCTAGCTGTGGCTGTCCTAGGTGGGCCAGAGCCAGTAGGAGATGCTGCCATAGAATTGTATTCCCTGGTGTCAGTTGGGGATAGGAGTCTACAACAGGGGGCCAAGAGGCTGCAATTAAGGCATGGCAACCATATCAGGAAGCAAGGCAGAATGGCCTTGACCCAGAGGAATCCAGCAATAGCTGCTGATCAATCGTGGTGTGCCTCAGGGCAAGATAGATGGGCAGGCAGAGATAGTTTAGTCAGTATAATCAGATCAAGAACAGGTGAGAAAATGATCTGCACCAGTCTGTCATAATCCTTATAGCTTCTGAGGTCAGCTTGGCTAGGCTTGCAGTCTGGTCAAATACTTCCAAATATAATCTAGGTATGTGTGAAAGTATATTCAGATTAAAGCCTATAGTCATGACTTTGACAGTCCCCTGCTAATTATCTAGGATAGTCTCATTTGATCAGTTGCAAGTTCAGTTCTGCTCATGACCCTCCTTTTCTGTCTAAGGACAAATAGCCCAGGCCCATGTCTTAGCTCCAATTACCTGTGATTTTTTTTTGACCGGCAGATTTATGAACTCTGGATTTCCATCAGCCTCCACAATCACATAGGATGCATGTTCTAAAAGGAACTGGCCTATGGATGTATATATCTAGCTCCCGATTCTCTGGTTCAACTCTGCCTGATACAATCTCACCCAGTTTTCATATTTAAGCAAGTTATTCGTCAGTCCATGGATTGACGGGACCACAGGCAGTTCCCTTGAAGGAGGCCCTGTGTTGTCATAGCAGATACATAATATTCCCACCCCTCCGTAGGAAACCTATGCCCAGGCGTCCCCACACTACGGCCCGCAGGCCGTATGCGGCCCCCTGAGGCCATTTATCGGGGCGGCCTCCCCGCCGCACTTCAGGAAGGGGCACCTCTTTCATTGGTGGTCAGTGAAAGGAGCACAGTATGTGGAAGCCCTCCAACAGTCTGAGGGACAGTGAACTGGCTCCCTGTGTAAAAAGTTTGGGGATGCCTGCCTAAGCCCATTTACCTGGGTAAACAAATGGTGAGAGGAACATTCACACCTGTGATAGGGACCTCCAGCTGTGTCAGTCCTCAGAATGGGGAGGGGTGTGTCAAGACTAGCAGACAATAAAACCAATGCTATCTTCTAATGGCTCCAATGGATCTTGAGACCACCTCGGGACATTTTCCTGATCCAAGTACCTAATCAGAATAGAAATAGCTAACTTTCGCACATTTGCTGATCCGTGGGGGAAAAAAGCTATCACGGCAGGAGAGGCCAAGTAGAGTCTTTGAAAACTGCCTCCCACATACTCAAGAGTTAAGTCGGAAGCTAGAACACCATCTTCAAAAGTGGCAGTGCCAGGGATGGGGGGGCTTCATATCACCTGCTTGATTCACGAGGATGGCTCCTAAGAGAATGAGGCAAGTCTTGGCACATGTTGAACTACTATAAGTTCAGCGTGCTAGCTTAGTCATACCTGCTGTGCCAGAGGTGGTGTCTGCTACTAAGCAGCAGCTGCCTTGTGCCCTTATGAAGCTATTGCCCCGACAAACCGATTCTTTACCCCCATTGTCAGGGAGGCTGAAAGCCATTCACATTCACCACAAATAAAACGATACATTCATCATACTCCCAGGTTCTGGAAGTTTCTCCTGCTCTGCCAGTTGTCTAAGGTGACTTTCGTAATTTGGAGATTATGAAGATCACACTCGTCTACTGTATCAATGGCAAAACGTTCAACTTGATGAGCAAGAAGTGACTGATGCTCTTTAGGCACTGTGAGTCCACATCCCAGTGGTGCTGGAGGTATTTTGTGGCAGGTAGACATCCTACAGGGTTCTGAAACAGGTTCTACAAAGAACAGCTGTTAAACAGCTCCCACCATGTTCCCAGACCCTAATGAGGCAATGTGTCAGATGTTACATGACCATGTAACTACAGCTATCGTTTTGTGCATAGTATTTCAGACCCAAGGCTGGGAACCCTCAGGAATTCATTCTACAATGGAAGTGACAGAGTTCAACAGACCCAGAGAGCCCCACATCTACAATTACTTTTCTTCATGCATCTATGCCTTGTGGGTGTTTTCTGTCAGCTGGAAGGGCTGTCTAGTTCAAAATCGTGGGCTAGATACTGATATTAAGTGAGCCAGAGATGGACTGCTGCTGCAGTGCTGCCTCATCCATGACCCTGAAAGTGGCAAGAGGGTGTCTTCGGCAGTGGGTACGGACTCAAGCATCACACTTGGTCACTTGGAGAAACAGACAATATATAGATACTGGGACAGCAATTTGTGGCTTATTCAGGTTGTCAGACTAAAGCATGCTTGTAAAAACCAGAAAATCCCTGGGAGAAAGTGGATAAACCTCTAAGAGCTAGTAGTGCGCAGATCTTGTTCTTTCATGCTTTTGAAGCTCAGAATCTTATTGAATGTTAGCCTTGTGCTTGGGTTGGCCCCTATAGTCCCCCTGGAAGCAGTCAACAGACACTTGACTCTGAACTAGATACCCAGGTTAGGCAAATGGGGAGCTGAAGCTTGACCACAAGTGTCATTAGGATCAGACTTACAGTATACTTTCTACAAGTCGTTGTGACCTTTGGATTGCAGCTTCAAAGTTTAGCTTTAAGTACAGGCATACATTTTACCTTTAGATTCGAGGTACATAATTTGCAAGTTATGTAGGTATGTCACAGGCGCTGGTATAGATTTCACGCAGGTACTAGTTATCTAGTGCTTAGTATTTCTTCTATTCTCCCTTCTCCCATCCTCCACCCTCAAGGAAGCCCCAGTGTCCATTATTCCCTTCTTTGTGGTCATGAGTTATTTAGCTCTTATCATTTGTTAGTGAACATGCAGTGTTTGGTTCTGTTCCTGTATTAGTTTGCTATGGATAATGACCTCCAGCCCTACCCGTTTCTGCAAAAAGCCATGACCATTCTTTACGGTTGCAGTGTTCCCCACCCCCACCCACACACACACAATTTTCTTTCTCCAATCTGTCACTGATGATAAACTCAGGCTTATTCCATGTCTTTTCATTTGTGACTAGTGCTGTAATGAACATTTGTGCACTTATTTCTTTATGGTAGAACAATTTATATTCCTTGACCCCTTCCTTACAGGATGTATTACACAAAAGTGAACTCAAGATGGATAGGGACTTAAATGTAAAACCCAAAACTATTAAAACCCTGGAAGACAATTCAGGCAATATCATCCTGCACACAAAGGAACAGGCAAAGATTTTGACAAAGACACCAAAAGCAACTGCAACAAAAGAAAACTGACAAGTGAAGTCTAATTAAACTTAAGAACTTCCGCACAGCCAAAGAAACAGACAACCTCCATAACAGGAGAAAATATTTGCTAAGCTATCTGACAAAGGTCTAATATCGAACATCTGTAATAAACTTACACGAAAAACAGTTAGATGGACATGAACACACTTTTCTGAAGACACAGATGTGGTCAAAAGACCCAGTGTCACTTATTAGACAACTGCAAGTCAAACCGTGATGGAATGCCATTTCATGCCAGAGGCAGCTATTAAGGTCAAAAAACAGAGGCTGGTGAAGTTGCAGAAAAAAGGCAACACATACAGTGTTAGTGGGAATGTAAATTAGTTCACCATTGTGGAAAGCAGTATAGCAATTCCTCAGAGCTAAGGACATGCATTTTTGGGTACCAACATGCAGTTCCGGTATCAGCTATGATTGAAGATGGCCCCTAGTCTATCCCTTTTCTCTACTTATGTCATGGAAAAACAGTCTTGTTTCATGGAAACACCCTGTTTTTTCAGACTATCAAGTACATCTCCCAAGATGCCAAGACAAGACATAGTATCTACCAGATTAGGGGAGAAGGGGGGTTCCTTTTTCCTTATTACATACAGCAACCTTGCTGCCTTCCACACTTACAGCTTTTTCCATGTATCAGGGTCTCAGCAAAAAACTAAACTCAAACAGTGAAGAATTTAGTCAAAGGAAACCTTCATGGAACGTCGATTAACAGAGCAAAGCGTAAGGTATCAGGGCCTCGCAACAAGAAGCTACTGACAAGCATGGACCAAAGAATGGAAAAGGATACCCAAAGCCCAGTGAGGGCTGAACTATGGATGAGGGTCCCATCTGGAAGAAACAGAACTGCAGAGACAGTTACTAAGACATAGCTTTGAAGTCAAGACAAAGTCAGAAATTGGAACCGAAACCTCTTCCCACTAACCTTCTCTCATCAGGGTCTCCCAGTGGCCAAACCCACCTAGATATCAGCTTCCAAGGGAGACTGGGTGATGTAGTTCACTAGAGTTACCCTATTGGAGCACAGAGCCAAGTGGAGAACAGATGTTGAGGGTCAGAATAACCAGCTCACTTGGGACAAATGGGAAGAATCTGAAGGGGATAAGCTGTACAACACTCCTAGAGGACAAGGTATAGGGTTTGTACCCAATCTTAAGTCCCACACAGGCTAGAACAAGCTGGGATTGGAGCACAGAGGACAAAACCGGGAACAAGCTGAGTTTCCCTAATAACTCAGTGAGGATTCATGGCAGAATTACCAAGACACAATTCCAATATTCATCCAAAAATACGGAGTGAAATCCAAGCCACATGGAGCCAGCAAAAGTAGAGACCTCTCTAGCTGTGGAATTCACCACTGTCAGCTTTTGCCTAGATGTTCTATACATGCTGCCTCCAGGCTTGGTACAGCTTCCACACATCTTTGCTCCCCACATGAGATCAACATTGTTTTCTTAGTCCTGGCTACCAGGGAGGTTAGTGACTTCCATTTTCTAATGGTGTTAGATTAGATAAATCAATCCTGATTAAGGCATTATCCTCCTGTCAGGAGGCACCAATGTCTCAGCTTGAGAAAACTGTCAGGGATTATTTGAGAAAAGGAAGTCATTCTAGTAACTGTTTACTTGAATATGCTAAGATTACAAGACAATGCTTTTTTCAAATTGTATAGTTTAGCATAGCACTGTTTGAAAACAGTTAATGCTACACAAGTGTATCTGTCAACATCAGAAAGTTGTCTAGCAATAGGGAAGAAAAGGAATATGGCTTGAAGAGGACATTGTGTGAATACGTTTTAAGAGCTCTAGCCCCATACAATTAACCCATTTTCCGTTAGTGACCAATCTCCCAAAAGTTGTTTCCAATGTAACTAGGTCACCAGGCCACGTTCCCTGGCCACTTGACATCTCACGTACCTAAACAAGCCTTACAGTTTATAGCTGGCGTACCTGGTGTCCCAACTCTCAAACTCCATCATTCTTGCATTTGCTGCCAAGTTCTGGATTGTTACTCATCAACTCACTTCAGGCTGACTGCACTTTCCCTACAGTGAGCCCCTCCTACATTTGTGTTCTGCCCCAGGGCTCCGATACCACAGATGCAGGCAGGAGCTAAGCTTCAAGAAAGTGTAGTGACCCCATTAAGAATGCAAAGTATGACACTAATGTTTACAAGTGTTATTCATATTAACTTTAGAACACTAGTCTGTTTTGCATTCCTAGTTCTCCACGTTCACTTGTTTTGAGGGTAGATCATGTGCCTTGAACCCTTGGATTGTTTTTTTGTTACAAGGTGCTACTTTTGCAATGTTTTCGGTGAAACTGGTACTATACTAGTTTTACAGGTGTTCGCATGGTATGCCTTTCCTTTTTACTTTCAGCGGTTGTGTCCCCATGCTTAAAGGTGAGTCTCAAGCAGGAAGCAGTTAGGTTTTGTCTGCATCTGGTCTAAGAATGTATACTTGGAACATTCACCCATTTATATTTGATGTAGTTATTTTTGTGTTTGTCCATGTTGGTTTTCTACTTGACCCACTTGTTATTTTGCCTGACTTGAGGAAAGTCAGACTTCAATATTCTGATTTACCTTGTTCTAGTATTTACTCTAGAGAATATCTCATTTCTTGACATATTAGTGTCTAAAACAAGTTATCTTTCTACTTCTCAGAGTGTTCTACGCTTTATACAGAGTCCACTGACCCTCTCGCATTTTGCAGTTTTGCTGCCACTTTAACTTTCTGTTTAAACCCTCCAAGATTGTTTTATACAGTTAAGGTCAGTGTGCATTTACAATGATATAGTTGCCGGTTTTGCTTTTTCAGTTCTGTGATTTCCTGCAGGACTTTTCTGAACAGAGGATCCTTTAGTATTTGTTTGCTAGGGATGTAATCCTCAAGACTTTCCATCTTTGTTTTTGAAGGATTTTTTTTGCTAGTTGTGTTTGAGGTTGGAAGTTGTCCTCAGCACATGGAGATGTCCATTCTTACCTATTTGCTTCTGTCATTCTGTCAGAACAGTTGTCAATCTTCCAGATAACATGCTTTCCCTACCTCTGGCTGCTTTTAAGTTCATATTTGGTCTATAGCAGTCTTGGTACGATGTGCCTAGATGTAGTTCTTATTTGGGGGGTTTGGAAGAGCTCTCTGAATCTGTTTTATAAGTTTCTTGGCCATTGTCACCCTGCATCTTTTGTCCTTCTGTCCACCTCCCCCTACCCCTCAACTATCCTAGTTCTGGGATCCTGATTACATGTTTTTTTACTACGACTTGTGATATCGCACATAAAATGCTGTTTTCTGTATCTTCCTTTTTTTGTTTGTTTGTTTGTACTCAGCTTAGAGGTTATCAGGTTGTCTTGTAATCTTGAATTCCACTGTTTCTAGAATTCAGTTACAGCCATCTAACAAGCACTAATCTTGAGCTAAGCTTTGAAGCAACTTGAAGCTGACAGATGCTCAAGCAGGTAATTCCTCAGTTTAATTGAGCACATCTGGGAAGTCTCAGCAGACTTAAGTGCCCCTCCTGCTCTACTCCCAGCAGAAACACTCAGCACTTTACCTGTCTCCCTCTGCTTCGCAGGACCACATCCACATTAACTACCCGAACTCCTGTCAGGTTGTTTCTAAGGGGATCCAGACTAGCAAGAACCTTTTATACCCAGCCAGATGAAGCATAAGCCCCTTACCTCAGCCCGAATCTGAGGAATATGTCCATAATCAAGTAAAATATGGAATTAAAAGCCACTAAATATCCATCAGAAATGCTCTTTCAGTCAATAGTTTCCCAATGTTGCTCAGGCACATGTTACATATCCGATCACCTCTAGCTTGGAACAAAGTCCTAGAGGTCATCACCATGAGTCAATCGCCCGTGTTCTAATCCTTGCGGAAGTGCAAACAGGTTAGCCTTAGTTTCAGTACTTCACCACTCAAGGGGACTCTGATTTGGAGATCAATTGAGTTGATCTCTCCAGTCTTCTTACTTGGTTGCTGACCATCCTATAGCTTAGCTTTCCCATATCACAGTACTATGTTCAAGGCTTTTTGAAAGCCATTTAAGGAAGCCTTTTTGGAGCTCAACAGCAGAAATGGAATGGTTAAAAAGGAAAGACACTTAACCTGTGAGAGGCAGCCATCTGACAACTGCCTGAAGCTTCAGAAGGTCGGTCTTGAAGTAGATAGTATTGGTGGTGGGCAACTATGAAAGAGGGCCTAAGCCCATCTAACTAGACACTTCAAGGAAGAAGTCTTAGAATGATATACTGATGTAACCGACAATGACATCCATTTGGTCTTGTTCATTCACTGACATGTAGCTTCTAACAACCCTTGAAATCTCCAGAGTTAAAGGCCTGTCTTGTATGCTTATGACTGATGGCTAGAGTCCCTAGATAGCTTCAGGATAGGGCCTGGTCACTGCGAAATCAAAGCATGATCCAGGAGGAGAGGCTGAAGACTGAGTTGATGATGTGTGGGCAATGATGTTGGTTACGCCTATATGAGGAAGACTCTACAAAACCAACAACTGGGTTCTTAGAGCTGTCAAATTGCTGGACACAGAGGTGCCTGGAAGTGGCACACCCAGAGGGTATGGAAGCCCCTTTCCACAGGTCCTGCCCTACCCCTTGCCATGGATAAAGTTTGGGTTCCATGAACTATTCTATCAAGTTGAACTCAAGGGTGTAGTGGGAATATCAGTTTACAGCCGATTTGTCAGAAGCATACATGACAGCCTACTGTGTGCAACCTGAACCATCTGTAGGATGGTTATATTGTCTGCAGGCATCAGATTGGAGTTGAGTTACAAGGCACTCAGCTGGTGTCTGATGGAGAGCTGCCTGGTGTTGCAAAATGCCATGCATCCAGTGTCAGAAGTATTCAGTTGTGAGGATAGGAAATATGCTGCATTTTTCCAATCTCCATTAACTACTGACTCCTTAGTGCCAGAGTATGGCCCTTTTCAACATGGAATGTTTCAATACTGAACTTCAGCTTACACCATTATCATCCTACACTTCAGAATTTCATTGACAGCCATAAACATGGAATTTTCATGACCAAGCAGTTGAATGTTCTGTTTAATTACACAAGATTTTTTCCCTTTATGGAATTCTGTGCAGAGCCTTTGTTTACCCATGAGTGTTAATAGCTCAGTCACCCAACTCCTATGCAATTTGAGCCTTTGAATGCACTGTGGCAATGTTCAATCCTTTCCCCACAAAGATAACATGAGACTTCAAACTTCACTAGTTTTATTCACAGACTATCTTAATCTCTATCAGCTAAGTTACTTATGGGGCGGGGGTGCTAGTGAGTACCCATTTGGCATGCATGGTGCTTTTGGTAGAGCATTGAGCACAAACTCAGGGTGATGTCAGAATAAGAGAAATTGAAGTTTCTGTAAGTGTTCTCACAGGCTTGAGCAGCTTTAAAGGAAGAATGCCAAAGGCTAAGTCCAAGGCATATTCATCTGAGGGAGTTAAGAGCCATCCTTTTAAAGTATGTCCAGGCACTGCCAGTTTCAAGGAATCTATTTCCCCACAGAAATCTCATAAGCCATTTTTAATTGTTAATGTTACTTTCTAGTCCTGACAGTTACCTTTCCAGTCTTCCAAGCTTGAAAGAAGTGTCGCCTTTGCTCAGATCCGTTAGTCAACAGAAGAGAAAGTCGGGCAGAGGAAGATAGGGGGAAAAAGCTAAAATGTAAGCAGGGGCTTATCAGCAAGAGCTACGAGTCTGACCAAGCAAGAGCTGAGTACACAGACACAAGTGGATGGTTAAGAGAAGCCTGGGCCGTTCCTGCCCAGACTATTTCTTCACAGCCCAGGGTTGATAAGTACAGAGGTCCCCCAAAGTTTACTCAAAGGACATATGTCTGAGCTTTGCTTCAAAACATATAAGAAATTAGTTTTGTTGGTCCAAAGGTTTCCCACTTGTGCATCTCTTACATTCCCAGTCAGTAGGATCCTTTTAACCTAGTTCCTCATTGCACAACAAATACCACAGTAAGGAACCCTTCTGAGCATCATTATTAAATAATTGACTGAGGCATTTATCCCAATCCTTCCCCTTAATCACCATTCCAACCTTCCCAGCTCCTGAGTTTGATCCAATTCAATTATAGCTTTGTCTTCTGCCTGTCAGTGCCTGGTACCATTTCTTTGGAGGACACTCCCTTCAGATAGGCAGTTCATATCCTTTTAATTACCCTATGTACCTGTATGGCTACTTTCCCTGTTCCTTGTCCCGACCTTATAGATGGTACATATTTATTTGCATAGCAGTTGGAGCTACATAATGCCAACAAGCCTGACCTATGAATTTAGGAACCAAGATCTAAGGTTACACAGCCAAGATAGAAAACCATAGGAAATGGAATGCAAGTTTACCTATGGCAAGGTATTAGTGATCTCTATTTGAAAAGGCCATGTCCCCTTCCCTGGAGGAAGTCTGTAAGTGACCAGGTCAGGTAATGCACAGCTTCCAGTGGACAAAACATTAAGTTGCAAGCCAGAAGGGAGAACTTAGTCCTGAAGAGCTTTGACAAGCTTTCCTAACCACACTTCTGATTTGTGCTCAACTTCCACCTATACAAACACTAGCAACTGGTGAACAGAAATCCAAGATTACTCCAGCAACACAAGGCAACCACACTTGAAGATTAGGAACTTTTAAAAAAACTACATGTTTAAGGGTTGAGGTAGAAAAATTAGTTTCTGAACACAAGCATCATCTGTAGCATCTCAGACTTCTTTGGGGTTAAGGTAAAAGATCCGTATGGGCTTCTTTGCCAATTATGCTTTAATGAGAAAACAAGTGATTGACAAGTTTATGTGTACATAAGATTATGGGGACCTGGAAAAGACCAGCTCTGTTTTCACGTGTACTGGGAGACACTTGGTCTCCTGGAGAGTCATTAGGATAAACAAGCATCAAGCCTTGCCACAGAGCTTCCACAAAGGAAAGTCACTCGGGGGTAACCCAGAGCAGCAGACAGGACGAGAAACTGACAACACTGATTCTCAACAGTCCAATGAGTCAGGGCTGCCCTCACTTAAGGTTTCCCACAGAAATAACTCAATGTATGGCAGAACACACCATTTCTTCCCCTGGGCTACCTCTTAGATTGAGACTTTCATGAAAGACCCCACACTATTTCAAGTCGTCAAGAGCTTAGGTTATCATTGTGCTCCCGTTCCCAAGAAAGGCCAGGCTACACATATTATGAGCTAGTTCAAATCTTACTACCTCGTATGAAGGAAGCCAGATGGACCAGAGAAGAAAGCAGTAGCCATGTGTTCGGACACTTGGTCATCTCTATAGGAACACATAGGCTATGACAAAGTAGGCTGAGGAGTGAGAGCCCCTATAGCCAGGGCCTCCCAGATCATTCCTACCAGAGGTCTCTACTTTGAGAACCAGCCATATAAATCCCCTTTCCCACTGCTGCTCACTCATTCCAGGATAAGTATGAGTTACCTGACCAATAGCACAATTTAGTGGCAAAGAATGGGACACTAGGAACCAAGATGGAGATACTGCCAAGCCTTGAGGACAGCTTACTCTCGAGGCATGGGGCTATGCAGAGTGGAACCTCTCTCAAACCACACCTGGAACTGAAGCCAAGTGATCTCGGCAGGAGAGAGAGGACAGCGCCGTCAGTCAATAGTTAGCTACTTACAGAATTGGCAGTATCCCCAGCTTCCTACTAATCACCACTGAAGCCTCATGGCCCAGAGATACTTTTTTTAATAGGTCAGATTCTCAGCTTTTCAAAGAGCTTAAGTAACTCATCCAAGATAAGAAATGCGGCAGGATCTAAGCCAAACCTACATCTGGCCCCTAAACTGGTGACCTAAGCATTTTGGCCATACGGCCCATCACACACTTCCCTGCCACCGAGGGTCTATTCTTGAAAGCCTAGAAGCCAAGCTTTGTCATGAGGGGCTTCCCTGTAGAAAGTCCAGAAGTTGTTGTCTACCTAGTTCTGGAGCCATCCGTGTAACAGTTCTTCTGGTATGATTAAAACAAGATACAGGAAGCCTAGACAATTGGGTTAACTAGCTCATTATCAGCAACAACTGACAGCCTTGAGTTTACCTGCATCACAAATCTGCTTATGCACTCAGCATATTCTAGTCTATCCGCTGAACAGGCTGGGACTCTGTCAGGACTAGAACTCTTGATTCTGTGAGCTTCAGATTTGAGCTTGATAGAGCCCAACATCCCTCAACAGATGTTGGTTCCATACCCATACCACATAGCTTCTAGGCTTACAAGTTGACTCAGCCATGTAAGATTTTAGGCACCTATGGGACCTGGGTTTAAGTCATTGTTAGTTGTCCTCCACCTTGCTGCCCTTTTGCCCATTTCCAGGAACTTGTTGCTAAACTAAGTACTAGAACTGAAGGTCTATGAATTCCTGGCCATCTCCCCAGCCCTTACTCATGAAATAAGTTACAGCTGTGGTTATACAACCTTGAGGCCAACAGTTCAATGTTGCAGCGAGTAGCACCTGTAGAGTATAAACAGCAAGCCTTCCTCAACGTGCGAGGGTCAAGATTCTATCCATTCCTCTGGATGGACTCTTTGGTTAAGGCAGCTAGTATAGTTTATGTGAACCTTCCTGGATTACTGGCCCAAGTTTGACCTTAGAAGATTCTTTATCACTAACCATTTGGGAACCCTGAGAAGCTAAGCGACTTCACCCATGCCTTAAGAACATTTGAAGAAACTTGAAATTACGATACCAGATGCAAGGTCTGCGCAAATTAGTGCTAAGCAGACAATGAAGCACCACAGCTGGATTTACAGAGCCTGCCGGGCTGCAAGGAGGTATAAGGCACTTAGGTTCAAGTGATGTACTTGTTACCAATGAGTGCCATGCTACATGAAGAGTGCAGGTGCTAGGACATCCACGACAAGCTCAGTAGGGGTACTCTACCAGCTTATATTTACTGAGCACATACTAAGATGTGCACTGCACTGTATCCAGAATGTAATCGCAAACCTCAGTTTAAGCCACTTTTCCAGGTTCAGTAACCTGCTCAAGTACAGAGCTATTAAGTGATAAATCCCAGGTGAACTCAAGCTCATATCCCCCAACCATGAGAACATCCACGTGTAGCTCTTGACTAGAGGAACACTCATGCAGCTGTGGTGTGGATGCCAAGCTCTTCTCAGGTGAGGTCGATAAGTATGGCATCTCAGACCTATACCATCAGGGAGTTTCTAGAAGTTGTTTAGTTATGATCTTGTTAGAGAAATTCCTATCAATCTAGTTCCTACTTAGCATCTATATCCCAGGGTAGAGCCTAAGGAATTTGAGCTACACCCATTGGAGAAAACCCTAGTTTTCAAGGTTGATACTGTGACTACCATCTGGTGTTCCAGTTCAAACCACATTCGCATTTATTCTCTCCAGCTTGAGTCGACATGTGGGTCCTTAGCGTTAAGATTTTGGAAGATTCAAAATCATGTTTGTCTGGCTTTTGCAACGGTACACCTGTTCCCATTTTTATCAGCGACAAAAAAAGATGTTAAGATAGGATTTTTCAAAGCAACCCTGTAGCTGCTTGTTTCTAAAGGAGAATATCAGAAAGCTTAAGGGATAGAGAAGCAAGCAAGGGGCCACCGTCCCCAAGACCTGGTCACAGAAGCCAGGCTACGGGTTTGCTCAAGGGCAGGCGACAGTAAGAGCAGGGAAGTCTCATTTGTTATCTAGTAAGACACCAAGTCAATTTTTGGCTTCTAAGTTGAAGACAGCAAGTCATCCCCTCAGGTTCATATGTTGCAATTCAAACCCATCTGTACAAACCCTTCCTATTGCCTAGTAAAGCTTACAGCTATAAGGACCTTGGTAGAGCTAGCCTCCCCTCAAAGCACACATAGGGCCATGCTTAGTTCCTAAGCAACCCACTCCTAAAGAAGGTTCACTCATGAGAGAAACAGCTTTCCCAAGCACAGTCTTTGCTTTTAGCTACCATCAAAGTTTTAGGCATTTTCCCCAATTATGTAGTGCCCATGAGGAGAGCTTCTCCCATAAAGGGACAAGCAGAAGCAGCAGGGGATTTGGGGGCAAGATTCTAATAGACCCCGGTAAAGGCTCCTGCCTTTAGAGTCAGCCAGCTTGCACGTTAGAACCCTGCAAGTCACAAGAATGAGGCCAGCAAAGCAAGGCTGCTTCACACGCTGGTTTATTACACAAGCAAGGAGAAGAAACCCACCCAAGAAAATCCAGAGAGCTCGGCTTTCAGAGACCACTGTCCCGCCCTGCCCCCCAAATCCCCTTTCCCACAACCCTTTCTGTTTAGGAAAAGGCTTTATACCAACACTTCCCAGTTTTTCCCTACTTTCCCACAGCTTTTCTCTTAAAGGCTTTATGCCAACCCTTCCCAGCTTTTCTCTATTTTCCCACAACCTTCCTCTTTACGAGATAAAAACGTTATATCAACACTTTTCAGCTTTTCCCTTTCTTTCCCACAACCTTCCTCTTCAGAAAGAGCAAGGCTTTATGCCGACACTTCCCAGCTTTTCCCCGTTTTCTTTCCCACAACCTTCCCGTTTAGCAAGCAAGAAAGAAAAAGGCTTCATACCAACACTTCCTAGCTTTTCTCTACTTTCTTTCCCACAACCTTCCCGTTTAGCAAGCAAGAAAGAAAAAGGCTTCATACCAACACTTCCCAGCTTTTCTCTACTTTCTTTCCCACAACCTTCCTGTTTAGCAAGCAAGAAAGAAAAAGGTTTTATACCAACACTTCCCCGCTTTTCCCTACTTTCTTCGCTACAACCCACGCAAGCACCCAGCACACACTCTTAACCACTCACCTTCCACCAGCCACAGGCTCTACTGAGTGCAAGCAGCTTGCACTGCCCTTCGCCGTATTATAGATGGTGAAGGCTAAGTCCCACCCCCCCCACCCCAAAGCACTCTGGGTGAGCAGTTACTCCTCTGGTTTCTCATTGGCTCTCTCAGTCCCGCCCCCTCGCCCCGCCCCAAAGCATACTGAGTGAGCGGCTACTCTTCTGGTTTCTCATTGGCTCTCTCACTGTCAGTCAACAGCTCGTTCCCAGCCCCTCCGAGCAGTTCCTGGTCCACGTGACCAATAGTAGCAAGAAGTGGAGGCTTATTGCCTGGTTGTAGACAGAGGAGCAAGAAAAGTAGCCTCCTACCCCCAGCAGCCGCTGCGATTGGAAAATGAGCCTGAGCCTCTTCACTGAAAGAATATATCATTATCCTGCGTCTCTGTTAAGAATTACCTGAAGTGCCTAAAAATTCTCGAGTTTCAGGGATCTTCCCTGGAAACCGTGATTTAGAAGGTCTTTGGGGAGGGCCTACGAGTCTGTGGTTTTAAATAAGCACCTCCAGGATTTGCGTCTTCAGGGAAGTTGACATAATACTAAAGAGTTGGTATTCAGAAGTTTCTTTCCAAGAAATTGCTTCTCTTACGTTTATCCCAATATTTTGTCAGTTACTCCTTCAGATTTAAGCTTCTCCAGCAGCTCCCACAAATAAGCAGTTTTTCCTGGAAAGGGAAATGCAAGAGTTTAAGAGGGAGCTGGCTAGTCTTGATTTTCACAGTACACCCTTACTCCTGCCACCTCCTCGACCAGTGAGCTACAGATGTCTGTGGGGTATCCTTTATCAGCCTGTTCATCTGGATTGGTCTGTGACCCTAAAGTGAACCTCCAGATGAGCAGGGCGATAGTGTAGGCAGAAGCCTTTTAAAGGAGGGAACTGGGATGTGGAATGAGAAAGTTTTAGGACCTCACTGGCAGGCCTGGGCAGCTGGAAAACTGTGGGAATACTTTTGAGAAGAGGGTGGCTTTTTGTGCATCATGGGCTGTGGCAAGAGAACTTGATTTACACCCACCCTAGCATCAGAAATGTTCCAAGAAGGAGCAACGGTTAAATACTATGGGTTTGTTTTTGTTTGTTTCGTAGTAATTTGCAAATAGATTCTGTAAGCATCATTAGTTTCCTAATCAAAATAACAGTCAATTCACTGTTTCTCTCAAAGTTTCCTTCATTTTCCTAACTTCTTGTCTGTATTCTTACTGTTTCGTCAACCAGGAATGTCCTTTCTCTCATGTCCACAAATTCTAGTGATTATTTGAGACTCAGCTGAGATGCTAAATCTTGGTGGAAGTCTTCTCTTATTTCCCAGTTTGGTTCTACCTGGCCCATCAAGTGTTTATCAAATGGTTTTTGAGGTGCAGGTGGTTTGGGAATGGAGATGGCCCAGGTCTTGTCTTCTCTCTAGTGAACCTCAAACCCTAATTAATAAACTACTCTTTGCTTTGGTCTGCTATAGCATCACTTCTAACTCCAAAACTTACTTTATTTTCTGTGCATTTTTTGCTATCATATTGGTCTGTATCACTATATTTTGAGTTCCTGGAAAAGTAGTAGGATGACTTCAACTCTATGCCAAGAATGTGGTACAAATGTAACGTGTTTCCTGAATAGATGAATGAATGGATGAGAGGAGGAGATGGCTGCAAGAAAATCAAATTCAGCTTTCTTCAATATTTTATCTCTAGCCTCAGAGTTGTCTCGTGTTGACGTCAGAGAAAATTCTGAAATTCCTTGGGCTTTGGAAATGGCTTCGGCTCCATAAATCTGGCCTACAAGATCAGGAAGAGCAAAGATTACCAGAGTTATAGAGGGAAAAGATTTCAGGACAAGAACTAGCCCTCTTCTCCTTTATTCTTAATTTATGAGTTCAAGACCTACCTGACACAGCTATGAATAAACTTTAAGAACCTGGAAGGTGGTATAGTATAATGCTTAAACATGCAGTTTCTGGATTCATATCCTCACTCCGTGACTTACTAACCATCTAACCTTATATGACCTTGTACAAATTACATAATCTCTCTAGGTTTCAGTTTCTTTATAAAGAATATGGGGATTATTATGATTATAATAGTACCTTCCCCGATTATTAGGAATGTTAAATGAGTTAATACATAGAAGACACATAGAACAGTGACTGGAACATAGTACTAAATTATCACCTATAATATAAATATTGCATAAATAACAGCTCAATAAATTTAGCTGTTACTGACTTATCCTAGCTGAAAAAAGTAGATTCAGAAGGCTTTCGTCTACACAGATGTGAAAATCTTCTCTAATTTCTCAAGGCTATAGTCTACACAGATGTAGGCTAACACCTTGATTACAGTGGCATGTTGGGAATTGCTAGAAAATTAAGAGGCTGTTGGTAAGGGTCCCTAACTCATTAAAGGGGCACCCATACCTTTCCTTACTTAGTCTATGTGCTCCTATTAGAGACAGAGCCCTGAACACAAAAGGACCTTGTGTGGCTCAGGGTGGAGAGGCTGATTAATGTGTCTGTGTTCTTGTCACTGGAGAAGACGGCTTCTCATCCCCAAAAACAGAGATCATAAGTGATTACTTTTGTTTATGATTCAAAATGACTTTGCATCGTGATGACTGCCATTGTAGAATGACAGCAAGACAAAATGATCTTTTTGGTTTCTAATTAGGTTCTGAAACAAGATTATCTAGTATAATACTATACAAGGGGCTTAATGGCTGCCCGCCTCCTTTCCCTAGAAGAAACTGACAAGCAAATGCGGACCTGGGCAGTGTAGCAGGTGGGTATGGATAGGGAAGCAGAAGTGCTAACGGTAAGTCTGACATCAGCAAGCAGAGTCTGCTCCCCTAGCAGGATTCACTGGGAGAACATCTGTCCCTGAGCTGGGGCCTTGGCAGAAATGGACAGATAATTCCACATGGTGATGGCTGTAGTGTGTATAAAAAGGGAGGGTGAGAGTTGAGTCAGAGCCTTGAGGAAGCCGTTCTAGAGATACTAGTTCCTGTTGTGTCCTTGGCAATTTGGAGACAGAACTTCATGTTTATTTGGAACCTCAAGAGCATTCCTCTAAACTCGTGCTTCACATTTGCCTGTGCATACAAGTCACCCAGGGATCTTATTTAAAACATATATTCTGATTCAATAGGTCTGGGCTAAGTTCTGAGAGTCTTGATTTCCAGGATGTTTCCAGGTGATGCCCTTGCTGCTTGATACTGGGACTCTATTTCAAATAGCAAGGTCAAGACCTGTATCCAGCATCATCATTATCCAAGAAACTTTTTAGAAAGGCAAATTCTCAGGCCCCACCTCAACATCAGAAACTTACTTAAACTAGCCCTCTAGGTGATGTTGATGTGTGCTTAATTTTGAGGACCACTTTGTAGACTATGCATGACCTATTCTCACTAGAAGGACAGGTAAAGTTTTAGAAAAATAGTATTCCATTAGCATAAAACCTCAAGTTGAGAAGACCTGCCCAAAAGGTTATCCAAGCCTTCCTCCAGGTCCACCGTGGGAAAAACCCTTTGCTCAGGGGCTGGCTGGCAGGAGGTGCTGGCATCCACACCCTTGTCAGAACCCTCCATAGAATGATCAGCTAGATCACCCCCTCTGATGGAGCTTTCTTGCAATACTAGACCCTGGCATCCATGAAAGGAAGCCTTATGGTACTTATTTCATGGAAGAGAGAAAAGAAAAGAGGATTTCTTGGGGTTAACAGAAAGTAGATGTAGAGAAAGGGAATTCTCCAGCCTTGCACCACTAACATGATGCGATACACACAAACATCATGATTCGTGCTTGTGGACAAAACTGACCTGCACTGGGGTGAGTGACAAACCAGAGTTGCCAGACCTGAGTCCCCAGAGGAGAAGAGAAAAAAAGAGAGGAACCCTTTTCACTAAATTCACCAGCTATCTTCTGATCCAGTTAATTAACTGGGAAAACTAAATTAAACCCCAAAGCCTTATTCATCTTTGAGGGGACCTTTTGTGTCTCTGGCACCCATGCCAGGGAGGTGGGCAGTGCAGGGCTGGGACATCTCCCATGGACAGTCAGGCAGCATTCTGTTAATTGTGGCTATTAAACTGCCTTCTTGGGAGTTGTTTTTGATCCATGTGGAAAAGATTAAGAGTCTATTTTGAATCCCCCAGTGTTTCCTGTGGAGCATAATTAGAGATGCATTGGAATAGGAATTCGGTCAACACTTACTTTACTGAGATGTCTGAAGAGTACGGCCCAGCAAGGGGCAGGGCAGAGGGAGAGGAGTGGTGGAGATGAGGAAGGTAGGGACACTGGCACGACGAGGGGGCAAAGGAATGAAGATTTTTGTGAGGAGGTGAATGGAAGAGAAGGAAGCACAGAGGAGAGAAAGATGGAGAGTGAGAAAAGCAAGGAAATGTGAAGTGAGTAGCATTCACTGTGTCCTATCACGTGCCAAGCACATTTTCAAAGACGACGAGAAAAACAGTTGAGAAAATGATACTGGGAATCCATGGAGAGGTTCATAGCCTTGGATTCTGATGTTTGTCTTGAATCTATCTGGAGACAGTAGACAGATAGGGAGAATGGGCTTTGTCATCAAACAGACCTTGGTTTGATTCCTGGTCCCATCCTTTTTGAGCTGTGTGGCTGTTGGCAAGTCACTGACCCTGTCTGAAACTGTTTCCTCTCCTGTCAAATGAAGGTTAACTATATAATGTTTATAACACCCCTAGAATGGACTGCTGTCTAGCATATGTTAGATGTTCAATAAATTGTTATTACAGTGAAGAATCTGAGGATGAGAGAGGTCAGCTTTGTCCAGGGGCTCATAACTAGTCAGTAACAGAATTGAAATGGAAGCCTAAGTTTGTCTGATCTCCACTGCCACCAAGCAAAATGTATATGACTGACCTTCTATGGGGGAAAGCAAGGTCTCTTCTCTACAGGGCGACCTTCGGTCCATGAGGACAGTCCTTATAAGTGGTGCTGGCACTGAGGGGAGAGCTAAACCAGCCTCAACCAATTTCAATCAGCTATGGCAGGATTTGCCTGAATTACCTCCACAGGCTGGTTTTCACAGGGCATGCCCTTGCTTGTATTTTCCCATAGGTATGTAAAGGTGCATCCCTTGTTGAGTTCATTCTAGGACTTACTGAGTTCCCATGATATACCTGGCACTATTTCAGTGCCCTAAGGAGCATAAAGTCTCACTGGAGAACTGTGGCAGTCTTAGTGGTGTGCTGCACCAAGTTCTAGCACCTACTGCAAGAGTCTTCCTTTGGGATCCATGGGAGGGCTCACGCCAAGGTCATAGTCTTATCCAGGCTGCTCCCAGCCTATCACAGCACACAGCAGGAGTACTGGAGCTGGGCCACTTCTGCCCAGTGTGGGATTTCCTTAACAGGGAGGCTCTAGGGCTCACCATCACCTGGGAGCTGCACTGCAGTCTGAGGCTCTTCCTGATTCTCCTTCCTTCTCCACTCTTCTTCCTCGGGGAGCCAGATATCCATCACAGTCTGAGCTCTCCCTGCCTGTGCCTCCTCCCTGTCTCATCTTTCACAGGAGTTTCCCCTAAAAAATGCTTTCACTTCTCTCTTGATGTCTGCCTCCCAGAGCACCTAAACTGACAAAAGAACCAACATTCATTATTTATTCTATAAATGACAATATAAGCCGATTAATCAACATAACTCAGACTCCTCCTAACTCCCTCTTGAGCCGTTAACTTCCTTCTAACTCCACAGTCACCACCTTAGTTCAATCCCACATCATTGTCAGTCAGGATCCTGGCAGAACACACACACTCAAATTGGGTAATTGGTTGAGAAATTAACACAGGGACAATTTACAAAGCTGTAATCCCAAGCTGCAATCTTAGCTTAAGGAAGTAAGGGACATCGACTGCCTGCATCGACTTGAGGTGAGGGAAAAATAACCTGACCTTACTCTTCTCCCTCCCATCTCCTTTGGGTGCTCTTCTGGACTAACCCTAAGTGAAAGCAAGAGGGGGCAGGAGCCCACAGATGGAAGTCAGAGTTAGTTTCCCAAGACACAATAGGATTGAAAGTGAATCTGGAGAGGCAAAAAGATGATATTTGGCACAACTGTGCCTTACCCAGAGACTTGTAAAGTCTTGCTGCCTTTCTTTTAATCTTTCTCCTCATTAAAACCAGGGTAACATTTTAAAGACAGGGCCAACCCTCCCAGCTACCTGCTCAACGGCCTTCCCCACACACTCACATTTAAGGATCTGATTTCCACTCTATCCTCGCTTCTTTTAACAACTCTGACTTAGGTGGAGGTAAACACCTGACCTTGCCCTCCTTCCTGGAATGCCCTCCTCTCCCCTCAGCTCTTTACCTTGCATCTCCAACTCATTCTTCAGGTCTCAGCCACCATGTCACCTCCCCTGAGTATCAACTGTCCCCTGCCCCTTTTATGCCAAGCAGTTTCCTTTGAGTTTTCTCCCATGACTCTTGAATTTTGCCTTCATGACACATTAGATTCCAATTATTCATTTACATACAGGGCTATTGGATTAATGACACCTCCCATAAAGACTGATTTCTGTGACATCAGGGACCTTTGCCTGGCTCTATGTTGCCTTCCCTGAGGCTAGCACAGTGTGGCACCGTGTATCTATTTGTTTCATAAATACATAAAATGATATGGGAAAGCCAAGCCATGTATTTTGGAGCTGAAGATGGTTCTGATTTTAAACATGTCTTTCAGTCAAGCATTGAAAAATCCTGGGGCTTTCAATATTTATGTAGCCAAAGTGTCTCTCTTGCTTGCTCACTTGCATGCTTCCTTGTGTATCCCTAATTGAACAGCTACTATGGACCAGATGCTCTGGAAAATGTTGTTTTGAAGAGGAGTACTTATCTGCACCAGTGGTGCACCTAGCTGTATTTTGCACACTAGGGGGTAGACACAGAGGTAAGAAACAGGTTGCTATCTGATGACCCAATGAGGAATAGAGTCCATTGCTTTTATTCTTCTATGCTTCCCTCTCTCCAGGCACACCTTCTCCCAGATGCATCTTCCTCATCGGGTTGTTGCAAGGTCTAAGAAAATGAACTAATAGAAAGGGCTCAGAATAGTGTCTGGACCACAGTAAGTGCAATCACGGTTAGCTCTTATTAATGCATCATCCTCTTCCTCCTTAAACTTCCAAACTTTTGCATGAAATGTTATTCCTGCCAAGTGAACCCTCTCCTGCCTTGAAAATCATATCAATGTAACTTTATATAAAGATCAATTCAAGACATATGGCCCTGGACACTATTCAAAGCTTACACCTCCTGATTGTATTGGCTCCAAGAAATCTGAAGAATTTATATCAGTGATTCTGAAGTAAGCATGGAACATAGATGCAACCCCTCTGAAGTGAGGAAACTGAGCCCCAGAAAGGGAACCCAACCTGTTCTCATGTCAGAAAATGCTACAGCTTCACCCACTGTTCAGTATTTATTTCTGGCTCTTAATGCCAGCCTTGTCTTCTCTATCCCTTAGGGCTTCCCTGATCTCTGGGCATGTGCCTACGAGGGGTACAGCAACCCCTTCGTTACCCTCCCATTTTTCCTTACCATCCATGTAGTCACACGCTTTAGCCTTCTCATTGGAGGTGGTCTACTGTAAATCATGGAGGGGTGATGACATATCACATATATGCCCCCTCTTCCATTCCTTCTCCCCAGTCTTTCCCCTATTTCTTGCTGCCATTGTCTGTACAACTTAATTTGCCTTCCCCAATCTATACTTGAGATACTCTCATTTTAGAGGAATTTATCCTGCTTCTGGAATTGAACACCTCTTGGGCACCACTTCCTATCCCTTTGGCCACCCCCACCCCAGCCATAGTGACCTGTTCCATGCAGGCCTAGAGCACCTCCGTGTCCGTGCACCCTGACACTGCCTCACATTCACCTCCATTGCACACCCTGGATTCCTGCCCTCCAGCTTTTCTGGTGCTGAGGTATGGGATGCCTGTGAGGACCCACTGGGCACCCTCATGGGCACAACTTGACAGCTCCTGAGGACTTAACACCCTTGGTCAGTAGGGGTAGGAATCAAGGCCTCCCTCTCTTGTCATCCACTGTACGGGGCTGAGGTGCACTGCATAAGGCCCGGTGACAAGGCCACTTGCTTCAGTAAACCCTGAGCAGCAAGCACATCATTAATGGGTTTCCCTCCTTCCCTGATTTACTTCCCCTGTCCTTTGTTCCTGCTCTCCGGGATCACGTCCCATGTAAACTCCCCGCACACAAGTCTCTTCTCAGTCTCTGCTTCTGGGGAATCCAAACTAAGACGCCGGTGACTCCTGGCACTACAGCATCCATTTCCGCTGAGCAGTGTTTGCCTCAGAGTTCCTCATGGACTTGTTTTCACTTTTCAGAATCTTCATCCTTCAAGGATCATAGGAGATTCTATCACCCTGATCACATCAATCCACAAGAATCATTTCTCTTCCAGAGTAGCTATGCCCTTTTTCAAGTACTTAATAACAGTTCTCTATTCCTTTCTTCTCCTTAATGATAATAACGAATAAGAACAGCTAACAATTATCAAGCCGCAACTCTAAACTCTAAAATTATAAACACCTTGAAGACGGGGCCTATGCCTAGGTCCCCAGAGAGCCTAGCATAGGGTTTAGGCCAAATTCTGTGATCTTTCATGAACTTCTTCAGTACCAGATGGCTTTGTCACAGGCACCAGAGCCTATTGGGGTGGCCATCTTTCTCCCTGCCGTGCCTGGTTTCTCAACTGCAGGGAAGACACTTGTTCCTTGCAGCCTTGCTAAAAGCTCTATCAAGAAAAGTGAAGTGTCTCCCAACCCAATGCTTGAGCCTACAAATCATACTTGACCTCTAATGCCCAACTCAACCACCACCTCCTCCGTGAAGGTCCCTGATTCTCCATTCTCTGAATTCCTGCAGCCTTTCATCTATACCCTTTTTATGAAGTGACATCTCATTTTTTAGACAACTATTGCAGTTAATTATATCCATAACTTGCCTCTTCTTGCAACAATGGGTAACTTCAGGGAAATGACCAAACCCCAGGGCCTAGCACTTTCTATTAATAGTTTTTGGATACATTTTGAATGAATGAACAACTAACAGAGAGAAAAGAGACGGAAAGGCTTCCGGCAAAAGAGTATCAGGCCTCCTGGCATCCTGGTAGTCCTGGGAGGCCCAGAGTTCCAGGTTTATAAAGATAATGGCAGAATCTACCACAAGTCCCCACAAACTCGTTCTTCTCTTTTCATATAAAACATATAGTTAGGCACACACAGCCACCAGAATGTATTTCCCAGCCTCTGTGCCCCATCTAACTCAGTGCTGATGTTTGGTATGCTGAGATGTGAGCAGATTACCTTCTTTGTCCTAAAAAGGAGTAGCCCTGCATTCCCTGAGAAGGCATAGCTGGGGCAGTCATTCAGAGCCACCAGACAGGGGCTGCAGCTTGATAAAAGGTGCCTGGGTTCCAGTGACTATGGAGCCACCTGCCAGTACTAGAGCAGTCACAGAGATATCTGGACCGGTCACAGAGACATCTACGTGACAGAAAAATAACTATGTTGTCTAAATCATTATTATTCAGTCTTTCAGTTAAAGCAGCTTTAGCTTGTGTTTTAACTGATACCAGGACAGCTCTGGAAGTCTGATCCATCCTGAAGAATGGAAAGGAGGGCATATGCGAGAGATATGTTGGGCCAAGGAGTTACAATAGATATGGGTGGGGATGAGGGGCAGCTGGATGGTAGATGGACTCTGGGCACAATGTATGTGTGGGTTGACATGCTTTGGTGTGGACCTGTCTCTTCAAATTGGAGGGATCTGGCTGGGCTAACTGGTGAGCCCAAGCTAGAGATGGAGCTGAAGGAGACAGGAACTAGAGAAGGTGAATCATGCAAGGAAGGAGGGCAGACCAAGCTGGTGGAGAGAACCCGGGTGGCAATCACTGACGGTAACCACAGGTTCCTGACCAGAGACCCCTGATACAGGCATGGAGGCCACAGGGGCCAGAGCGAGATGCTGAATCCAAGCCAGACCCAAGAGTCAGGAACTGGATTGGGGTGGGGGGTGGCAAGGAAGCAGACTCTGAGGTGATCTCCATGGATACAGGTGAGCCTATGGTGAATGGCAATGTATGGGGCACTACACTGGATTTGTGATACAGAGGAGCATTGAGGGGTTGTTTCACTTCTCATGGTATATCCTATGCTTGGAATTCCTGCCCCTGCCAATTTCTTCAGGTGTTCACTTAACCTAAAAGACTCAGCTTGGGTGGCACCTTCTCCAGGAAGCCCTCCATGAAACTGCCCACCAGGCTGAGGCAGGTGCCTCTCCTCTCAGCTTCTTCCAAACACATTCTTCTCTCTGTTACAGTAATTGTCAGTCCCATGTTGCATCACAGTTTATGGCTGGATTTGATAGTGTTCTCTGAAGGCAGTGATATTTGCCTTCATTGCCTCAGTGCTTCTTGTGGTTCCTGACACACATGGGACCCCAGTAAGCCCAGATCAAACCATAGGGAAGAGCACATGGATGACCGTGTGGAAGCATGGTGTGTCAGCCTCAGACATCACAGGGTATGAGGGTGAATGCAGCCTCTGAAAGCCCATTGAGATCCTGGGAGGGCATTGGGAGGTGGGAGCAGGCAGTGAGTGGAAGGGACGGTCAGGGCTGAGCTGCTTCCAGCAAGCCCCTCGTGCTGCTCAGAACTGCATAACTCATATCACTCTGCATCCCCAAATATCGGTCCCCAGAAGGGACGATTGTCAATAACCAGAGGAAAAAATAAACATCCCAGGATTGAACACTGCATACACCAGATTACAACAGTACTCATTCTATCTATTTCTCTGCCTTATGCCCCTGGGAGAGAGGAGGCTGGAGAAAATTCTACGTTTTCCCTTCCCCACCATCCCCCCACTCCCCCAACACAGCCACATCCAAAATCTTTTTCTTTGGAGAGAAAGGTCAAAAGGCCACATTTAAATCTAGGGAGAGTACCAAGTAAGAGGAAGCATCATCCGATGCCTTCTATTCCTATTGAATCATTTCATTACTAATTAATAGGGTCATTACTGAGTATGGAAGGGGAAGAACTATGATTAAAGGTTAATGCCGCTACTCCACGCATTACACCTCAAATTATGTTATAAAAATGTCCAGAGTATTTAATTGAACCTGTAAGTAACAGTGTAATTACACTTAATAATGTATGTGCTTCTGTATTTATTTGTTCCTCTCCAAGGTGCAGAGAGCCCCACGTGGGCAGGTTAGGGAAGATCACAGTGATTTGCTGAAACTCCTTGTTACTGACCTCCCTAGCCCTATCTATTCTCTCTCTAGCCCTCCAGGACATGAATAATGGGTAACAAGAAATCCACCCTCCATCTCTCCCACTTTTCAATGGAACGAATCTTAATGTGAACATTTGGCAGGAGGAGAGGGCAGAGAAAACAGCAATTGCCCAATTCTTAGCACTTTACAGCCTTCCAAGGGGCTGTGATTCTTCAAACCTGTGATACTCTTTTGTCACTCCATCCTTTTAAAAACTGTTCTCTCCTCTTGGAATGTCCTTTCCTTCTCTACAAAGTATGGTGCATTCAGCTAATTGGCTCTCACCATTCATTCTCAACTTCTAGTAATTTCCTTTACTGCAAAACCTAGAAAGCTTAAAACTACTTTACCCAGGCTCCCTTGCAACTAAGATTCTGGGTGTAAATTAGTCTAAAATTCCATCTTGTTTAAGCCAGTTATTTAGGGTTGTTCTGTTACTTTCAGCTGAACCTAATCTTAACCAATATACTCACTACAGTTTTTGTACCTTTTCTCCCTAACCAGAAAGTGCACACATCCTGCTGAATATGGTTTTCTGCTTAGCACTTTTAACGCTCACTGATAGCTTAGAGTCATTTACAGACTCCAGAGATGATGCTGAACTTTCCCTCTGTGACTGCTTATAGTAACTGCCCCAACTCTTTATTCTTTGCCACGTAACATTGCAGTGGCTTCCCTCATTGGGTAGAATAAATGGTCTCACCCCCTTGACCCTGGTATTGACCTGGTAGCATGCCTTACCCAAGAGAATAAGGCAGAAATGATCATGTGCCAGCTCTAAGCCTGGATCTTAAGAAGTTTTATGTATTCTCAATATGTTCTTGTGCCTTTGCAATCACCTAGGGAATGTGTCCAGGCTGGCCTGTTGGCTCTAGTAGGAGAATGAGAGACACGTGGAGCAATGGTGCTGAACCAGCTGAGCCTGGCCTAGACAAGTTGCCCCCCTGCCAGCTGCAGCAGACATGTGAACGAAGCAGCCCACCCACAACTGACCCCATTTATCACATAAACAATATATGCTTATTGTCGTATGCCACTCAGGTTTTCCGGTTGTCACATAGTACTGTTGTGGCAATGGATGACTGATACATCCACTTTCTCATTAATACAAACATTTAATAAATTGATCCATGGGTATCAAGCTCCTAAATGTCTCATTTAAAAGATAACACTAAATTAGTTAGGAAACAAGTATTCTAGTTTTCGTTCTATTATAAGGACACATGCACACGAATGTTCATTGCAGCACTATTTACAATAGCAAAGACTTGAAACCAACCCAAATACCCATCGATGATAGACTGGACAGGGAAAATGTGGCACATATACACCATGGAATACTATGCAGCTATAAAAAATGATGAGTTGGTGTCCTTTGTAGGGACATGGATGAACCTGGAAACCATCATTCTCAGCAAACTGACACAAGAACAGAAAATCAAACACTGCATGTTCTCAGTCATAGGTGGGTGTTGAACAATAAGAACACATGGACACAGGGAGGGGAGCATCACACACTGAGGTCTGTACAGGGGGACTAGGGGAGGGATAACATGGAGAGAAATGCCAGATACAGGTGATGGGGAGGAAGGCAGCAAACCACATTGCCATGTATGCATCTATGCAACAATCTTGCATATTCTACACATGTACCCCAAAACCTAAAATGCAATAAAATATATATTAAAAAAAATAAGATCTTCTACCTGTTGGTTGGATGACTTGGACATCATTTTCTCTGTATCAATTTTCAAATTACAATGTTTCTGCCAATTTCACAATATTTTTGAAAATATCAACTTTTCAAGAGTGTCTTTGAGAAGTTGAAGCAACCTTTGTGATTATAAAAAATTATTAGTGGCTGAGTGCAGTGGCTTATACCTGAAATCCAAATGCTTTGGGAGGCCAAGACATTGAGACCAGCCTGGGTGACATAATGAGACTGCTTTTTTACAAAAATTTTTTGAAAATTAGCCCAGTGTGGTTGTTGCATAACTGTGATCCTAGCTATTTTGGAGGCTCTGAGGCAGGAAGATTGCTTGAACCTGAGAATTCGAAGTTAGAGAGCTATGATCATGCCACTGCAGCTCCAGCCTATGTGACGGAGCAAGACCTTGTCACCAAAAAAAAAAAAAAAAAAAAAAAACCACAGTTGCATTAATCCCATATAGTATCTTCTAAGATATCTAAGATATCATCTTAATCCTGGATGATTTGGTTTCTTTTGCATTTTAAATGATTTTGGCACATTAATTCTGAGAGCCTAAATGTATTTCCCCACTGGCTTCCTTTTGCCTTGCAGGGGAGCCAGAGATCACCTCTAACACCTCTTTAGCTCTTACCTGAGCTCTTCGGCTGGATTTAGAAACCAAATAATTGATACCAGGTAGATTGACAAGAGAAAAGCAAGCAAATTTCATTAGTTTTACATGTACATGAGAATCCTCAGAAGAGAGTAAAGTTCAAGAAGTTACCAAAGGAAGATGTTTTTATACCTTTTAGACAAAGAACAATACATTTGAGAAAAAAATAACAGGACAAAGGGGATCTGGCTGATAGTAACACATTTCTAGAGAAGTCACTGGGAGAAGTATGGGGGGAGGTGGAAAACCAGTGGAAGATAAGGGCCACGCCATTACATGTCTCTATTCGGGTCTGTTGCAGCCCCCAGTTCTCAGTCTCTGGTCATAAGGGCCATTTTCGCACCCTGGCCTGGGGAGAATACCCCTCCCAGAGAAATCTTTATAGCTTGCTAAATGCAGGAAGAGACAAGTCAGCTTTCCCTTTCTGAAACTACAATTTCTCCAGTGTTTTCAACTCGAAATAATCAATATGCCCACCCAGCATATTTCAAAATGTCATGTCCTTCACTCCTTCAGCCACTATCCATATGTGTCTCTACATATAATTCTAGATTTAGCCCAGAATGGTTTCCTCTTATAGAACCAAGTAGCCTTCCTCCCTGGCATGCTGGTTTTGCTAGTGATGCTACTCTTTATTCTAAATTTGGCTAACGTGCTGGGTTTCACAGCCAGTCTCACTGTTCAACACTTCCCAGGGTCCTTTGTGGAGGCACAGCCGCTCTCTCTAGCTCTCTGGCACCACGTCCCTTTATAATGAGCACTTTACGCGTTTGGCCAACAATTCCCCAATTTCACCCTTGAGTTCCTTCACTACTCTCCAGCGAGTGCCATCTGGTCCCAGTGATTTATCTACATTTAGTTTGTCAATTAGGTATAAAATCACTTGCACATTTACTGCTATTTGAGTCAGTATCTCTGCCCTATCAGTTCTAAAAGACAGTCTGGAAGTGGAAATTTTATAGAATCATGAAACCTCAGAGCAACAAGCCTTCTTGGAGAGCTTTTAGAGGCAACTCTATCCATGCATTCATTCAGATACTCATTAATTCCAGAAACAATTATTGAGTACCTACTATATGCCATCGCAGGTGCTGAGAGATAGTAGTGGGTAAGACAGACTCTAAAATTTCCCCTAGTAGCTTTCTCAGCATCACACAGAAAGTTAGTGGCTAAGCTGCAGCAAGAACTGAGACCCTCTCTTCCCCTGCCATTCTCCCTCCCAGAATCATCCTCTATAAAGAGAGGGAGATAGAGACCAAAGGGAAAAAATGGAGATGGTTGAAGGGCAGATATGGAGAATGGAAGAAGGGGAACTAGAAAAATGAGGAGTGAGTATAAAGAGGTTAATATAGGATCAAAGGGAATGGGAAGAGCCATAGAGAAGGAAAGAGAGAAGCAAAGAGGAGAGGAGGAATACAGTGATTCCTAATTGGGGTTAGGTTTGAAGAGAATAGCTAAGAAACAGATGGCAGAGGTCTCTGACTCCTTTATCCTCTTTATGCTTTATTCCTTCTTATACTCCCCTGATTGGCAGGAAGGGAAGTGTCTTAGTCCATTCTTGCATTGTTATAAAGAATCTCCTGAGACTGGGTAATTTAAAAAGAAAAGAGGTTCAATTGACTCATCATTTTGCAGGCAATACAGTATGCACGATATTGGCATCAGCTCAGCTTCTGGGAAGCCTCAGGAAACTTACAATGATGGCAGAAGATGAAGGCAGAGCAGGCAGGTGACATGTGCTGTACACATGGCTGGAGCAGCAAGAGACAAAGGGAAGGAGGAGGTGCTAAACACTTTTAAACAGCCAGGTCTCATGAGAACTCACTAGCATGGGAATGGCACCAAGAGGAAGGTGCTAAGCCATTCATGAGAAATATAACCCCATGATCCGATCATCTCCCACTAGGTTTCACCTCCAGCATTGGGGATTATAATTTGACATGAGATTTGGGCAGAGACACAGATATAAACCTTATGAGGGGAGGTGAAGGTGATAGAGCCATCTCTGGGGATCCAGCTTATTAGTCTCTGAAAAATCATCATTGTCACTGAGAGAGACATTTACTGATCTGACAGATGCTCCTTTATGAAATCTGTGATCATCCAGTCTTCTCCCAAGGGGAACTATAAGAACTATATGCTTCTGACAAGATGAAGAAAGAACTGATGGACATTTTCTAGCCTTTATTATGCAGGCTCTGGCAGAATGGAGGCAAGGATCTGGGAACAGGAGGAAGGCAGAAAAGGAAGGAGGTCAGGGAGAAGGGCACTAAAGTATCATGTAGGGGGATGCTGGGAATTATAAAGCAACAGCTGGCTCTGTTTTCTAGACTTCAGATCATCTCAGTGGGCTATTCCCCAAGCCCTTCAAGACAGCATTTCAATAAGAAGAAAGGAATTTTACGCCCTGGAGTAGTGCTGCAGGAATTCCGTGGCAAGGTGATGATAATGTAGCTCAAGGCAGAAAGCAAGGATGTGCTGGGAAGGGCTGGATGGTGGGTTCTATTATTATTCAAAACATTTGCTCCTCCCCTCCCCTGCAACCCAGTGGAAAATGATACTCCCTTCAATTCCCATTGGCAGGCTCGGTAATACAGCTTTGAGTGCTCCTCCCTGCGGAGGAATTAAAAACCTCCACCTGTGGCTTGGTTACGGTAGCCTCGTGGCTTGTTTTAACCAGTAAATATGAGGCAGAGTCTCATGCGTTACTTCTGAGCAGGAGCTCTCGAAGCAGCTCTTGCTTTCTCACTTTTCTTTTCCCTTTGTCATGAGTTCAGTGACGATGGCCTTCTCTGTCAGCTTGAGTCCTGGAGTGAAAACAGCATGGAACAAAGGCAGAAGTGGGTGGTTGTGAGTTTTGAAAGCAGGGAAAGCATTTGTTTACAAGTCCTACAAATTTTCACACTGGACATGAAACATGAGTGAGAAATAAACCCCTGTTGTAAGTCGTTTACATTTTGGCACTGTTAGTTATCACAGCAGAGTGTAACCCATACTGACAGATACAGGGAGTCTGTGGGAGGAGGTAAGGCAGGCCATTACTGGTGCTGGTGGCAAGTCAGAAAAGGTCAAAGCCAAGATTTCAACTATACAAAGGGTTTTGTGCCAGGCAGGGATCAATAATGATGATGAACGAAAGCATTTGAGTGTCCGAAGGACTGGGGTTAGAAATTATAGTAGGTCTTCTCTGTTGACAGGATGGGCTCAAGAGCCAATTTCCTTTTCCTCCACTGTCTTGGACAAGTTACTCTGTACTTCAATTTCCTCTTCTACAAAAGGAGGGTAAAAACACCAGCACCTAATTATGGCATCTTTGTTGGGATGAAATGAATTAGTCACATGTAATGAGTTTCCCCCTCAGTGTATTTAGAACAGTATTCAATTCGTAGTAAATACATGTTAGCTATCGCTACTAACCTTCAACATTCCTATTTTGCAGATAATAAAACTGAGTCCCTCAAAGGGTTCAAGACTTGCTGGGACTTACATAGCTGTCTGGTAGCAGAGAAGTTTTACAACAGCCAGCCAGAAAGTGGGCTGATTCTGTACTTGTGGGTGTGGATGACCAATGACAAGCATTTAATTTGCACATAAGCCAAAACAGTTGTTAGTAAATTAAACATTGATTGTAAAAGGACCTCCAATTAAAATTTATTAATTACATCGCCAGCTCAATTGTCATGCAATTTATATGCAATTACCCCAGAACAAATATTTAATTACTTTCCTTTTAATACATTGAGCTAATATTGTTCCTCAGCTGTCAGATAGGAATATGAAAACATGTAATTGACATGGAGACATGAAATCAGAGAATTAATGAGGTAACAGTCACATTGTCCTGTCTGTTGGTGTGACATAGCCCTGAGATAATGAGAAGGAAGGGAATTGGGAGAGAGAAGCACCTTGTGTCTGCATCTTTCTTTCTGTGATGGTGGAGTTTGGGAGGATGATAAAAATAAAAAAATTTAAAAAGTGAGTTGTCTCTGAAGAGAATGGTCCAAAGTCTTTGTGAGGATGGCTGAGGCTGTCATTGGTTGGATGTGCAGCTTAACTTCTCCCTCCCGCAATCTTATATTCTTCCATCCCCAAAGATATTGATCTGAAGGCACTCCCAAATATAGATTCTGCATATTAAATTGCTTTGCATAGTCTGTTCCAGAAAACTCAATCTGGATTTTTCTTAGCTGAAAAGAGACGACTGAAACAGGCTGTGACTGAAGGGAGGCAAGAAGTGAAGCAGAGAGACTTTTTTTTTTTTTTTATTGCATTTTAGGTTTTGGGATACATGTGAAGAATATACATGTAAGATTGTTGCATAGGTACACACATGGCAGTGTGGTTTGCTGCCTTCCTCTCCATCACCTATATCTGGCATTTCTCCCCATGTTATCTCTCCCCAACTCCCCACATGCAGAAAGCAAAGAAACTTCTTAGGAGGCAATCTTTGGGAGTTTGTCTGAGCTTGAGATGCTCCATTCTGATGAGTGGAGGGAAGATCACAGTTAGGGCCTGGGAGGAGGAAGGCTCTGAGAATCTGGCATGAGAGAGTCCAAAGGGCTGGGGGTGGGAGCTGCAGTTACTGCAGGCGATGTTCTCTGCATTGCCCTTTGCCTGGGATAGGTTCTGGGTCTTGTTTGCAAGGCAGGAGCTATGTTCTTCCAGCACCGAGCAAACAGCTCTCCCACAGATTTGTCCCCTGAGACTGTCCCTTGTGTATTCTGGGGGCACTGAACCCCAGGGTGCTCAGCATCCATGGAATGCTTGTGGATTTAGTTTGGAGAGGGGGCTATAAAATTTACATTACATAGATGATTATTTCACAGACTGATGAAATCATTGTAATAGATTAATAGTCTGCAATATGAAACTATTACTTAAACTTGTCTGTTCAAGCAAAACTAAATTTGACTTCTAAAAGCAGACAGCAATAAACTCAGGACTTGGGAAAAGGTGTGGGGTCTTGGATACAAATCTTTTCTTGTCCTCAAGGCTTGTGACATAAGGCATTCTATTCCATATTGGCTCTGTAACTTACTAGCTATGTGACTTTAGACAAGCTGTCAGTCCATTTTATGCTGCTATAACAATACCACAGACTGGGTAATTTAAAATGAACAGAATTTTATTTGGCTCATACTTCTGAAGGCTCGGAAGTCCACGAGCATGGCAATAGCATCTGGTGAGAGCCTCTGTACTGAGTCTTCCCACAGGGGAAGGTGAAGAGCAACAGAGGGTGGGAGCAAAAGAAGGGAACCAAATAATATCTCCGTTCTTTCTTTTTCTTTTCTTTTTTTTCTTTTTCTTTTTTTTTTTTGAGACAGAGTCTCACTCTGTTGCCCAGGCTGGAGTGCAGTGGAGTGGCACCATCTCAGCTCACTGCAACCTCCACCTCCCAGGTTCAAGCTACTCTCCTGCCTCAGCCTCCCAAGTAGTTGGGATTACAGGTGCCTGCCACCATGTCCAGCTAATTTTTTTATGTTTTTAGTAGAGATGGGGTTTTACCATGCTGGCCAAGCTGGTCTCGAACTCCTGACTTCGTGATCCACCCACCTTGGCCTCCCAAAGTGCTGGGATTACAGGCATGAGCCACTGCACCTGGCCAAATATCTCCTTTCTAATCAGGAACATACTCCCTCTATAACTAACATACTCCCTTGATAGTAGCATTAATCTATTCATGAAGGTAAAGCCCTTATAACCTACTCACCTCTTGAAGTTCCCACCTTTCAATAGTTTTATTGGAGATTAAGTTTCCAACACATGAACTTTGGAGGACACATTTAAATCATGGCATCAAGTTATTTAATCTCTCTGAACCTCTTGCCTCCTCTGTAAGATATAAATGGTTATAGTACTGGGTAGTACACCTCACTGGGCTGAGAAACAGATGACACACTGAGGTGCCCATAGTGCATTGCTGGGGCTCAAAACACAGTATCCCAAAGTATGGCACTTTGGCATGCTAAGTACTTTAAAGGAGATTGGAAGGTCTCAGAAGCAGCCTCAGAATCAAAGTCTCTCTCTGACCTTCTCCTACCCCCCATCTCTCACCCTTCCCACAACCAGCCCCCCATGTGAGTCATAGAAGCCAGAATTCCTTTTCCTCAAGGTGGGTCATAGAAACTAGAACCTCTCTCCCGCAAAGCAAGCTATAAAATCTAGAAAGGTTATTCTCTCCCTTCTTCCATTTCCCTTGAAGACCTTCATTCAAGAGGGGTCCAGCCCCGTATCCAGGAGGAAGGAATGCTATTCAGAGAGATGAAGAATCTGAACAGACAGGACTCACTGGGTTCCCCCCTCCCCGGTCTGTTACCAATAAATCATGCCTTTTGTCCAATCGTGTTTCTACATGGAGGCCATTCTTCATCAAACCTAAACATAAAAACAGACAGTTTTCCTTGGATCTTTATTTCTGAAGGCTGCCATGTCACATTAAACTTCGATTAAATAAATGTGTTACGATTTTCTCTTGTTAACCTGTCTTTTATTCTAGGAGTGTCAGCTGTGATCCTTATGATGGGTGAGAAAAGGCATCACACGTTTCTGCCCCTACAGCATAAGCTGTTAAATGACAGAGAAACCTGGCCTGAGTATTGTGGCCTCATGATTTTCTCTGGTATAAGTGTTGCCAGGGTAAGAAGTAGGATTAGGATAACCGAACCTTTCTATCAAGAAGACTTTCCCAGCCAGCTGTGAAAATTCTCACCATTGAACCCTGAAGCCCTTGTTATATTTTTTTGTTAACAGAATTTGTTTCAGATAAAAACTGACCCTGTGATTTGACAAGACTGAAAAACAAGAAAGGGAATGTTCTGATATCACGTGTCCATGATGTGTCAAGAACTGTGCTGGGTGTTTTAAATATATCATCTCAGATTCAAATAATATGCCTATATTTCTGTTAGAAAAATTTGTGTAAGACTTTGAAATTAAAAAAAAAATACTGCTGAGTGTAAAAATTCTAGTACAACCTGCCAGGTTATCTGACTCTGTTGGGGCCTGTGTATTTCATTGACTTTGAGCTATTTCACAACCCTGTAAGTCCTGGGAAACTTATAGTAACATAAATGATTCCCAGCCATAGAAATGCAAGTGAAGTATACCTCTTGGAGACACAGTTGATTATTGCCCAGTGGTTATTGATCAGTTCTGCAAATGTTTGTAAATTTATTTTAGCATTCCTGATAGCCTATATATGTATGTGCTTTGAATTATCCTTCAAGTCGTTGTTACATCTTATTGGTTCCATTGTTAACAAATAAGTTAAATAAAATCTCTGACATGTAGTCATTTTATGTTCATCTAAGAGTCATGATTTTACTGCTTACAAATTATCTTTTAATACTACATATCAGAAAATTATGAGAAACTTTGCCCAAGGTCACAGAGCTGGAGAGTTCAGAGCTGGGATTTGACCTGGGGTTTGCCTGGTTCTTTTCACATTATGGAGCTGCTTCTACGTGCTGTGTCACACTGATTCACATGTGGTCTTTTCTTGCTTGCTTTTTGTGTGTCCTGGAGCAGTGAAGAGTTGGTTACTGGGCCTCCCATTTAAGAGTAACTACTTTTTTCCAGGAATGAAGGATCAGGGTCAGACAGTTCTGGGCATGACAAATCATGTGATGGACTGAAGAGTAAGGGATGCACTCAGTAGCAGGGTCAAATGGAGAAGGGTGTGGATGTCATGATAGAAATGAGAAGGGATAGAGAGGAGAAATGTCCAGAAATCCAAGCTGGGTTCCCTTATTACTGCCCTGCCTTTATCATCAAATTCTAGCCTCTGCCAAATCCAGAGCAGAATTCTCCCTGTAAACAGAGTGGTGATTAGAAAAATCCCCTTCTTGGTTATAATATCTCCTGTTCCATTGAACAGGAGATATTATAATTCCATTGAACAGGAGATATTATAATGCAAGTAGGTTCCTAATTGAGCCAACTTGGATTTTCTCTCTTCTTTTTGTGGTTTATTTTGCTAATGGCCTATCAATTTTATTTATCTTTTCAAAGAACCTGCTTTTAGTTTCATTTATCTTTTGTTTGTTTGTTTCAATTTCATTTAGTTCTGCTCTGACCATGGTTATTTCCTTTCTTCTGCTGGGTTTGGGTTTGGTTTGTTCTTGTAACTCTAGTTCCTTGAGTGTGACCTTAGATTGTCTGTGCTCTTTCAGACTTTTTGCTGTAGGTATTCAGGGCTATGAACTTTCCTCCTAGCACTGCCTTTGCTGTATTCCATAGGTTTTGAAAGGTTGTGCCACTCTGTCATTCAGTTTGAAGAATTTTTTAATTTCCATCTTGATTTCATTTTTGACCCAATCATCATTCAGGAGCAGGTCATTTAATTTCCATGAGTTTGCATGGTTTTGATGATTCCTTTTGGAGTTGATAAAATGTGAGTTTTATTCCACTGTGGTCTGAGAGTGCTTTATATAATTTCAATTTTCTTAAATTTATTGAGGCTTGTTTTATGGACTATCATATGGTCTGTCTTGGAGAAAGTTCCATGTGCTGTTGAATAGAATGCATATTCTGTGGTTGGGTAGGATGTTCTGTAAATATCTGTTAAGTCGATTTGTTCCAGGGTATAGTTTAAATCCATTATTTCTTTGTTGACTTTCTGTCTTCATGACCTGTCTAGTGCTGTCAGTGGAGTACCGAAGTCCCCTATTATTATTGTGTTGCTGTCTATCTAATTTCCTAGGTCTATTAGTAAATGTTTTATAAATTTGGAAGCTCCAGTGTTAGGTGCATATATGTTTAGGATTGTGATATTTTCCTTTTGGACAAGACCGTTTATCATGATAAAATGTCCCTCTCTCTCTCTCTCTTTTTTTTTTTTATTTTTTTTTTAACTGATGTTGCTTTGTTCTCACTGGTAAGTGGGAGCAAAGCTATGAGGATACAAAGGCATAAGAATGACACAATGGATGTTGGGGACTGAGAAGGAAAGGGCAAGAAGGGGGTGAGGGATAAAATACTATAAATTGGGAAGATGGCCAAATGGGAATAGCTCTGGAGTGCAGTTCCCAGGAAGAACAATGTAGCGGGTGAGTGATCGTTGCATTTCCAAACAAGTTTTTGCTGCCCAAAGACCAGGAGATTCCTGGGCCGAAAAGTACCATGAGTTTCCAGCATAGCTGTTTCAGCCAGCACTGTGGGTTTTTGCATAAAAAACCACCCAAATCTGGGCGGCCATTTCAACTGGTCCCTGAAACACCTGGGAGACAGAGCTGCCCATTCAACTGAAAAAGAGGGGGCTGAAACAGGGAGCCAGGTTATCTGGCTCAGCAGGTCACAACCCCACAAAGACCAGCAATCTGAAATACTCAGGATTGAGAGTTTCACAGAAAGTGCAGCTGGACCTGGGATGGTCCAGCTCAGTGGGGGAAAGGGCATCCGCCATTACCAAGGCAGTCCACCACTATTGAAGCAGTCTATCATTATGAGGCAATCCACCATTGCTGAGACAGTCTGCCATTACCAAAGCAACCCACCATTACTGAGACAGTCTGCCATTACTGAGGCAGATCACTATTACCGAGGCAGTTCTAATTATACCTCTGTAAACAAAACCACAAGGAAGTTTATGCAACAGCTGGGCAGAGCCCATCACAGCTCAGCAACACCTCTGCTGGCAGATCGTGACTAGACTACCTCCTTGCTGCACAGGGCATCTCTGAAAAAAAGGCAGCAACATGTCTGGAACTTATAAATAAAGCCCCACCTTCCCATGACAGAGCACCTGGGAAAAGAGGCAGTTATGAGAGTCGCTGCAGCAGACTTAAACGTACCTGCCCAGCATCTCTGAATGGAACAACATGGCTCCCAGCACAGCACTTGAGCTCCGATGAGGGAAAAGATGGTCTCCTCAAGCAGCTCCCCGGCCCCCGTATATGCGAAGAGACACCTAATAAAGGAGAGCTCAGGCTGACATCTAGTGGGTCGCTTCTGAGATGAAGATAAGAGAAGAAGAAACTGGCAGCAACCCTTACAGTTCTGCAGCCCCCACAGGTGATCCCCAGGCAAACAGGGGATCCCCAGGATCTGAAGTGGACCTCCAGCAGTCCTGCACCAGAAGGGCCTGACTGTTAGAAGGAAAACCAAAAAACAGAGATACCTTCAACATCAACAAAAAGGACTTCCACTCAGAGACCCCATCTGAAAGTCACCAACCAGAAAGACCACAGGTAGATAAATCCACGAAGATGGGAAAAAACCAGTGCAAAAAGGATGAAAACACCAAAAACCAGAACACCTCTCTTCCTCCAAGGGGTCACAACTCCTCACCAGCAAGGGTACAAAGCTGGATGGAGAGTGAGGCTGAGGAACTGACAGAAACAGTCTTCAGAAGGTTGGTAATAACAAAATTCTCAGAGCTAAAAAGAACATGTTCTAACTCAATGCAGAGAAACTAAGGACCTTGATAAAAGGTAAGACGAAATGCTAACTAGAAGAAACAGCTTAGAGAACAATATAAATGACTTGAAGGAGCTGAAAAATGCAGCACAAGAACTTTGTGAAGCATACATAAGTTTCAATAGCATATTGACCAAGTAGAAGAAAGATTATCAGAGACTGAAGATCAACTCAATGAAATAAAACAAGAAGACAAGATCAGATAAAAGAGTGAAAACAAATGAACAAAGGCTCCAAGAAATACGGGATTATGTGAAAAGACCTAATCTGTGTTTGACAGGTGTACCTGAATGTGATAGAGACAATGAATCCAAGCTGGAAAACACTCTTCAGGATATTATCCAGGAGAACTTCCCCAACGTAGCAAGGCAGGCCACCATTCATGTCCAGGAAATACAGAGAACACCACAAAGATATTCCTCAAGAAGAGCAACCCCAGGGCACATAATCGTCAGATTCTCCAGGATTGATATGAAGGAAAAAATGCTAAGGGCAGCCAGAGAGAAAGGTTAGGTTACCCACAAAGGGAAGCCCATCAGATTCACAGCAGATCTCTTGGCAGAAACCCTACCGGCCAGAAGAGAGTGGGGAATGATGTTCAACATCTTCAAAGAAAAGAACTTTCAAGCTAGAATTTCTTATCCAGCCAAACTAAGCTTCATAAGTGAAGGAGAAATAAAATCCTTTATGAAAAAGAAATAGTTGAGAGATTTAGTCACTACCAAACCTGCCTTACAAGAGTTCCTAAAAGAAGCACTAAACAAGGAAAGGAACAACCAGTACCTGCAATTCCAAAAATGTACCAAATGGTAAAGACCATTGACACAATGAAGAAACTGGTCAACTAACGGGCAAAACAACCGGCCAGCATCAAAATGGCAGGATCATATTCACACATAACAATATTAACCTTAAATGTAAATGGACTAAATGCCCCAATCGAAAGACACAGACTGGAAAATTGGATAAAAAGTCAAGACCCATTGGTGTGCTATATTCAGGAAACCCATTTCATGTGCAGGGACACACATAGGCTCAAAATAAAGGGATGGAGGAAGATTTATCAAGCAAATGAAGAGCAAAACAAAAGCAGGAGTGGCAATCCTAGTCTCTGATAAAATGGACTTTAAAGCAACAAAGATCAAAAGAGACAAAGAAGGACATTACATAATGGTAAAACGATCACTGCAACAAGAAGAGCTAATGATCCTAAATATATATGCACCCAATACAGGAGCATCCAGATACATAAAGCAAGTTCTTAATGACTTACAAAGAGACTTAGACTCCCACACAATAATAGTGGGAGACTTTAACACCCCACTGTCAATATTAGACAGATCAATGAAATAGAAAATTAACAAGGATATCCAGGACTTGAACTTAGATCTGAACCAAGCGAACCTAATAGACATTTACAGAACTCTCCACCCCAAATCCACAGAATATATACATTCTTCTCAGCACCACATCACACCTATTCTAAAATTGACCACATAACTAGAAGTTAATCACTCCTCAGCAAATGCAAAAGAATGGAAATCATAGCAAACAGTCTCTCAGACCATAATGCAAACAAATTAGAAATCAGGGTTAAGAAACTAACTCAGAACTGCACAGTTTCATGGAAACTGAACAACTGGCTCCTGAATGTTGACTAGATAAACAATGAAATGAAGGCAGAAATAAAGATGTTCTTCAAGACCAACAAGAATGAAGATACAATGTACCAGAATCTTGGAAACATTTAAAGCAGTGTCTAGACGAAAATTTATAGCAATAAATGCCCACATGAGAAGCAAGGAAAGATCGAAAATTGGCATTCTATCATCAAAATTGAAAGAGCTAGAAGAGCAAGATCAAAAAAACTCAAAAGGTAGCAGAAGACAAGAAATAACTAAGATCACAGCAGAACTGAAGGAGATAGAGACACAAAAAACCCTTCAAAAAATCAATAAATCCAAGAGCTTTTTTTTTTTTTGAAAAGATCAACAATATAGACAGACCGCTAGCCAGATTAATAAAAAAGAAAAGGGAGAAGAATCAAATAGATACAATAAAAAAATGATAAAGGGGATATCACCACAGATTCCACAGAATTACAAACCACCATCAGAGATTACTACAAACAATTCTATGGACATAAACCAGTAAACCTGGAAGAAATGGATAAATTCCTGGACACTTGCATCCTCCCAAGCCTAAACCAGGAAGAAGTTGAAACCCTGAATAGACCAATAACAAGGGCTGAAGTTGAGGCAGCAATTAATAGCCTACCAACCAAAAAAAAGTCCAGGTCCAGATCGGTTCACAGCTGAATTCTATCAGACATACAAAGAGGGGTTGGTACCACTCCTGCTGAACCGATTCCAAACAATACAAAAAGAGAGAATCCTTCCCAAATCATTCTATGAGACCAACATCATCCTGATACCAAAAACCGGCAGAGACTCAACAAAAAAAGAAAACTTCAGGCCAATATCCATGATGAACATAGATGCAAAAATCTTCAATAAAATACTGACAAACCAATTGCAACAGCATATAAAAAAGCTTATCCCTTGCGATCAAGGAGGCTTCATCCCAGGGATGCAAGGCTGGTTCAACATACACAAGTCTGTAGACATAATCCATCACATAAACAGAACCAAGGACAAAAACCACATAATTATCTCAATAGATGCAGAGAAGGCCTTCAACAAAATTCAACAGCACTTTATGCTAAAAACTCTGAATAAACTGGTATCAATGGAACGTATCTCAAAATAATAAAAGCTATTTATGACAAACCAACAGCCAATATCATACTAAATGGGCAAAAACTGGAAGCATTCCCTTTGAAATCTGGCACTCGACAAGGATGCCTTCTCTCACCACTCCTATTCAATGTAGTATTGGAAGTTCTAGCTAGAGCAATCTGGCAAGAAAAAGAAATAAAGGTATTCAATTAGGAAAGGAGGAAGTCAAATTTTCTCTATTTGCAGATGACATGATTGTATATTTAGAGGACCCCATCGTCTCAGCCCAAAATCTCCTGAAAATGATAAGCAACTTCAGCAAAGTCTCAGGATACAAAATCAATGTGCAGAAATCACAAGCATTCCTATACACCAATGACATACTAACAGAGAGCCAAATCAAGAGCAAACTCCCATTCACAATTGCTACAAAGAGAATAAAATTACCTAGGAATACAACTAACAAAGAATGTAAAGACATCTTCAAGGAGAACTACAAACCACTGCTCAAAGAAGTAAGAGAGGACACAAACAGATGGAAAAACATTCCATACTCATGGTTAGGAAGAATCAATATCATGAAAATGGCCATACTTCCCAAAGTAATTTATAGAGTCAATGCTATCCCCATCGAGCTACCAATGACATCTTCACAGAACTGGAAAAACAAACAAACAAACAAACAAACAAACAAAACAAACCTTAAATTTCATATGGAACCAAAAGAGAGCTCTCATAGACAAGAAAATCCTAAGCAAAAGGAACAAATTTGGAGGCATCACACTACTACAAGGCAACAAACTATACTACATCAAACTGCACTACAAAGCAACAGTAATCAAAACAGCATGGTACTGGTACCAAAACAGAGACACAGACCAATGGAACAGAATGGAGGCCTCGGAGGCAATGTCACACATCTACAATGATCTGATCTTTGACAAACTTGACCAAAACAAGCCATAGGGAATGGAGTCCCTGTTTAATAAATGGTGTTGGGAAACTGGCTAGCATGTGCAGAAAGCAGAAACTGGACCCCTTCCTGACACCTTACACTAAAATTAACTCCAGATGGATTAAAGACTTAAACCTAAGACTTAACACCATAAAAACCCTAGAAAAAAAAACCTAGGCAAAACCATTCAGGACATAGGCATAGGCAAGGACTTCATGACTAAAACACCAAAAGTATTGGTAACAAAAGCTAAAATAGACAAATGGGATCTAATTAAACTCCAGTGCCTCAGTACAGCAAAAGAAACAATCATTAGAATGAACTGACAACCAACAGAATGGGGAAAAAATTTTTGTAATCTACCCTGCTGACAAAGGGCTAATATGCAGAATCTACAAAGAACTAAAACACATTTACAAGAAAAAAAAACCCATTCAAAAGTGGGTGAAGGATATGAATGACACCTTTCAAAAGAATACATATATGAGGCCAACAAACATGAAAAAAAGCTTATTATCACTGGTCATTAGGGAAATGTACATCAAAACCACATTGAGATACCATCTCACGCCAGTTAGAATGGCGATCATTAAAAAATCTGGAGACACACTTTGGGAGGCCGAGGCAGGTGGATCACAAGGTCGAGAGATCGAGACCAACCTGGTCAACATGGTGAAACCCCGTCTCTACTAAAAATACAAAAAAAATAAGCTGGGCATGGTGGCGCGTGTCTGTAATCCCAGCTACTCAGGAGGCTGAGGCAGGAGAATTGCCTGAACCCAGGAGGCGGAGGTTGTGGTGAGCCAAGATCGCGCCATTGCACTCCAGCCTGGGTGACAAGAGCGAAACGCCATCTCAAAAAAAAAAAAAAAAAAAAATCTGGAGACAACAGATGCTGGAGAGGATGTGGAGAAACAGAAACACTTTTATACAGTTGGTGGGAGTGTAAATTAGTTCAACCATTGTGGAAGACAGTGTTGCAGTTCCTCAAGGACCTAGAAATAGAAATTTCATTTGACCCAGTAATCTCATTACTGGGTATATACCCAAAGGATTATAAATTGTACTATTATAAAGACATATGCACACGTATGTTAATTGTGGCAGTGTTTACAACAGCAAAGACCTGGAACCAACCCAAATGCCCATCAATGATAGACTGGACAAGGAAAATGTGGCATATATATACCATGGAATACTGTGCAACCATAAAAAATGATGAGTTGGTGTCCTTTGTTGGGACATGGATGAATCTGGAAACCATTGTTCTCAGCAAACTGACACAGAACAGATAATCAAACACCACATGTTCTCACTCATAGGTGGTTGTTGAACAATGAGAACACATGGACACAGGGAGGGGAACATCAGACACTGAGGTCTGCTGTGGGTGGCTAGGGTAGGGCCAGCAGTGGGTGGGGAGGTTGGGGAGGGATAACATGGGGAGAAATACCAGATATAGGTGATGGGGTGATGGAGGCAGCAAACCACATTGCCATGTATGTACCTATGCAACAATCCTGCATGATCTGCACATATACTCCAGAACCTAAAGCACAATTTAAAAAATAAATAAATAAAACCCTGCAAAATAAAAAAAATAATAAAAGACTATAAATTGGGGGCAGTGTATACTGCTAAGGTGATGGGTGCACCAAAATCTCACAAATCTTCACTTAAGAACTTACCCATGTAACTAAACACCACCTGTTCCCCAATAACCAATGGACATTAAAAAAATTTAATGAAAAGCCAAAAAAAAGGGAAAAAGAAAAATCTCTGTCTTCATTCTTGAGCTTGAATTTAGTTCTCAAATACCCCCTGAAAAGCTCTCTTACTGCGTCCTTTTCCTGGGCCAACAACTGCTTCTTTGGATCAGCCCAGATGTGTGGATAAGTCTCCTAACTTCTGGTTTCTGCAGATTCAGTTCTTCCTCAGGACAGGATGACTACCAAATTATTCCTCTTGAAAGAACACTTTGAACATAAATGACCCTCCTGGTCTTGTATTGGAAATGTTCAAAAAGTATTTGCTGAAGAAATGATAAAGGTAATCCTTCCTTTCCTCATTCCTATCTGTATTCATCCAACTAGCATTTTTATTAGATGCTTATTTTCCATCCTCCATGTTAAAGCATTACATGACTTCTGAGAGTAATCAGAAAGAGACTTCCAGATTCGGATGAAAAGACCTTTCAAATAAATTACATTGAGTAATATTAGAGTCCCCACTCCTTTCTATGCCTTGTCAATCCCCAAGCACGCATCACCTTCTAGGTCTATATTTGTCTTCTTTATCATGTCTCCTCCATGACAAAGGAAGCCCTCTGAGGGCAGGAATTTATTTTGTAGGGCCCTTTGCCTTTTTGTCTCTCTTGTTACTGCCTGACCTGTAATAAACAGTAAAATATTTGTCGAATGAATGAATGAATGTGCATCTGTCAGGATTCCAGATTGAGGCTAGGCATTTTTCACATACAATCTCATCATTATATCAGTTCGATGAAGCACATTTAATTACTTCATTTTTACAGATGAGAAAAACAGAACACAGGGGCTGATTTGCCTAGGGGTAAATCACGTGGAAGATGATGAAGTCTGGGTTCTGACACAGGACTCCTCAGTCCGACCCCTGCTCACTCTGGTCAAGCAAGAGACACCCACAGGGACCAGTCATGCAACAGGGCACAGTGTGAGGGTCATTGAGAGCCACACCACCTGATATAGTTGCCTACAGGTAGGAGTGAAAAGGGGCTGCCTCTGGAGGGGAAGGGGCTGAAGCCCAGGAGGCAGTGGCCAGGATAAGGCAAGTTTAGAGCTGGAATCAGTGAGTGGGGTTAGGGCCTGTGAGGCCAGAGAAAGAGTGTACATGGAGAGAAGAAAGAACAAGATTAGAAGTTAGGGGTTGATTTTTCATTCATTCATTCACTCAGCATGTATTAGGTATGAACAGTAGATGAGGAAAAAATAATTTTCTCTCTCTATTTCGTTAGTTCTTAGCTGGGATTGTAATTACCTGACAGATTTTTCCTGCCCACTGCAGACAAAACCAATTCAGTGAGACTATGCTGTTGTAATAGAGAAAGATTTATTAATGCAAGGCTAGCCATGTGGTATATGCATGGAGTTATTACTCAAATCAGTCTCCCTAAAGGCTCAGAGGTTAGGGGTTTTCAACAATAGTTTGGTGGGAAGGGGCCTAGGGAATAGGGAAAGCTGATTGGTTGGGGATGACATCATAGGGGTATAGAAAAACGGTCCTAGTGCACTGACTCAACCCCTGGGTAGGGGCCACAGGACTAGTTGGGTCAGAGTTGCAAGTTGTGATATGGGTCCTGGTGGAGTCAGTTGGTAGTCAGAAATGCAAAAGTCTGAAGAAACATCTAAGGCCAATCTTAGGTTCTGCAATAGTGATGTTATCTACAGGAGTAATTGGAGAAATTACAAATCTTGTGACTTCTGTCACAATGACTGGTTATTGTTTAACTATGCCTACATCTTAGCAGAATTCAGGCCCCTCTCATAATCCTAACCTGTGGCCTTTCACTATTTTTCCAAAGGCAGTTCAGTTTTGATAAGGGCTATTAACATCCTTGCTTTAAGGTTAAACTACAAACTAAATTTCTCGCAGAGTTAGCTTGACCTCTGCCCAGGAATGACCAAGGACAGATTGGAGGTTAGAAGCAAGACAGAGTCAACGAAGTCAGATTTCTCTTAGTCTCATAATTTTGCAAAGGTTGTTTCAGGGTCCCCTGTAACAAAAGACAGACTAACAAGAGAAAAGCAAACAGAAGATTGTTAACATGTATTCCTCATGTATACATGGGAGTTACCTAGGGAAATGAGTACATTGCAAGAGGTGGCTTAAAATTCAGGCTTAAATACTATTATCCACTGAAACAAAGAGTGTGGGAAGGTTATGGGGAAATAGCTATGAAAAGAGTGGTAAACAAGAGTAAGACTTGTTGTGTACACTTAAGTCAGTGACTTCTCCATTAATAAGAGTTTCCTGCAATTTTGTCATTCTTCTCTTCCTGGTATAGAGGAAGAAACATCCCTACAAATGAAGATTTTCTTTATAAATGTAAATTTTTCTTACAAAAGGATGACATTATTTTTTGAGAGCTTCTCCTGTGCCTGCTGTTCCTCAAAATAATCAGCTCAAAATAATCCTATGCCTAAAAGGCATATTTTGGGGTGACATATTTTGTTTGGTCTCCTATACCACTGTATTCCAGACACAATACCAGGGTCTGGGAATACAAAAATGATTAAGACACAACATATGCTTTCCAGGGATTTATAGCCAAAAGAGGGAGAAACACATATAGACACAGAAGTAGTGGGAAATATTTTTAAGAGTTCAGTGTGGGCACAAAAATAAAACCATTCAATTCAATGTGTATGTTGGGGGGGTGGGAGCATGTGGGTACAGAATGGCGGGGGGTGGGAGTGGGGGTGGGGTTGTGGTGCAGAAACGGCATTATTGAAGAGTCCTGCCCTGCACTGAATTTTGAGTGACTGATTGGTGTTTGCTGAGAGTTTAGGAGTGCAGAAGAGAACTCAAGGCAGAAAGAACAGTGTAATTGCAGTAGAGAGGCATGAGATAGGTTGGTTATGAGATGAGGGGGCTAGTCAGTTTATGCTATTTGAGGGTGTAGAGATGTGCACAAAGACAAAGCAGGAAAAGCTGGTTGCAGCAGGGTCAGGCGAAGTCTCCCACGCTGAGCTAAGGGACAAAAACTTTATTCCACAACAGGGGCTGGCAAACTTCATCTATAAAGGACCAGATGGCAACTATTTGAGGCTTTGAACTCTGCCATTGTATTCAAAAGCAGCTACAGACAATGTGTAAATAAACAGGTGAGGCTATGTGCCAGTAAAACTTTATTTAGACAAACAGCCTGCAGGCCGGTTTTAACACCCCACCCCCACTGTCATTTGCCTACCCCTGCCAGAGACTCAGGCAGCCATAAGCAGTGTTTCTGGGGAGGAGAGTGTCCCCAGAAGATTTATGAGGCTATCATTTGCAGGGTTTTGATTGAACCATGAGACTTGTTGGGTGCCAGATGAAATGGCCCAATCATTAATTTACAAGTCTGAGTAGGATGGCAGTAATAAGAAATTAAAGAGAGGCAAAACCACTTCGTACAAAGAGTCAAGGTATCTGGCAGTTCAATAAATATAGGAGCTGAAGGAGACAGAAGAGTTAAAAGTGGATCTCAGATCTGAGCCTGGGTAGGGGGGAGAAAAACAGTGACTTTGTGATTTAATTTTAGGCAGTTCCCTGCTGTTCTATAACGGAGAGTAGATAAAGATATTCATCAGGAATTGCAAAACAAATAAGAAAAATTGCTTCCATGTTACTGCAAAGGCAGAGATTCTTTTTAGAAGCAAATATTACCTGCAGGTGGAGGGGAAAGGGTGGTGGGGGGAGGGAGGTGATATCTTCCAAATAAGCTTTTTGCTAACTTGAAGGGAAATGGATACATCTGGAAAATTCAAAACTGTTTGCATAAGCGAAGTATGGCTGTTCAGGCCCTGTTTCTCAAACCCCAGGTGTTACATAAGATAATGTTGCTAAAATGTTTGGGACTTAGGGAGAGAGACTGTATAAACATGTGGTTTTACTATAGCTCATAAAAGATGATTATGTGAAAACCTCAGAAAAATTGAAACTCGGCACAGTATAAATGAATGCCTTCCCTTCTCGTTTTATCGCTGTGTCTCGCTCAAGGCTTCAAGATGTGATTAGAAATGGGTGTCTAGAGGCCAGCACAAGGTACTAGGATTTAGTATGTCCCCTCCGTTTGTCTGTTGTGTTGTTGACTCTGGTGTGTGGGTAAAATAGAGTGGGTCCATAGATACGTGTAGGTGTGTGTTCATGGGTGCTCTGGGCCAGGCATGCAAAGAAAAATAAATGACCATAAAGTAATAAGTAGGGGCATAATGAGTTGCTTGGCACAGGTAACTGAGACTCTGTAAAAATTCCAGGGGAACTTGACCTCAAAGCATTGGTTCAGCATTTTCCATTTTATCGAGTAAAATAAAATGTGAAATGGACTTGTTTTTAGCAGTAGCATTTTGTTTTTATTTGCCCACAAGGGGACAGAACAACAGTGCCTTTGAAAAGCCAGCCATGTGTGTAAGCACTGGGGCTTGCTCTCTGGAGCGTGGGCTGTGAGAATTGGTGTGCCTCTAGAATACTGGAAAATCTGGCAAAAAGAAAGAGAATGGGAGAGAAGTAAAACCTCCATTTCCAGGAATTCTGCAGAATTCCTTCCTGACATTTTATTCCTGGCACTATTCTATGGTTTTTATTCTCCAACAAGACTCAGCCCACTGAAGTCCACTGGGCACAGGGTGGGTGGTGGCAGAGATCAAGGGAGATATTTGTAATGGGTCATTTGGGAATCCTTCCTCACCTCAATGGAAGAGTCCTACTCCACCAGGCTATGTTGCACAGAAAGAACCAACACTTGAGAAGTAGGTGGTTGGTAGTTCAAATCCTGGATCTGTCACTTGCTAGATGCCAGGCCTCACTTGCTTAATCTCTTAGAACCTTCTTTCCTCATCCACACAATGAGAATGCAAAGACTGCCAAGTCTTATTGCTAGCAAGAACCAGGGAGCTCTGACCTTATATGCCAGGTCCGGGTTCAACCCTGGTTTTCACTGTATGGTCTGAGACTGGCTCATAGGTATTTGGGGCCTGACTGCTGAAGCCTTGTTTCAGTTTTCACGTATTAGCAAACTATATGCTGTGTTCTGGGCATGGTGGGGCAGAGGGAAGGGAGTCGGTCATGCAGTCTACTGATTGAGAGGTAAAACATGAGCAAAAGTCACTAATGGGGTAAGGCAGAAAGTGAGGCAAGCTTCACAAAGGGCAGATGGTGAGGGTGAGGCTGAGACAAGGCTGGGAGGGAGTGTTCTTTGGCTTTGGAGATTCTCGTGCCTGCTGGCTGTGTGATCACGGGCAAATCACAGAACCTCTTTGAGCTTATGTCTTTTTCTGTTGTCTGCAGAATGATGAAAATGGTGATTATGAGGTCACTTGCAAGAGTGAATGAAATAACATATGAAAAATCATGTAGCAAAGTGCTGATCTTGGTCTGATGGTTGTGATTAGCAGGTTTGAGTTCACAAGTTAATTTTCCCTTCTTCTCCTTATTTAGCAAATTCTGCAGCTGGAGGCCTATGATGAGAAGATAACAGCTATGTGCTCCAGGAGAGCAGGAATGGTGTCTTCTCTTTATGCACTGAAGTCTACCACAGGCTTAGCAGATGAGGGTTGTACTACCACAGTCAGTATACAAAAATGAATGGATTTAGTGGACTGGTCAGAGAGTGCACTCCACTTCTTTGTAGGCTAGAAACTGAGAGATCTGTCCTGATCTTTCCATTGTGTTCCTAGACTCACTCTATACCCCTCTCTATTCCGCTCTGGAGAGGCTGGCCCTTAGGGACTACATCAACAAGGTGCCTTTGCTCTCAGCCTTCAGTGAGTGGGAACTACCAGCAGCAGGTCAAATAATGGTGGAAAGTGAAATGGGGTACTTAGTACCTGGATCCTTCTTTGTCAGGTCACTGTGGCTTAGTGGCTTATGTCTACCAAAGGCCTCAGCTGCTGTCTGACAGCTTTTTCCCTACAGCTCCTGTCTGCAGTTCTGTCCCTTTGACCCATTAGGCTCAAGTGTGGTAAGAGTATCCTCCTGCACTAACTAGCACCATGATACTGCAAATGTACTGTAGCCTTGCCCATGTCTTTGCAAATAGTCTCTCCAATGATCTCCCCATTTGAGTTTACCATCTGTTGATGGCCAGGGACCTGGACTTTTTCAACCTTGTAGGAGAGGTTAGGGAACATAATAAAAAGTGACTTAATGCAAAAAGGAAGGCTATTGAGAGCACAGCTGAGAGTTGGAGTGAAATGGTGCCTGGGAAGATGTTCTTTTAAGGACCGATCTTTTGGAGGGGAACAGTGAGTGAGTGTTCTCCATGCAAGGTGTCAGAAGTGAGATCTTATAGAGTGTGAGGGCAAACTATTAAGAGATGATCCAAAATGAATTTGCCTTTTCAGGAGCCAGAGGAGTCAGGGAGAAGGTGCTGCTTTAGACATGAGGGGGAAGTGCTGGAACTAGAAGGTGAAACAATCTCCAGGCTTGAATACAGAAAATGAAGTCAGATGCAAGACTCATCTCCTCTCAGGCAACTTCCTCATAGCTGCTTAGCAACCTGTCAGTTCCTCCTGGCTAGGCACAGCATGCATTTTGAAGGGCAGATGACCCACTCTGGAGAGGTTCACACTAGGGAAACAGAGGAAAAGGAGCCCAAGGGCTTTGGAAGGCAACCTGAGTTCCAGAGGAAAGATGCAGGAAGAAACCTGGAAAGGGACGTCAAGCATTTTCTTGAAGGGAAATGGGGTTCCCTGGGTCTTTGGTCTACCAAGTGGTTTGTGGCCAACTTGAGGAGCATGTCCCTAGTAATGGGGTTTCCTGGGATTAGGAGAAAGTGTGTACATGGGTGAGGAGGGTTAGGAAGCATGTCAGATCCAGAATTCAATGGCTCTGTTTTCAGACAAGTCAACTGAGTGGCCCAATTTCCATAGAGAACCCAAGTGATTTTATTCGAGACATATTAACTTAATTGTTCCCACCTCAGCCATGACTTAAAGCTCCCTTGTTACACACACCACAAGGCCCATACTACCCTTTCATAATATTGAGCACATCAGTGATATGTCTTCAAGTTGGCCTTCTCAGCTAGGGTCTGTGCTCCACAGAGATGGTGTCTGTCTGGCCTCACTACAAAATCCTTCATATCCATCATCTTCCCCTGTCCTCAGGGAGCCTCAGTCTGAAAGAGACACAGCCCCGTCCTTGGAAAGCCCCAGTATGAGGGGAGACACAGCCCTATCCTCAGGGTGTCCCAATCTGATTTGGGAGATGAAACCTGCATTTGAGAAATTCTGATTTTGTATAGGGAGTGTTGCAATCATTCTTGATGCCAAGTCTAGAAGTGCTGAGAAAGGGATTTATCAATGCCCCAAGTCTTGATTGATGCATTGTAGAGTTAAAGGTTGCTAGGAGCCACATGAAAGCAATAGAGAGGGCAGTTTCTGCTCTCAAGCAGCCTGTGCCAAGGCCCGGTGCCCATCAGCATAAGTGGCTCACAGATGCTCTGCCCATAGGCTGATCATTTTGAACAGTCAGTTTGCAACATGGGTTTTCAAGATATTGTCAAGTATGTCTACTTCTCTAATCTATTTATTATGCTCAAGTTATAAGAAACAAGCCAAGGGCTAAAGGTCAGATGGTCAATGCCCAGTGGGAGAGGGATCATGGTCTCTTAATGTGAGGGGGAAGAGCCGGGCCAGCATGCCTAGGGCCCAGGTCAGGGACTTGGTACTGAGAGTGGGCAATCCTGTTTCTTCAGGCTGCTAGAAATGTCTGTAGGGTGGAGCAATCTGGCAGCCATGTGAAGGCCGTCCTGGAGAAGGACAGGAGACGAGGTGCAGAAGAGAACTACAGCCTGACATTTAGAGTCTCATTGCCGTGTACACACAGTATACACATGTATAAATCCATCCATACATTACACAGCACTGCACCTGGCCTCTCCCTGGCATCCAGCACCTTCCACTTAGAAGAGATATGGCAAAGGATGACGCCAGCCTTGGGGGCAAGCTGTGGCGGGGCAATGGAAGATGGACTACTCAAGCGTCAGAGTCTGTCCTGATCTGAGTCAGCTTAGCGCTTGTGACAGAGCTGGGGCCAGACCAGGGCACATCTGCAATTCCTGAATTCTGCTGTAAGAATGAGCCACCTCCCTCATTCAATCAGACCCTCCCTTCCTTTCTCTCTCCTATGAGAAGAAGCCTCAGAAGGGTTCAGGCTCTTGGGCTGAGGTTGGGTGTGTCTCATTTATCTTTGTAGCTTCCTCTCCCCACTGAAGCACAGTGCCTAAAAAACACTTCCCCAGAGAGCCAAGGACACCAGACCCAGCCTTAGAGAACCTCCCTTCTGACCAGAGTCAGAGCCTTGTCTGGGAGAACTGGACTAGAGAGAGACAAGAAGGATTGGGCTGGACTCTTTGAAGCCCTTCTCTGAACATACAGGTATAATCAAGGGGCTTGATTTCTTGCTTTGACATTGAGTCCTGACATCACCAAACATTCTCATCAGTCTTCTAGACTCACTATGATCTGGAAGAGAAGGTGATAGCTCCTGTTGGCTGCGGACACAACCCTCTCAGTAAGTGAAATGCTAAGCCTGTGGGAGTTGCTTAAAAAATAAAGTTCTCCCAAGCTGGGGAAGAGCTTATGTGGAGAGAAGCAGAAATGGAGTGGGGGGTGGGGGTGGGTGAAACTTGATGAATAATTTCTTGAGTTCCCAGCCTGTATCTAGGAGATGGTCTGTCTAGGAGGCCTGGGACCACATCCAAAGGACACTGGAATTCAAGCCTCCTTTCCCTGCTACAAAGTCAGGGATTAGTAGGGAGATTCTGGAAAGTGATAGAAGTTTTGGCTTCTAAGTCAGCGTGATGTCGCCAGCTTTGTTCTTTTTGCTTAGGATTATCTTGGCTATGCGGACTCTTTTAGTTCCACATGAAATTTAAAGTAGTTTTTCCATTTCTGTGAAGAAAGTCAATGGTAGCTTGATGGGGATAGCATTGAATCTATAGATTACTTTGGGCAGTATGGCCATTTTCATGATATTGATTCTTCCTATCCATGAGCATGGAATGTTTTTCCATTTGTTTCCTCTCTTATTTCTTTGAGCAGTGGTTTGTAGTTCTCCTTGAAGAGGACCTTCACATCCCTTGTAAGTTGTATTCCTGGGTGTTTTATTCTCTTTGTAGCAATTATGAATGGGAGTTCACTCATGATTTGACTCTGTCTGTTATTGCTGTATAGGAATGCTTGTGATTTCTGCATATTGATTTTGTATCCTGAGACTTTGCTGAAATTGCTTATCAGCTTTGGGAGATTTTGGGCTGAGATGATGGAGTCTTCTAAATATACAGTCATGTCATCTGTAAATGGAGACAATTTGATTTCTTCTTTTCCTAATTGGATATCCTTTATTTCTCTCTCTTGCCTGATTACCGTGGCCAGAACTTCCAATACTATGTTGAATAAGAGTGGTGAGAGAGGGCAGCCTTGTCTTGTGCTGGTTTTCAAAGAGAATGCTTCCAGTTTTTGCCCACAGTATGATATTGGCTGTGTGTTTGTCATAAATAGGTCCTACTATTTAGAGATACGTTCTTTCAATACCTAGTTTATTGAGAGTTTTTAGCATGAAGGGCTGTTGAATTTTGTCAAAGGCCTTTTCTGCATCTATTGAGAGAATCATGTGGTTTTTGTCATTGGTTCTGTTTATGTGATGAACTACATTTATTGATTTGCATATATTGAACCAGCCTTGCATCCCACAGATAAAGCTGACTTGATCATGGTGGATAAGCTTTTTGATGTGCTGCTGGATTTGGTTTGCCAGTATTTTATTGAGGATTTTTACATTAATGTTCATCGGGGGTATTGGCCTGAAATTTTCTTTTTTAGTTGTGTCTCCGCCAGGTTTTTGTGTCAGAATGATGCTGGCCTCAAAAAATAAGTTAGGGAGGATTCTTTCTTTTTGTATTGTTTGAAATAGTTTCAGAAGTAATGGTACCAACTTCTCTTTGTGCCTTTGGTAGAATTTGGCTGTGAATCTGTCTGGTCCTGGACTTTTTTTTGGTTGGTAGGTTATTAATTACTGCCTCAATTTCAGAACTTGTTATTGGTCTATTGAGAGTTTCAACTTCTTCCTGGTTTAGTCATGGGAGGGTGTATGTGTCCAGGAATTTATCCATTTCTTCCAGATTTTCTGGTTTATTTGTGTAGAGGTGTTTATAGTATTTCTGTGGGATTGGTAGTGATACCCCCTTTAGCATTTTTTATTGCATCTATTTGATTCTTCTCTCTTTTCTTTGTTAGTCTGGCTAGTGGTCTATCTATTTTGTTGATCTTTTGAAAAAACCATCTCCTGGGTTCACTGATTTTTTGAAAGGTTTTTCTTGTCTCTATCTCCTTCAGTTCTGCTCTGATCTTATTTCTTGTGTTCTGCTAGCTTTTGAGTTTGTTTGCTCTTACTTCTCTTGTTCTTTTAACTGTGAAGTTAGGGTGTTGATTTTAGATCTTTTCTGCTTTCTTTTGTGGGCATTTAGTGCTATAAATTTCATTCTACACACTGCTTTAAATATGTCCCAGAGATTCTGATACTTTGTTTTCACTAATTTCAAAGAACATCTTTATTTCTACTTTACTTTTGTCATTTACCCAGTAGTCATTCAGGTTGCTCAGTTTCCATGTAGTTGTGCAGTTTTGAGTGAGTTTCTTAATCCTGAGTTCTGATGTGATTGTGCTTTGGTTTGAGAGACTGTTAGGATTTCCATTCTTTTACATTTGCTGAGGAGTGTTTTACTTCCGATTATGTGTCAGTTTTAGAATAAGTTTGATGTGGTGCTGAGAAGAATGTATATTCTGTTGATTTGGGGTGGAGAGTTTTGCAGATGTCTATTAGGTCCACTTGATCCAGATCTGCATTCAAGTCTTGTATATTCTTATTAATTTTCTATTTTTTTGATCTGTCTAATAATGACAGTGGAGTGTTAGAGTCTCTCACTGTTATTGTGTGGAAGTCTAAATCTCTTTGTAGGTCTCTAAGAACTTGCTTTATGAGTCTGGGTGCTCCTGTCTTGGGTACATATATATTTAGGATAGTTAGCTCTTCTTGTTGCATTGATCTCTTTACCATTAGGTAATGCCCTTCTTTGTCTCTTTTGATCTTTGTTGGTTTAAAGTCTGTTTTATCAGAGACTAAGATTGCAACCTCTGCTTTTTTTTTTTTTTTTTTTTTTTTTTTGCTTTCCTTTTGCTTGGTTAATATTCCTTCACCCCTTTATTTTGAGCCTATGTGTGTCTTCGCATATGAGATAGGTCTCCTAAATATAGCACACAATGGGTCTTGTCTCTTTATCCAATTTGCCACTCTGTGTCTTTTAAGTAGGGCATTTAGCCTATTTACATTTAAGGTTAATATTGTTATGTGTGATTTTGATCCTGTTATTATGATGCTAGCTGGATATTTTGTCTGTTAGTTGATGCAGTTTCTTCATAGTGTCAATGGTCTTTACAATTTGGTATGTTTTTGCAGTGGCTGGTACTGGTTGTTTCTTTCCATGTTTAGTGCTTCCTTCAGGAGCTTTTGTAAGGCAGGTCTGGTGGTGACAAAATCTCTCAGCATTTGCTTGTCTATAAAGGATTTTATTTCCCCTTTGCTTATGAAGCTTAGTTTGGCAGGATATTAAATTCTGGGCTGAAAATTCTTTTCTTTAAGAATGTTGAATATTGGCCCCCATTCTCTTCAGGCTTGTAGGGTTTCTGCTAAGAGATCTGCTGTGAGTCTGATGGGCTTCCCTTTGTGGTTAGCCAAACCTTTCTCTCTGGCTGCCCTTAGCATTTTTTCTTTCATTTCAGCCTTGGCAAATCTGATGATTATGTGTTTTGGGGTTGCTTTTCTCAAGGAGTGTTTTAGTGATGTTCTCTGTATTTCCTGAATTTGAATGTTGACCTACCTTGCTAGGTTGGGGAGGTTCTCCTGGATGATATCCTGAAGAGTGTTTTCCAAATTAGTTCCATTCTCTTCATCACTTTCAGGTACACCAATCAAATGTAGATTTTGTCTTTTCACATAGTCCCATATTTCTTGGAGGCTTTGTTTGTTTCTTTTAACTTTTTTCTCTAATCTTGTCTTCTTGCTTAATTTCATTGAGTAAGAAAAACAGCATGGTACTGGTACCAAAACATATATTTAGATCAATGGAACAGAACAGAGGCCTCAGAAATAACACTGCACATCTACAACCATCTGATCTTTGATAAATCTCACAAAAACAAGCAATGGGGAAAGAATTCCCTATTTAATAAATGGTGTTGGGAAAACTGGCTAGCCATATGCAGAAAGCTGAAATTGGTTCCCTTCCTTACACCTTATACAAAAAACTCAAGATGGAATAGAGACTTAAATGTAAGACCTAAAACTATAACAACTCCAGAAGAAAACCTAGGCAATACCATTCATAATATAGGCTTGGGCAAAGACTTCATTACTAAAACACCAAAATCAATGGCAACAAAAGCCAAAATAGGCAAATGGAATCTAATTAAACTAAAGGGCTTCTGCACAGCAAAAGAAACTATCATTAGAGTAAATAGGAAACCTACAGAATGGGAGAAAATTTTTGCCATCTATCTGACAAAGGGCCAACATCCAGAATCTACAAAGAACTTAAACAAATTTACAAGAAAAAAACCAAACAACCCATCAAAATGTGGGCAAAAGATATGAACTGACATTTCTCAAAAGAAGACATTTATGCAACCAGCAAACACGAAAAAACACTGATCATCACTGATCATTAGAGAAATGCAAATCAAAACCATATTCAGATACCATCTCACACCAGTTAGAATGGCAATAATTAAAAAGTCAGGAAACAACAGATGCTGGAGAGGATGTGGAGAAATAGGAACACTTTTACACTGTTGGCGCGAGTGTAAGTTAGTTGAACCATTGTAGAAGATAGTGTAGCAACTCCTCAAGGATCTAGAACTAGAAATACCAGTTGACCCAGCAATCCCATTACTGGATATATAACCAAAATATTATAAATCATTCTACTCTAAAGATACATGCACACATATGTTTATTGCAGCACTGTTCACAGGAGCAAAGACTTGGAACCAGCCCAAATGTCCATCAAGGATAGACTGGGTAAAGAAAATGTGCCACATATATACCATGGAATACTATGCAGCCATAAAAAAGGATGAGTTCATGTCCTTTACAGGGACACGGATGAAGCTGGAAACCATCATTCTCAGCAAACTAACACAGGAACAGAAAACCAAACGCTGCATGTTCTCACTCATAAGTGGGAGTTGAACAATGAGAACACATGGACACAGGGAGGGGAACATCACACAGCAAGGCCTGTTGGGAGATAGAGGGCTAGGGGAGGGACAGCATTAGGAGAAACACCTCATGTAGATGATAGGCTGACGGATGCAGCAAACTACCATGGAACATATATACCTATGTAACAAACCTGTACTTTCTGCACATATACCCCAGAACTTAAAATATAAGAAAAAAAAAACATCTTGGGTTCTAATCATAGTTCTTGAACAAATTCCTTAAGGTCAAGTAATTTTAGAACTTCTTGACCTTTGATATGATCTGGACCAAACCCTTCTGGGACAGGTGGGGAAACTGATGGGTCATATAGCTTCAAGGTCACGTAGCCTGTTAATGGCAAAAGAGGAAACATCATCTACTACCTGAGATGTCACCTTTCTGGATCTTTGTGTCCCAGGAGCTAGTTCTAGGGTGGAGGCTACTGGGTAGGAGATTTATCCAGGAGTTCTCTCAGGAGAAACACCTGTGGAAGGAAAAGGATAGAAGCACAGGTAGACAGAAGGGAAGTTGGGCTGCCAGGCAGTATCGATGGAAGCCACAGCCAGCCCTGTGGGAAGATGCAAAGCTGGGATTGGTCTGCATCTGTCTGCTGCTGGATTTGGGCTGCTCTGGGAAGGGTGTACCCTTGGGCAAGGCACTCTCTTCCGCTGAGGCAAACCTCAAGGGGCTGGCAGGTGGGGAGATGAATCCTTCCTTTCTTCCTGAAAAGGGCCCAGGGGGCTCAACACAGAACCACCGCATTGGTAGGAAGGGAAGCGCCAGCTGCCTGGCTTGCATGACTTACCTAGGTAATGTGAGAATTAAATCCAATATCATACACAAATGCACTTCAAAATAGAAAGCAAGGGAGAGAAGTGAGGAGGTCTGACTGTCTGCAGCTTGCCTGCTGTGTGCAGCTCTGGCTTGGATATTGACAAACACAGGAACCAGTGAGAGGAGCTACCTTTACCCCTGTGTGTGTTTGTGGGGCCCTGAGAAGGGAAGCATATGGTGTGCAGGTGCCATGTTTCTCTGGGGACAGTTGTCATATCCCCTGGTAGAACACCTCCCCCTTAGTATTAAGGTCTCTAAGCAAGCAAAGCGCAGCACCCTGTGAAAGAAAGAACACATTTTGGGCCTGGGTCTCATGCTAGTGAGAGCACCCCGCCCTGTCTCTTCTTGCTTTCCCACACCCCTCTATCTGGAAGAGGGAGAAATAGCCTTACAGACTTTGAGGTGAGATTCTATAATATTTGTGAAATAACTCTCCAATGGCTTGATCAGTGAGGTGAAGTGAGAAGACTGCAGGCTTTGGGTTCAGGCCTATAATTGTCTGATCCTGTGCCATCACCTACTGGCTGTGAGGCCCTGGCAACTTCTCTCAAATTCAGTTTCCTTGTTTGAAAAATGAGAATAATAAGGACAAAATATATACAAAATGCCTATGACTGTGCCAGGCATGTGGAAAATCCTAAATCCCTTCCCTCTGTCTTTGCTTCCGTCCTCTGGGAGTTAGCAGGACAACCTCCTAAGAGGAAGGACTGGGGGAACCATCTCCCCTCTCTTCACTGTTCCTTAAGGAGAGCACCCCTGCCATCTCCCATTGCATCAGATGCTGGAAGGCAGTGGCAGCCGGGCACCTAACAGACGAAGACGATGCAGAGCTGGTGGCTGGGGAGGGAGCTGCAAGAGGGAATGGGGTGTCTTCAGCAGGAGACTGGAGCAAATGGAAGGGCTTCAAGACCATCCACGCCACTGGAGAAGGCTCGGAGGCAGTGGCTGTGCTGTGTGAAATGAACGATTCACTCAAGAGGAAATATGATTTATCTCTCGTTTGTGGAGCTAGTCAGGTAAGGGCTGGTTGATTGAAACCTTGAGAGATTAAATAAATGGAGAGGCGCTTCGAGATAAAATCTGTGTTTCTTTCCCCAAGGATCCCTGTGCTTCCCTGGAACTCCCAGCCCCCAGCTCCCAGAGCATTTGTTCACCCTCTGTCAAAGGCATATTCTTCTTGGCCTGGACCACTGGGCTGCGGGTGCGCACGGCTGGGTGCAACAGGGACAGTGAAGGAAGAACTCTATTTTCAAAGTGTCAGCAGCCCCTGAAACACAGTCTCTAAGTAAGATCTAAAAGGTGGACCTTATTAAGGACTGGATAAGGTGGCTTGGGGGCTAGGCAGGAAATTGGAATTGGACACTGATGGGAAAACCTATTATTAATCCTTTGTTGCTTGGGGAGTGCTACTATTGCAGACCACACAGGGCAGAGGCAGGGAGAGGGCATGAGAAACTAGTCATGATTTTCACCTCTTAGCAGAGGAAACTGACTGATGACCCACCCTTGTCCCATCTCCCAGAGGAGGACTCCTGGCCCAAGTGGTGGAGGTGTGGAGGACACAGTGAGTATGTGCTTAAGTACAGACAGAGAGGTGGGCGTGTCCACGCTGAAGGGGACCCTAGCATAGGATGGCTAAGCAGAGGGGACTGGCAGCAGCCTCAAAAGTGCATTAGAAGACTAAACTCAAGGGAAAAAAGACCTAATATTTTAAAGAGAAAAAAATAATTAAATATGATGAAATAAAAAAAAAAAACATACTTTCCAGCCAAATGCCCAGTTTTCCAACTTTAAGAGCAAGGCTATGTGGGGGTGAAGTGCGGGGGAAGGGTCACACTCACTCCTGGTGAATGAAACTCTAACAGTGGTCTGAGCCCCACAGGGGAGTGTGAGGGATATTTTAGCACTGGCAAAGTCCTTACAGATGCCGTTTAAATGCCATCTGCAATGCTCGTCCTCATCAAGCCTTGTAAGTGTGTTCTCCCCCAGTCGGAGATTTTCTTTCCGCCTTCTGTGTCGAAGCTCCCCCAGCATTGCTTTCACCTCTGTGCAGTGTGAATTTCTTGTTCCCTTGGTAATTGTTTTCCTGTCTGGTTCCCTCCCTGGGCTGTAAGCTCCGCAAGTGCAGGGATCAGGCCTTATCTGCTTCTCCTACTCGCACACCATCTGGCAGATTCCACTGAAATGAACGGAATCCTCTGCAGGAAATGGCTATCTCAAGCTGTATATGTAACATACTGCGCCTGTATGGACAAGCCTCTGGGAGGCCTGCAGAGGACGCTGCTGGTGCCTCTCTACCTGCCACTTTCTGCAGTGAAGAGGGGATGTGGCTGGTAGCAACTCACAGCTGCCCCCTTCTCAGGAGAATTGTCCCCAGGCAAAAAGGGGCTCTACTGGGAGATGGAGCAGGAGGGAGGGCTTGGTCAGAGGAGGTTGTTTCTCCTACCCACACCCCCAGACCTGAGCCAAGGACAAGCTGACACAGGGGTCACAGCAGGCTGGCCTCCTGGCCTCAAGGTGGGCCCCCCTCTGTGGCACAGTTGTTGGTCTAGAGCTCTGGGTAAGATGAGGCTGAAGTGGGTCTCTACCAGAGACACCATCCTGTCTTTGCTCTTTACCCCATGCTCCTTCCTGCACCCCCCATGCCTCCCCTGAGAGCGAACCGCTTGAGCAGTGCCAACCTCAGGCTCCGCCTCTCAGGAACCAGAGTCAGGGAGGGGCTGGCAGGTATGTGGGCACCATCAAAACTGACGTAACATGGCAGTCTCAGATAGGGATTCAAGTGCCCAGTGGGCTCATAGAAAGCGATCCCAGGAAGCTCCAGGAGCGGGTGGGGAAGTGAGGAAGCGAGGCAGGGAGGGGAGAAAGCCAGCCAGGAGCACACTAATGAGTGCACTACCCCCGTGGGCAATGGACACTCGGTCCTGCTGGGGACCCTTGGTCCTGCTGGGGACCCTCGGAGACGCGGTGGGAAATACACCTCAGAACTGTCCACTGAGGAGCCTGAGAGATACTTTAGCAGTGATAAAGTCCTTAAAGATGATGGGGTTTAAGCGCCATCTGGAATGCTCCTTCCTTATCCAGAGGGGCAAGAAGCTGTGCTCTTTATCAACTCCTGTCCGTTGTTAGTTGAGGGTCACTGAGGGGACATTAACTCCCAACACTTCCGACCTGCCTGACTCCAGCAAGGAGAGCACACTCCAGGGCAGAGAGATGCAGGAAGCCCTGGGTGGCCAGGGAGCTGTTTATGGGTGATCTCTTGGGTAGGACAATAGTGTATGCTTAGGCACCAACGGCACAACAAAATCAAAACTAAACCACAAAACACCGGTTACAGTTCCACCTGGGTGTCTGCAGGAACATCATACTTACTGTGACCCCAAAGTGAACCTGCAACTTTCCTCCCCATCACCCAGCCCCCAAATCTGCTCCTTCTGCCTCATTCCCTACACTCATCTTTCCTGGGTTTAAACAATTCTCCTGCCTCAACTTCCCTAGTAGCTGCGATTACAGGCATGCGCCACCATGCACCACCTAATTTTTTTGCATTTTTAGTGGAGACAGGATTTCACCATGTTGGTTAGGCTGGTGTCGAACTCCTGACCTCAAAGGATCCACCACCCTCAGCCTCCCAAAGTGCTGAGATTACAGGTGGGAGCCACCACATCCAGTCCCACGCAATAACTCATCTTTCCAATCACTATTTAACCCACTGACCCACAGCAGATGCCTCAGCATTGTTTTAACTTCCTAACTGATCCCTCTTTCCCCCAGAGAGACCAAGTACTTTGTTCCACCCTTCATCTTTTTCTATTCTTATTATTTCTATTCATTAGAAAGTGAGTCGCTACCCTTTATTCTTGAGGATGCCTGGGAAGTCTTGCCATCTTCTATGCCTCATTGCCTGTGGTTTGTCCTCCAACAGACCCTCCGTGATACGCATTGCTCTTTCATTTCTAGGATGATCTCTGTTCCTTCCCTGACAAGCCAGATACTTGCCAATAAAACAGCCTAGCTTGGTAGCTGACCTGCTAGCCCCCTCATTGAGAGGAGACAGTGACTAGGGACCATCTTTTAGTCAGATTCACGAATCTCCACCCTAAGCAATCATTTCTTGGAAAAACAAGATCCCCTCACCCTGAGAGGTAGAGGTATTTGTTCAGTACATCAACTCTTGTCTTCTTTTGTGAGGCTCTGTGGAAGAAATGTCTCTATTTCCAGAGTCAATACTCACCATGTTCCTCCCAAGCAGCTGGAGTGCTTTTATCTTATAGGCTCTGTGAGTCAAGTGATGGATTGAGCCTCCTGTTTTGCACTGACTGTTAGAAAGTCAACAGCTGAATTCATGGACCGCCTCTAGCAAGCATAGGATCTAATATCCCAATGTGAACTTTTTTTTTTTTTTTTTTTTTTTTGGTATGTTTTGTTACCTGTCTTCTTTTGTGGCTAGGCAGATGGGACCATTTTATTGTGTATATTAAGTTGTACAATATGATGTTATGGGATACATGTAGACAGTAAAAAAGTTACTTCAGTGAGGCAAATTAACATATCTATCATGTTACAATACTCTTTTCATTTTGTGGCAAGAGCAGCTAAAATCTACTCATTTAGCATAAATATTGAATACAGTACAATTTTATTACCTACAAACCTCATGTTGTACATTAGAGCTCTAGATGGGTTCATCCTGCGTTTCTGCTACTGTGTATCCTCTCATCTATATCCTATTTTCTCCCTGTGCCATCTTCCTACCCCTGGTAATCCTGTTTTGTTTCTCTTTTTGCTTTTATTTTTTAAGTTTCCACATATGAGATCACAAATCATGCAGTGTTTTTTAAATTATTATATTGTTATTATTATTATTTGAGATGGAGTCTCACTCTGTTGCTCAGGCTGGAGTACAGTGGCTTGATCTCCACTCACTGCAAACTCTGTCTCCTGGGTTCAAACAATTCTCCTGCCTCAACTTCCCTAGTAGCTGTGATTACAGGCATGCGCTACCATGCACCAACTAATTTTTTTCCATTTTTAGTGGAGACGGGATTTCACCATGTTGGTTAGGCTGGTGTCAAATTCCTGACCTCAAAGGATCCACCACCCTCAGCCTCCCAAAGTGCTGAGATTACAGGTGGGAGCCACCACATCCAGTCCCATGCAATATTTTACTGTCTACGTCTGACTTATTTCACATAGCCCATTGTCCTCCAGGCTCACTATATTGTGACAAATGGTAAGATCTTATTCTTTTAAGGATAAATAATAACTCATTACATATACACATACACACACATACACAGTTTCTTCATCCATTTGTTCACTGACAGACACATAGTTTGTTTCCATTATCTTGGCTATTGTGAATAATGCTGCAGTGAACATGGAGGTACAGATCTCTTTACAAGGTGGTGATTTCATTTCCTTTGGGCATATCCACAGAAAAGAGATTACTGGATCAGGTAGCAATACTATTTTAATTTCTTTAGGAACCTCCATGCTGTTTTCCATAATGGCTGTACCAATCTACGTTTCCATCAACAGTGCACAAGGGTTCCATTTACTTCATATTCTTGCCAACATTGTCTTTTCATTTTTGATGATAGCCATCCTAACAGGTGTTAGGTGGTATCTTGTGTGGTTTAGATTTGCATTTTTCTGATGATTAATGATGTTGGGAACCTATTCATATACATCTTTACGCATTCTTCGTGAATTATCTATTCAGATTCTTTGTCCATTTTTTTAATCAGGTTATTTGTTTTTCTATTATTGGCTTGTACAAGTTCTTTATAAATTTTGGATATTTCTCTACAAAATTTGGAATTTCTCTATCTCTGTATATTTGCTTCTATTTTTTAAGTTTCTACATATAAGTGAGTTCATAAATCATACAGTATTTTATTTTATTTTTGAGACAGAGTCTCATTCTGTTGCCCAAGCTGGAGTGCAGTGGTGTGATCTCCATGCACTGCAAACTCCGTCTTCTGGGTTCAAATGATTCTCCTGCCTCAGCCTCCCTAGTAGCTGGGATTACAGGCATGTGCCACCAAGCCCCAGCTGAATTTCTTGTATTTTTAGTGGAGACAGAGTTTCACCATGTTGGTCAGTCTGGTCTTGAACTCCTGACCTCAAATGATCCATCTCAAAAAAGATAAATCTCTTTTCTTAATTACCCAGTCTCAGGTATCCCTTTATAGCAATGCAAATGAGACTAACACAATTTCATATTCTGCAATTTTATTAAATTCATGTATTAGTTCTAACAGATATTTTGTGTGAAATCTTTGGGATTTCTTGCATGTCATCTGCAAATAAGATAATTTTATTTCTTTATTTTCAATTTGAATGCCTTTTATTTCTTTTTCTTATCTGATTGCTCCTACTAATACTTCTAGTACTATGTTGAATAGAAGTGGTATGAGAGGGCCTCCTCATCTTAGCAGATTCATCCCTACCTTAATGGAAAAGCTTTCAGTTTTTCCCCATTGATTATAAGCTGAGCAGTAGGATTTTTGTAAATGTCTTTCCTTATATCGAGGAAATTTCCTTCTACACCTCAACTGTTGAGAATTTTTATCAAGAAAGAATGTTGAACTTTGTCAAATATATTTTCTGCATCAACTAAGATGAACATATGTTAATGTAATGTGTCACACTGACTGAATCGTATATGTTAAACCAGTCTTGCATGCCAGGGATAAATCTCACTTGGTCATGATGTATAATCTTTTTGATGTATAATCCAACAACCATATGTTGTTGTATTTGGTTTGCTAATATTTTATTGAAGATTTTTGCATCCATGTTCTTCAGAGATATTGGCCTATAGTTATTTATTGGCCTATAGATATTTATTGCAGTGTCTTTGTCTGGCTTAGCTATCAAGATAATGCTGGCCTTGTAAAATGTGTTTGGAAATATACCCAGCAGATCAAATTTCTGCAAGACTTTAGGAAGCATTGGTATTAATTATTTGAATGTTTGGTAGAATTCAGCTGTGAAGCCATTTAGTCCTGGGCTTTCTTTTGTTGAGAGATTTTTAACAATTTTTTTTCAGATTCAATTGTTTGTTAGGCTGTATTTTTCTATAAAGTTATTCATTTATTCTGGGTCATCTAATTTGGTGGAATATGGTTGTTCATATTAGTCCCTTATGATTCTTTTATTTCTGAGCTATCTGTTGTAATTTAATTTTTTATTTTTTTAACTCAGAAAAATAAGGGATTGTCGGTTTTGTTTACTTTTTCAAAAGACAACTCTTTATGGATTCTACAGTTTTTCTGTTATTTATTTATGTTATGATTTTTATTATTTTCTTTCTTTTGCCAAATTTTTAAATCTTTCTAATTTCTAGAGATATAATATTAAACTATTTGGGATCTTTCTTTTTTCTTTCTATTTTTTTTTTTTTTTTTTTTTTTTTTTTTTTTTTTTTACTTTTTTCTTCCTACCTACTCTCATGTAGTTTTTTATTACTTTTTTTTTCAGAAGAGAGAATATTTATTATTATTATTAAGGGGATCTTTTTATTTAATGTAGGCATTTATTTCTGTAAACTTCCCTCTTAGAACTACTTTTGCTGCATCCCATAGGTTTTGGTATATTGTGTTTTCACTGTCACTTATCTCAAGATTATTAAGAATTTCTGTTTTGTTTCATTCTTGGATCCATTTATTGTTCAGGACCATGTTGTTTAATTTTCACATATTTGTAAAATTTTCAAGATTCCTCCTGTTATTCATTGCTAGTTTCATGCCATTGTAGTCTAAAACAATACTAGAAATAAATTCTTAAATTTATTAAGACTTGTTTTGTGAGTTAAAATATGGTCTTTCTGGAGAATGTTTCAGGTGTGCTAAAGGAAAATGTATATTCTGCTGGTATTGGATGAAAACTTCTATATATGTCTATTAGGTTCATTTAGTCAAAAGTACAATATAAGTCTAATATTTCCTTATTAATTTTCTGTTTCATTGATATATTCATTGTTGAAAGAGAGGTACTGAGGTTTCCTAATGTTATTGTATTGCTATCTATTTCTTCCTTCGTGTCCATTAATAGTTGCTTTATGTATTTAGGTGCTTCAACGTTGAATGCATAGACATTTATAATTGTCATGTCCTCTTGATTGTCACCCCTTTATCATTAAACAATGACCTTTGTCTCTTGTGACAGTTTTTGACACAAAATCTATTTTATCAGATAGTCAATTCTGCTCTCTTTTGACTATTATTTGCATGGTAACCGTTAGCCATGAATATCTTCTTTCATCCCTTCACCTTCAGCCTACATGTGCCCTCAAGGCTTAACTGATCTCTTACAGGCAGCATATAGTGGGATCTTGTTTTTCTTACTCATTCAGCTATTCTGTGCCTTTTGGCTGTAGAATTTAATCCATTTCCATTCAAGATTATCTTTGATAAGTAAGAACTTACTACTGTCATTTTGTTATTTGTTTTCTGGTTGTTTTGTAGTTTCTTTGTTTATTTCTTCCCCTCTTGTCTACCTTTGTGATATGATTCTCTTCTATTATATTGGTCCATAAAAAACAAAAACAAAAAATTACAAAAAAGCTAATATTCTGTAGTGCTAAGCATTAATTCTTTTCTCTACCATTTGCATATCTGCTGTAGTTTGTTTTGTATTTACTATGATACTTACATAAAGCATCTTATAATCAACTATCTTAAGCTGATAGCGACTTAACTTTTGTCACATATAAAAACTCTAGGTTTTTATTCTCTTATCCCCACAATTTATGTTTTTGATATAAAAATTTACATTTTTTATAGTGTGTATTCCTTAACAACTTATTGTAGCTTTATTTATTTATTTTTACCATTTTAAACTTTAAGCCTCATATTAGAATATGTGTGATTTATTGGAGTGCTCTGGATTTTATTATGTGTTTACTTCTACTTGCAAGTTTATAGTTTCATATATATTTATGACAGTAATTACTGGTTTTTCTTTTCTGCATGAAGAACTTCCTTAAGAATTTCTTGTAGGGCAGGTTTAGTGCTGATAAATTTCTTCAGATTTTTCCTGTCTAGAAAAGACTTTATTATTCCTTCATACCTGAAAGACAGGTTTGCTGGGTAGGGTATTCTTGACTTGACAGTTTGTTTTGTTTTGTTTAGCACTTTGACTATATAATCTCATTTTCTCCTGGCCTTCAAAATTTCTGCTAAGAAATCTGATAGTATAATGGAAATTTCCTTATATATGACTTTGTGATTTTTCCTGATGCTTTTAAAACTATTTGTGTTTGCCTTTTGACAACTGGATTATGACATTCTTTGGAGAGGAATTCTTTTAATTTTATCTGTCTGGTGATCTTTAAGTTTCACCAATATAGATATACATGTCTCTGCCAGGACTTGGAAAGTTTTAAGCAGTTATTTTATTAAATAAGCTTTCTGTCCCTTTCTTTGTTTCTTCTCCTTCTAAAATGCACATAATACAAAAATTTATTCACTTAATGGTGTCCTATAAGTCCCATCAGCTGTCTTTACTCTTTTTTTTTTTTTTTTTTTTTTTTTTGCCTTTGACTGAGTTACTTCAAAAGACCTGTGCTCAAATTCACAAATTCTTTCCTGAATTTGATATTGGCCCATAAAAAAATTAATCAAAATAAAGAATTACAAAAAAGATATTCTGTAGTGCTAAACTTTCTTTTCTCTATCATTTGTATATCTGGTGTAGTTTGTTTTGTGTTTAGTATTATAGTTACATAAAATATCTTATAATCAACTATTTTAAGCTGATAGCAACTTAACTTTTGTCACATACGTCATGACACTGATATAGTCTGTTATTGAGTCTATTATATTTATTTTATTGATTGAATTATTTGGCTCTAAGATTTCTTTTTATGATGGTTAGCTCTTTGTTGAATTTCTCATTTAGATCACAAATTGTTTTTCTAATTTCATTGAATCGTCTATTTGTATTATCTCTTACCTCACTAAATTTTCTTATGATTATTATTTTGAATTTCTTTTCAGGCAGCTTACACATTTCTGTTTCTTTGGGGTCTGTTACTAGAGAATCATTGTGTTCCTTTGATGATGTCATCTTTTCTTGCTTTTTCATACTTCTTGTGTCCTTGCATTGATGTCTGTGCCTCTGATGGTGCAGTCACCTCTTCAAAACTATATAATAGTGACACTTTCATAGGAGAGGACTTATATCAGCAGAGGGACATGAGGGTGCATGTTGGGCAGAATGTGTTGGCTCTGTTTCATGTTGGGACACTGATGTAGCCTCCATTCAGCTTCCTCAGTTCTGATCAATTTCAGTAATGACTGTGAGTGCCTTGGTGGTCTAAGTGGCAGGAGTTTATGATAGTGACGGTGGCTATGTAGGTTGTTAGGTCAGGGGCTTTATTTATCCTTCTCAGAATGGGGAATCTTGGTGAGAATATCTCTCTAGAGGTTAGGTCTGACACAGCCCACAGGCAGCCACAGCAGCACTAGGATCCACAGTATAAGTGTCCAGAGCAACTATGAAGCTGGTTTCCTGGGCTCAAGATCTTATGAAACTACTATAGTGCCTTGGACTTAAGGTACAGGTTCATTTTCTAAGGCATTAGTGGTTGTAGTTCTCTCACTAAGCCAGGGTCTGTTGTTCTGAGACACAGCCCAGAAGTTCAGTTTCAGAGGGCTGATATATAACTGTAGACTAGCTCTGGGAGTAGGGTGCAGCACTGACACAGTTCTGGAGGAAAAGGGGTACTGTGGAGACTCAGACCCTGGGAAGTAGGGCACAGTTGCAATTCAGGACCCAGAAACAGTAGGGCATGGTGGCATCTCAGGCTCTGGGAGATGAGGTACTACACAGTGGTAACTCTGGATTCTAGGATGGTGGGACACAGCAGTAAACTAGGCTATATGAGGCCAGGTGAAGCATCAGCAAGGACCCAAGAATGGCAAGATGCTGCTGTGGCTTGCTTCCCAGGAGAAGGGAAACAGCATAGCAGTGACTCCACTCCTTGAAGAGGTGGGGCATGTCAATAACTCAGACAGCAGGGGATTAGTCTAGTTTCAGGTAGGTTGGGCACTATGTCTGTCTGGCCTAGAGGGTGGGGCAGAGCTCTGCTAAGGCTCCAATTCCCTGTAATGTAAGATACTGCTTTTTCTTGGCCTCAGAAAGCATGGCTACACAGGTTGGTGGAGCCTGAGGATCCATGGTGGGAGCAGAGTACCATGCCAGCTATGTTACAAGGGGTTGCAACTGTTCTAGTGTGCTGGAAGCTTGGAGTCCCTGTGGGAAGGGTGCTGCCCATGGTGGGGGGTTCAACTGCTTCACCTTTCAGGAGACCTAAAGTCCTCAGGAGATGGAGCATCAGTTTAGCTCAGCCTTCAGGGGAGGGTGCACAGCAATGTGAATAGTATGGATTTGGCACCTCCCCGGTAGCTTGGCTCTAGGGGACAGAGTACAACAGCAGGTCAGCCCAGGGATAATGTGCCTCCAGGTGGCTGTGTTACAGGGAGAGCAAAGGCTCAGAGATAGAGTGGTGTAGCGGCTGCTCACCCCAGAGCAGAATGCACTCCAGCAGTGGCTCCAGCTTCAAGATAGCACAGCATAGTAGCAGCATGGGTCACTGGGAGAGGGGCGAGGCAGCATCAGCCCCTACTCTGGGGGGTAAATTAACTGTGGACCCTGGGGATGTCCCTCAGCTGGGCCCAGAGTCCATGAAGACTGTAGGAATCTCCAATAGGAAAGACTGCAGGTGTCTGCACTGGCAGTAGGGGGTGCTGGGGTATTCTTGCTTTCCTTGTCTCTACAGAAAGGATTCTCTCCTGGTTCTAAGCTGATATTGACTAGGGAGATGGAGTGGCAGAGGAAAAGTATTTTCTTCTCTTTCTTTTGCATCCATTCCAGGTTTTTGTGCTGTCCAGAATTCCTGTTCCTTCTCTGTTATTTTCTGGAGCTTTCCTTCATTTTGGTCAAAAGAAAATTGTTTGTTCATTATTTGGGGTTTATTATTTTTTTGATGGAGAGGTATACTAGGAGCTTCCAGTTGGCCATCTTGCTGACATCACTCCGTAATGTGACTTCTTTCATGGCTTCATCTCAGCATTCCTATTGTGTTTTTTTATTTTTTCTGCTTCCTTCTATACTTATTGAACTTTTTTTTTGTTGTTTAAGTTTTATGCATTTGTTAACTTGCCTTAAATCCTTTTGAGATAAATATATACATACATGAACATCATAATGCAAATGTATTCACCTCTTATTGTCTTCTCCTCCCATTCCTACTGTAACTGCCTCAACCAGGTGCTCATACATTGCTGTTATTCAAATAATCTCCCTACTGGTACATTTTGCTTCTGTTTGTGATCCCAAATTCATCCTCTGCACAGCTGCCAGGATAATCTTTCTAACACAGAGACCACATGAGACCACTCTTCTGCTCAAAATTCCTCAACAGTCTTCTCAACATCTGCAGAATAAACCTAACTCTTCTCTTTTCATAGCATACAAGACCCTCCCTCCACAGCAGCTAACCCCTGCCTGCCAGTCTGTTAAGCCTCATCTCTCACTTCTTCTTCCCCTCCATATCCCCCAACAACCCCCTTTTGACATTCCAGAAATAACAAAAACACCAGATGATCTGTTCCCATTGCTCCTTGTCCACTTGTCACACCCCTACCATCCCTTGAGGCACAGGTTGAAAACATCTCCTCTGTGAAATCTTCCCTGGTTCTTCAGGCAGACTGTGATGCTCCAGCCTTAACACAACCAGGACTTAACAGTTTTGACCACAATGCCACACAAAATGTAAGGAGATTTAGGACCCTGAAGACTCACATTTAACTGTCCTCAGAGCTCAGATGGCTTAAGAAAGCTAAAAATAAGGAAATCCCAAGCAGGCAGTGAAGACAGCTAGCTAGATAAAGAAAAGTATCTACCCTTCCCCTCACCTCTTAGGAGGTGTGATTTAAACAGCGGGGTCAAGGATTGCAAAAACCCAAAGGAAAAGGAGGACCCCCCTTCCCCCCACTACCATGTCATAACATGAATGTGCTTGGTCATATACTGCTGCAGCTTCTATACCCAGTCAGAAGTCATATATATATGTACATATATATATATGTATTAGACATAGTGAACTCCAAGTTTCTCTATGATTCAAAGAATCAGTATGTCAGTATGTTCAATTCTTTGTCCTCCATTTTAAAGTTTACCTTCCTTATAGTTTCAGTTTCTACCAGTTCTAATCAGTAGTTCACATCTATTTCCCCGGTCCCCTGCTTTATCCTGACTCATCCTGGTCACCTGCCCTGGTCACCTGCTTGGATCACCTGCTTTGACCTAGGTCACCCTGGCTACCTGTTCTGACCTGCCTGTAACTATTCTTCCTGCCAAACTGCCCACCCCACCACTCTGGCTTATACCCCTGCTCTCTTTAAAACAGCCAATTGGGATTAGTCTAGACTGTACAGTCTAAACCTAGCCCAAAGGGGAACAACATAGCAGTAGGGGCAACCTCTGTCAGGAATAAGTACCCCTTTCCCTCCCTTGTCCAGGTGTGCACTCACCATTGTTCCATCTGAGCTGCACCCTTCTATAGAAGTAAATTACCTTGCCGAGGAAATTTATATTTAGGGGCTACTTCTTTCAAGGCACTGAAAATTTAAATATAACATATATATATATATATATATATATATATATATATATGTTTGCGTGTGTATATACAATTTCTTAATAACATCAAGTCTTGTCAGTTCAAAGTTTTCATTGCCTCATGAATACGATAAAAGTTTTGTAAGTTTTTTTTTTAAATCAGGAAGCAAATAAGATTCACACATGATGATTGATTCTTCAGTTTTTTAATCTATGTGTTACAATTTTCTATTTTAAAAATCCCCTTGCAATGTATTCATTAAAGAAATAATTTATGCTGGTTGATTTTAAGTCTATGATTTTAAGATTGAAAGTTGTAAAATTATTTGACTAAGTTTGGTGAAAATGTCAGTATTGGCTGATTTATAAATTACATATAATCAATTTACTACAGTTTTAAATAGCTGTGAAGATTTTCTTTTTAGGACCAGAATTTCCCCTATTAGACATTTGGAGACCTTAGAGAGAAAAAAATATATTATATGTATAAATATAGTTTAAAATATTTAGTATATTTAGCTAAGTGTGTAAATTAGACATTATTCAGAGAGAATTAAATGTATTCAACTTGAATGGATGGAACATTATTTAAATGGAAAGTGGTTATTTTATTTTTACTTAAAATTTATTAGATTTGTAAACAGAATAACAAGAGTTGTAGTTGAGTGCAGACTTAGACAAACAGATCAAAATGTTTTGTTTTAAAATTAATTTGAAAGCCAAGTAATTGTAAATAGTTCTTTCTGCACACACACACAAACTCATGCTGACATTTTAAGCACACTTCAATTATAGTAATTACTGTAATTACTGTATTGTGCTATAATGGTTTGTGTCCTTCCATGTCTAAAGTCTGGGATCTTTGCAAGCTGAGACTTTCTGATCTTAGTCTAGTTTCTGTGGCGAACCCTGGGAAGTGCTGCCTGGCTCCCCCTTTCAGTGTCACCCCTACTTCTGGGGGTTCCATCAGCCCTTTCAGTGGCTGCTGTTACTGCAGAGAGCCACCTGCCCAAAGTCACACCCCCAGGGGAGCCCACACACCAAGTGCCTGATGAAAGTGAGTGGGGAAATAACACTGAAGTGCCAGAGCTCCAGGTGTCCCTGCCTGCCTCACAGCTCAGCTTCGCCCTCTGCCTAGTCCTGGCTCCTCCCCTCCCTGCAATAAAGGCTGACTCCCAGGGCCTTCCTAATAAACATGCTGCATGCTCTACTCTATCTCAGAGCCTGCTTCCTGGAACAGCAAACTGCAACAGCACCTGACGCACAGATAGAAAAAGCATGAGATAATTATTTACACATCAGGAAGGAAAATCTGATAAAAATGTAAGAGATTCGGGGTCCCCACATGAGCACTAATGAGCTCTAACAAGCTCTGATCAGATCTTATTCACTTTCAGTCCATGCCACAGACACTGGGATAGGCACTGGGGACAGCACTGTTGGAGAAAGGGAAGGCTGGTTCCATGACCCCTGGAAGCTTTGTTTTTGCATGATTCTCTATTCCTTTCCTGCCTTAGTCTCTTTGGCCTGCTGTCACATATACACCACAGACTGGGTGGCTGAAACGACAAACATGTATTTCTCACAGTTCTAGAGGCTCACACGTCCAATATCAAGGTGCTGGCAGACCCTGTGTCTGGTGAGGGCCCACTTCTTCATTTGCAGATTGTTGTTTTCTCATTTTATCCTCACTGGGGAGGGAGCAGAGAGAGAGATTCCATGTCTCCCCTTTTTATAAGAGCACTAATCTTATTCATGAGGGATCATGACATAATCACCTCCAAAAGGTCCCACCTTCAAATACCATCACATTGATGATATGGTTTCCACATATACATTTGGAGGGGGACAAAAATATTTGATCTGTAGCACTGCCCATCCCAGCCTCTATATTATCTGGTTTTAACACCCGAAGAACCTGCGTGTCTTTAAACACAGATTTAGTCTGAGCCTAATGAATTCTAGAGACTTCCCTCACTGACTCTGGGTCTCAAAATTCATTCTCCAGGCTCTTTGTGAAGTCAGTTTGAGGCATTCTTCATAGTCCAAGTTTTCCACCCCCTCACTTCTCCCATGCCTCGACTCCTCACCTCCTTACCCCTAAACCACACCCTCTGATAACCAGATTTGGAAATGCACAGTGTGCTAGATGAGACTTCCACTGAGTTTCTAGTACACAGTGTCTTAGTCCCTTCAGGATGCTATAACAAAATACCATAAACTTCGTGCCTTGTAAACAACAGAAACTTATTTCTTGTAGTTTTGGAGGCTAGGACATCCAAGATCAAGATACTGGCAAATTCGGTGTCTGGTGAGGGCCTACTTTTTGATTCATAGACAGTGCCTCCTTGTTGGAGCCTCCGATGGAAAAAGGATGCTCTCTGGGGTCTTTTTCATAAAGACACTCATTCTAAAGCAGGAATGGCCACAAGAAACAAACCTCTCAGACACCGAACTTGGAAGGAATGGGTGATTTATTCAGCTGGGAGCAAGGAGGCATACCAGCCTAACAACCAAGCTCTAGCTCACACAGGAAGTCCCTGCCCTTTTAAAGACATACAACTCTCAAAATTACATGTGAGAGGGTCTTGGGCTTACAACTCTTGAATTTACATGTGAAAGGGTCTTGTGCTATGGGGTAGGCATGGGGTATAGTGACTTAGGTAGGGGTTTGATCGTGTTTAAGTAAAAACAATGCCTTCTAGAAAGATTCCTCCACATCATGCCTGCGATCTATAGGAGGATAATTAAGGTGGCACCCGGTCTGCAAGCCTTTACTTCTCCTATTGAAATGTAGTGTGGAAGTTAAGTGGGGGATGGTCTTAGATGCTTAAGGGTGATTAAGGGTCTCCTCCCTCAATCCCATTCAATCCTCCCTCAATCCTCCCTCAATCCCATTGTGAGCTTGGCTTTACAAGCTAATTAACTCCCAAAGACCCTACCTTCTAATATAATTACACTGGTGATTAGGTTTTAACATAGGCATTTTGGAGCAATACGAATATTCAGACCATATGAAGGGGCTCTCCATTAGAAATCCATACTATAGCAGGCATCTATGCATTTTTTGTTCAATAGATACATGAAGACAAACTACGAAGCTTGAAAATAGATCAAGAAAATTCCTTTGTGAATATATGAGTTGCTAGAAGAAGCAGAGAAAGGCCAATATGTGAGACCCATTTTAAAATAAACTGTTAAACATGAGTATCATTAAAAGAAAAACAACCTCAGTGGGTATATTAAGTGGGTGCAATTCTCAAAGAAAGCTCCTTCCACCCCCAAGAAAACCAACTTGTTAATTTTTTTAGACTTTACAGATAAAGACAGGAATTTTTAAGTGGCCAAGATGAAAAAAAATATATTAAAAGCTGGAAGAATTAAATCTACCCTTTTTCTCAGACTGCAGGACAAGAGCATTGCTCAGGAAGAAAGGAATAGAAAGCACAGAGAACTGAAACTCAGTCCCTGCCTGGCCAGGCATAGCCAGGAGGAGAATATTTCCAGGTGGGAAGATGATTACAGGAAGCAATGGGGAACCAGGAGCGTATAAGTAACTAAGCAAAGAGGGAGAAAGTGTAGAGACTTTAGAAGAGGAAACTGAGTATAGAGACTTTAGAAGAGGAAACTGATCGTATCAACTTTGTTCATATTGTTGTACTGGCCTGAGCATAGAAAGTCAACACCAAGACAAAAGTATGCCAAATTGCAGGGTCTTTATTGCTGGCGGCCATGGAGGACTCACGTCTCTCCAACCAGTGGCCCCAAAAAGAGGGTGTCAAGGCCTTTTATACCCGTAAAACCACCTTGGGAGTGAGGGTGAGGGGCAGGGGTGAGGGTGAGGGGCTTCAGACTTTCTGGGGGCTAGTGTATTCTGTAAATCACCTCCTGGGCAGAGATGAGGGTGAGGGGCTCCGGACACTCCAGGGCCAGGGGACTTTTTGAGATTCTGATTGTTACTTAAGTGGTTCACAAAAGTCATGATTAGCATTTGTTTACACATTGTCTGGGTAGGGTGGAAATTACAGTCCTTACTTTCTTATTCATATTTGGGTTATACAGAGCAGTTTCAACAGAAAGCTGAGGTATGGTTGAGGTATGCAGTTTTATGGGGCTTTTACCATGTCACAGTATCAATACTTAATCACATAAACATCATCAGGAAATTAAACACACTAAGAGACTGCAAGTATAAAGATTAACTCTTTACCATTTTATTGCAAATATCTAACCTTTATCGGTGCTTAACATGTCTATTTTCCCACATTTAATTTTTTAAATTGTCTTTAACAGTGCAATATTTTTACACCCTTTAATATTTCAGTCTACCGTTTTGAACTAGGCAAGATATAAATTATTTAAAATATTTTATTCCATAAACTAGTTCAGACTTCCAAGATATAAATATGAGTATGAATGGAAATAAAGTAGAGGAGAGACAATTTTGGACACTAGGCTCACATGCCATACAGAAAGGGGCTCACCCTGTGCTTTGTTCCTTCCATACACATTTAGTTAGTATCTACAGTGAGTTGGCATTCCCTTAGCTAACGGCAAAAATAGATAAATGAGGGAGAGTTCCGTCCCCAATGAGATTATTTAGAAAGTCAGAAAATAAAAAAAGGAAATTTTTTTTGTATTTATTATAATTTACTAGGAGAATTATTCTCAGTTACATGGTAATAAAGTTGACATCTAGCTGGAAATGCATAATCCTTCAAATGTGTTTTGAAATTCCAAGAACTAATGTGGAAAGAAAGTGAACACAGCCAGACTAATAACAGAATAAGAAATGGGAAGGATTGGTGCTAAAGATTTATTCCACACCAGGAACCTACTCGAGATAGATTCCCTGGGTGGTTTTCCTAATGTCCAAAAAATTAAGGATATCTGAGTTCTAAGAATATAAAAAAGAATATTAGTTAACTTTTTCTGAGGCAAATACAGACTAATTCTCAAATCTGACAGACACCAACCATGAAGGCAAACTAGAACAATTCACTTTGGGAAAACAGATACAAAAATCACAAATAAAACTTCGAAAAGAAAAATAAGTACCTTATAGGAATAATTTACTAAACTCAAACCAGGTTTAATCATGATGCTCAAAACTGTTATATAAATATGAAAAACCTCAATAGTTGATCATATTTGTAGAAAAACAAAATAGCAAGTATTATTGTGTTACCTTAGCATGTGCCAGAAATACCTCTGGTGTATTTAAAAATGCATTTTTTGTAATTTTGTAAAGATTAGATGTAAAGGTTTCTTCTTTAGATTATTTAATTATTTAAAATTGATCATCTCATTTCAACCTATAAACATTGTTTCAGATGTAAGATATATTATATATGTTGGAGAAACATTAAAGCCATTTTCTTAAAAACACAAATAACACAGGAATAAAACAAAGATGCCTTCTTTACTGTGTCTATTTGATATAGTACTAGAGGAAATTATACTAACTATCAGAGAAGGAAGACAATAAAAGACATAAACATATGAACAAAAAGGAATAAAAATATTGCTTTTTACTGGTGACCTAGAAAATCAAAAGAAATCAACCAAAAAAAAATTAGAGGTAACAAATGAATTCTGTAGAGTTATAGGATTTATGATGCCTCAAAAATCAATTGTGTTCTATACCAGTAGCACACTGAAAAGAAAATGAAAACAAAGAACACATTTATGGTAATAAACAAATTTGAATATCAACATGGCCCATAAGAAAGTTATTCAAATAACATTATAAATATTGAATGGCAAAAAGAAGACATTAATGGCTGGAGAGAGAGAAATACTTTGTCTAGGAATACCAAATGCAGTAAGGTAATGGTGCACTTCTCTTTTCTCTCAGCCTCGCTAGTGCTTGTTCCCTGTCTACTAAGGTGTACCAAGGTCATTGTAAAAGGAGCACCTCCTTGATACCCAGCATTGTGATATAGCCATCAATTTTGTGAACTTCCTGCTTTGTTTATTTCTTCATCACTTTCTCTGCCTAACCTTTTCAGTTCTGATTCTCAGTCATTGAAATTCAGGTCTCAATTTTTGGCTCATTATTTCTGCTTATTCATTTTGAGACATCCTTCTTGCTGAGCTATTCCCATCATCAGACCCCAGTGGTAGCTATCTTGATTGGTCAGCCTGTCAAGACCCATTTCTTGGGTCAGGAGTGCCCCCAGTGCTCTTCAAGAATACAAATGTGAGATTTCGTTCTATTGAGTTAAAATTCCATGAAATACCTTAAAGTGGAATCCAATCGGAATAATGAATAATGAAGAAATAATTTTAAAAGATAAGGTATGTATTTATGTTGTACGTACCTCTCTATGTATTATATTTCTCTATGAAAAATATTGAAGAAAGAAATGGAACTACTGTAGGATCCAGCAATCTCACAACTGGGTACTTATCCAAAGAAAAGGAAATCAGGACATCAAAGAGACACCCGCATTCCCATGTTAATTGCGGCATTATTCACAATAGCCGAGAAATGGAATCAACCTATGTGTCTATCAGCAGGTGAATGGACTTTTAACATGTGGTATGTATACAAAATGAAATACTATACAGCTATAGAAAAAAATAAATTCGGTCATTTGCACCAGTGTGAACGGAACTGGAGGTCATTATGTTAAGTGAAATATGTGAGGCACAGTAAGACAAATATCACGTTTTCACTCATATGTGAGAGCTAACAAAGTTAATCTCATAGAGGTAGAGAGTAGAATGACAGTTACCAGAGACTGGGAAGGGTATATGTGTGGTGAGACAGGACATGAAAAGAGGTTGGTTAATGGGCACATTCAGTTAGATAAAAGGAATACGTTCTAATGTTCGATGGCACAGAAAGGTGACTAGGTAACGACAACATATTGTATATTTCAAAATAGCTAGAAGGTTTGAAATGTTTCTAATACAAAGAAATGATAAGTGTTCAAGGCGCTGTATATCCTACTATCCTTATTTGGTCATTATACATTGTATTCATGTATCAAAATATCATGTGTTCCATAAATATGTACAAATAAAATGAAACATGGTAGACTAATCTAAGAAAATAGTTTCAGAGAATACAAATGATTGCTTTCCAAAATGAAGAGACAGATTTTTTTTTTTTTTTGGTCCTTTATATGTTTAGAAGTATAGACACTCCTTCCCTGCCACTATGCTGCTATCCCAACTCAAACCTAGCCCATGCACTTTGACAGCAACAGCCTTAGGACCCTCTTTTGCAAGGCCCAGGAGAGACAGTTTTGAGGCAGAAACTTGGAGTCCAAAGGGGTTTATGGCTCAGGCACCATGGTAAAGGGGACAGCTGAAAGTCTCAGCCGTGTCTTGCATCTGGGGCATAAGGGCACATACAAAGAGGCTGGCACGAGTCCTGCTGGCCCAGTACCAGACCTCAGGAGTGCAGGAGGGTCTGTAAGGCATCTTGGAGCCCACTGGGTATTGGTGGAAGTAGAGGCTGAAGAGGCTGGAGAGCAGCTGGTAAGTGGCTATCCAGCAGATGAGGTAGGCCAGGATGCCGTGGAGGGCGAGGTAGGAGTCAGCTGCGCAGGGCCCCTGAGATCAGGGCTGCCTGCTGGACCTCATGCTCCTGGGGGTGGACAGAAACAGTGCTGACAGAGGACAGAGCAGGGGACACCCAAGCCTGAAAAAAGAGGAGGATGAAGGGAGATACTGGTAGACCACAGGAGGAACCAGCCTCCCAGGGGCAAGGGACAGATTTTGAACTCATATCTTTTTGACACCATAGGCCAGGCTCCTTAGTATTACTTTCTACAGACTCCAGTGGGTCAAAGATAAATATAAAAATTCAATCCATAAACAAATTATCTAGAAGAAAATAGAATATTTATATAAGTTCTAAGGGTAAATAAATTTATTAAAAATGGAGGATGTCACAAGGAACAAGATGGATGTGTTGAAATCCATAAAACCAAGGACTTTTGTACAATGAAAACCAATAAATATCAGAAGCAACAAAAATATGTTTGATAAATGTAATAAGTAAAAGTTACTATCCAAAATATATAGACTTGATAAAATATATAAGGCTGATACTCATTCCATAAAACATGAGATCAAAAGAGATGAGAAGAAAGTGTGAACTCAATGAAATTTAGACGGCAAATCATCTCAGGGGGGAAAAAAAGCATTCACAGTGTCAATTAAAGAAATGCAAATGAAAACAACTTTAAGGTGTAATTATACACATTTAATGAGCAAAACCAAACAAACCATTTTAGGGAGGTGAGAATGGGCTATTTTCGCAGTATGTCTCCCACTGCTGTAGGATTTTCTTAACCATAACTCACACGGGGTCTATTACTCACAGGCCCCCCCTGAGCAGCTGCGAAGTGGCATGATTGATTCTAACTGACTGAGACTTAGCACAGATAAAAATAAATTTGAAAGTGTAAGATGCTAGACAATTTACCGTCAGCATCATCGTCATTGTTATTACTCACCTGTGTGACTCACTTGCCTCCTTTTTTTTTTAAGACGGAGTTTCACTTTTATTACCCAGGCTGGAGTGCAATGGCGCGATCTCGGCTCACTGCAACCTCCGCCTCCTGGATTCAGGCAATTCTCCTGCCTCAGCCTCCTGAGTAGCTGGAATTACAGGCACGCGCCACCATGCCTAGCTAATTTTTTGTATTTTTACTAGAGATGGGGTTTCACTATGTTGACCAGGATGGTCTCGATCTCTTGACCTCGTGATCCACCCGCCTTGGCCTCTCAAAGTGCTGGGATTACAGGCATGAGCCACCACGCCCGGCCCTCACTTGCCTACTTTATGTCCCCCTGTAGGTAAGGGCTGGTAAACAACAGACCTGTTTGGATAGAGCCCATGGAGATATAGCAACTGGGCATCTTTTAGGTTCTGCAGGAAAGCCTGAGGTCAATACCAAGAGACAAGGGCAGAGGCAGAAGCAGGGACCAAGAGCAGTTCACCAATCTGATGGCTAGGGCCTAAGCCACAGGCAAGACCTAAGACAGTGAAAACCAGCAAAGTGCAAGTCTCAGTTGGAGTAGTGATTAGGATATATCTTAGAATGTGTTCTCCTCTGGCAGTTTTCCTCACTGTTCCAGTCTGGATAGGCTGGCTTCATTTAAAGAGATTTTTGCAGCAGACATAAATATCCATGGATCATCCAGAACACCTTTCTGCTTCTCATATCTCTCCCTTTGCACATGTATTTCTAGCTGCCTGGGATATTATGGTGGCTTTATAATGTGTGGACTTCGCTCAACTGCATTTCCCAGAATTCTCTTCCCTACATATTTTTGGATTAGAGCCACAGGAGAAATTTGCAGAAGGTTTGAAAGGCAGAAGTGAAGCAGTTCGAGGCTTACTCTCTGAAGGATGAAAGTCAGCCTGTGTTGTAACTCACAGGCTTTTAAAATAATCTGTTGACTTTTTTTTTTTTTTTTTTGCTGGTATGGGTAGAAGTAATTCTATCAACTCTTCCAGCTTGTGTGATATTTGTACTTCCCCAACACCTGAGCCAGTGAGTGTGGCTCTGCTAAAATAGGGTCATCTTCTCCTGCAGATCACCCACGGAGAGAGGTTGAAGGCTTGGAGACTAGAGAGACAGGAACGGCTTTCAGCTTGTTTCTCTTTGGGGACCAGCTATCCTGCTTTTTTCTGCTTTACAAGCTTTTTCTTTCCCAACACTTGCCCTGTGACTTTAGACTCAGTACCAGGCATACACACACACACACAAAACTGAACTTAGACTTTTACTATCTCCCATGTAACATCAGATTCTTCAGAGAAACCCAATGCCATGCCTATTGTATTTCTGGCTGATGCAGAATACAGTGTCCAAAGTGATTCCAGAAAATAAAATCATAGGAATGTGTTATCTGAATTGATTCTGAGTCAGTTGTGATTGGTCATCTGATTTAATTAGATTTAAAAACATTAATGACCATGTTTCCAGTGGTAAAGAAGGCACTGGTCGTCTATAGTAGGCAGTGGCAAAACAGCTACTTAAATGATCATTTGTAAACACCTGTACTTAAGTGCCTGTAGAAAGCAAGGTTGTGGGTGGCTAAGTGGTTGCTGTCATATAACATTTTAGTGACAATAAGGAATATAATGGGGTTGGCTGGCTGCTCCTAACTGTGATGGAGGACTTGGAGAAATAAAGTTATATGCTTGGGGCTTGAAATTCCCAGCTCAAGTTCTGCTAAGGAGACCTGAAAAATTCTATGACTAACTATGAAGAAACCTTTGTGACCTCTAGTTACTGAGATTTCTGAAAACCAAGCTCAAAGTCTAATCTCACAGAAGGTTGAAATACAACAAAAATGGAACTCCCAGCCTCTCAGTTTCTTCGGTTACACAAAGGGCTCTGCTTGGGAAAGAATGGTGTGCTGAACACTGAATGGGGACATACAGAAAGATTCTGATGAAGTTGGAGATCTTGAACCCATAGATCCTGCCAGGCCTCTTTTTCCAAAAGAAATAGCTCCTTCCATTCTTGCATGAGGAACTGTGTCTCCCCTGACATGAGGAACCTGTAATTGCCTTCCCTGAGGCAGTTGTCTTGAAGGAACTCTAATTACTGACCTTTCTCAGGATGTACCCACATCTCCTGTTGCTTAGATCTATTAACACAACCAGACTCAAGTCCAAACAGGCCCCCAAGGATGTGGTATAAACTTTCACCTTTGAGGAGGTGCAGTACACACCAAAAGAACTGCATCATCTTTTCTCATTTTATATCAAACTCTGGAGACTATATATGGGAATGGAACTTAAGGTTATTAAATCAGAATGCGACAAATATAACGTTGGATTAGGCAAAATATATTCATATGATCTCACTAAGCAGAGATTCTGGATTCAAGTGTTAGCTCTAGTGGCTGGGAGTGGCTCTAACAGTCTGCTTGGTTGATTGACTAATACCTGCACCCCATGATGGCCTACACTCAATAAAGTGGAAATGCCAGTTTTTTCTTGTTATACTGAAGGGGAAGCTCTTCAAAGGCTCAGGGAGATGGGAATGCTAGAATAAATTTATGTGTAGGGCCTGCTTCTCCTCCACAGAAACTATAACCTAAAAGACAGTTCCGCCAGGCGTGGTGGCTCGTCTGTAATCCCAGCACTTTGGGAGGCCGAGGCAGGTAGATCACGAGGTCAAGAGATCAAGACCATCCTGGTCAACATGGTGAAACCCCGTCTCTACTAAAAATACAAAAAAAAAAGTATCTGGGCATGGTGGCACATGCCTGTAATCCGAGCTACTCAGGAGGCTGAGACAGGAGAATTGCTTGAACCCAGGAGGCAGAGGTTGCGGTGAGCTGAGATCATGCCATTGCACTCCAGCCTGGGTAACAGGAGGGAAACTCCGTCTCAAAAAAAAAAAAAAAAAAAAAAAGACAGTTCCTTCTCCAAGGATGTGAGAGAAACATTCACAAGGGGAGACCCACCATTTTCAAAGAGCTCTGTATAATTATACTCTGAAGGCCAGGAACATCGATGGGAAGTACTGCCTTCACATTGCTCCCTGAATTCAGTGAGGATGATGGATCCCTGGGTGGCAGGGGTCAAGTGGTGGCACTGAACTGAAAGTGACAAGGTAAGCATGGCTACCTTGTGGGCAGTAGAGCCAAAGCAGTAATCAGCAGAATGGCTGGACCTATAGAGATCTTTGGTGTTGGTTAGTTGATCATGAGGGTTCTAAAATAGAATATTGGGCAGCCTAACTTTTTGCTTGATTTATATAAGTAGAAAAGTTTTAATCCTGGTAATAGAGATATAACTTAAGCTACCAACATGGAGAATTCTACCAATGTTCAACCAACATTCAGACTCAAGCCAACTCACAAATTCAGTACCTCTTGAATGAAGATGATGTTAGGTCCACTTGAGGAAGAACCCTACTGTAGCACCAAACATGAGTACTATAAGTATTCCTTAAAGGGTCTGATGGCCATCTACCAGGGCGACTATGCAATGGGCTAGGAAAATAATTAGACTTTTCAGGGTTTAATGGACATTGGCTCTGATCTAACATTTGTTCTTTTAGACCCACGTCAGAGGCAGGAGCTCACAGAGGTGATGTCATTGCACTGGGGCAAGTAACTCTCCATTCCACCCTGTAGGTATTTCCAGAATGTATAATTGGAATACACATAGTTAGCAACTGGCAGAATCCCTACATTGGTTCCTGATCTGAGGAGTGAGGGCTGTCATGGTAGGAAAAGCCAAGTGGAATAGCCATTTAAAGATCCAGTTACTACTCCAGATCTTCAAATGAGTGTCAACACTTGCAGGGCTTAGGCAATGCCCTCGAGAATGTGGTACATGCTTTAGATCAGCAACCAATATATTTTTCCTCTATAGGCAGGATTTATGGGACCAGGAATCCAGGGGTAGAAATGAGAGTGTCTTCTCTTGCTATTATCCCTAGTGAGTCACTAGCAAAACTTTTGCTTCCTGTCCTCATGACTTTCAGCTTTATTACCAAAGAAGGAATGTTTCTGCCAGAGGACACAACTGTGATTCCATTAAGCTGAAAGTTTGGACTGTCACCTGGCTACTCTGGGCTCATCATATCAGCGAATCAACAAGCAGAGAATGGGAGTAAGCTGAGGCAATTCTGACAAACAAGGGGAAATTTGGCACTACCCAAAGGGGTTGTGGGGGAGTGTAGCTGAAATTCAAGCAGTCTCTTGGGGTGCTTCCTAATATTCTCATGCCCTGTGATTAAGTGGAAAATTAAAACAACCCAATGACCCAGAATCTTGAGGAATAAAGGCTTGGATCACCCCCACCAGGCAAAGGTGCTTGATAACAGCAAAGGGAACGTGAAATGAGCAGAAGATGGTAAGTTATAAATACCAGCTACAAACACATAACCTGTTTCAGAAATGAAGATAGAAGTAATGTATATTTTTCTTATTTTGGTATGAACATATTTTGTAGACATTAACACATTTCCTCCCATTATTCTAAGATAAGAAGTGTTAATAGTAGTTAACTTTATATCTCAGTTTATAAGCTAAAAAATATTAAAGGGAAGACATGACATAGCTATAAAGGAATAAACATAAGCCAAAGACAGATAAGAGCATTGTCTCCTCTTTTGAGGAGAGAGTTGGTATGTTTTCTGTTGTATGAAGGATAGAGTTGCATCATGTTAGGCAGAGGCACGTCTTGCTATTGTGTGTATTTGAGTTAGGTGTAATTTAAGAAGATATGCATCCCATGAACTCCAATTTTCTTATCTAAATATGGTGAACAAATTATACCTTATAGACTTTAATTTTTAAATTTTCATTTGTTAATTTAGAGATGAGGTCTCACTCCACCATTGCCCAGGCTGGACTGCAATGGCGTGGTCATAGCTCACTGCAACCTCAAATTTCTGGGCTCAAACAATTTTCTAACCTCAGCCTCCCAAAATACTGGGATTACAGGCAAGATCCACCTCACATTCCTACCTAATAGACTTTTAAAAGCTAAAATGACCTGGCTTAAGACATATAAGAGGCACTCAACTGATGGCATCTTATTTTTATTGGTGGTAGTATTCTGGAAATAAGCACAGGGTTAAATGTAATCATGAACAGAAAAACACTTTAACTGTAAAACATTATAAAGTATGCTGATGTGTTTATAAATGAAAAAAATAGAGATGTATATGAATACCAAGTCCTTAAGGGGTGGATGCGGTGGCTTTGTACTGCATCAACTTAGCTATGCTAGAACTGCATTTCCCAGAATATATAGTTTCAGCCTAGAGTTACCTACAAGATAAATTTAAGTAAGGTTTGCAGGGCAGAAGGGAAACAGTAATTATGGTGACTTTCTGAAGGTCAGAATAGGTGGACCTGCTTCTTTGATTGAATCCTGACTAATATAGCCCCTCCTTTTTTGTATCTAGCATATTTCTCCCTGTGGACAGGACAAGGGGTTGATTTTCCCTCCTCGTATCTGTAAGGGGACATTCACTATAATCTCCAAGATGGCTGAATTTAGGAATGACTATTATTGGCCTTCCTTCCCATCATGTTATTTAGTCCTCCCTGTGGGTAGAGGAGGAGCCAACCTAAATGGTGAATGTTAGATATCCTTTGGCCATAGTTCTACTAATGGGTAAGGTCATTGTCAAAGGCTCTTGGGGGGCACATTCTCTTACCCTCTCAGATAAGTTTGCATTTAGACTAAGTATATACCCTTCCCTTCCTCTTCCTGTTCCTACTTGGGGTCGCCTGCCAAGAGGGAGATTCAAGATGCAATTTCATGATAAAGGGCAGGAGATTCTGCCTCCTTCTCCAATGTAAGAGTTACTAGGAAGTCTTACAGTGTGTGTGCATGTACCTGTGTGTGTGAATTAACTCTAGCTCAGCCATTAGTGAATGTAGAAGATAATCAACGAAATTAAAAAGTATGCCATTGTGTTTAAAACAGTCAGAAATCAATTTATTTTAGAAAATAACCTTTGCCGCTGCGGCAGGAAGACAGTTCATCATAACCATTTGGAATTTTCACTGAGCTTTTTATAGTACTAAAATAATACACCATCAGAAATAAGCTTAGTAAGCATCACTGCTGGTTTATATATATCAAGTGATACAGATTTAAATCGTGAAATGTATCATACATGCAGTAGCATATAAAAGACATAGTTACAGTTTAAAGTATCACTATGAGTTTATAAAGTGTCAGGAGATACCAGTACCTGAGAAGCCTCTATGCGTTACTTATCAATTGCATATCCCTCATCCCCAGAGGTAACCATTACACTGCTTTGTCTTAATCATTCTTTGTTTTTTACTGTTTAACACCTATGCTTGTATTCCTAAGCCGAGTAGCAGACACAAACCCAGGTGTTTGAGGAAGGGGCAACATGTGCCCTGTTAGAAGAAGGCTCCCGGGGGAAACTGAGCTGAACAGAATCTTTTGGTCATAGTTTGGGATCAAGGCACACAGTTACCATAACCTACAGAAGATAGGTTGTTTATCCTACAACCTAGGATAAACTCAGAAAATTTCATCTATAGATCAAAAAGAGTGTAGGCGGCTGGGATCCTCATTAATCAGTCCTTAACATATTGTGATTCACACACATCTGAACTAATTGCCCTATATAGCTGCTGTATAGCTGGTATCCTAGGATCTTCCTTTATCACCTTTGCCTCTTTCCCGCGATGAAGCTCCTCCTCTTATATCTCATCCTCTTTTTGGCCCGTGCTCTTATTTTTGGTTGAGTACATCCCTTGAGGATATTGTTGAGAAAAGGTTCAATGGGAATAAAATTTTTTGAGACTCTGAAGATTTGAAAATGTCTTATTCTACCCTTATTTGTGGGTGATAGTTAGTCTAGTTATAGAATTCTAAATTGAAGGTAATTTTCCTTCAGAATTTTTTTTTTAAGTAAAGGGTGCATTTTAATGTTTATTTACAGGAGGCTGCAAGATATGAAATTCCACATAGAAATAAGAAACGTAGCCAGAGGACAAGCTTCGTACAGTATGTACAGTTGGAACTGTTCAAATATAGAAATTTTAAGACTTTGCTTTTTGCTTTCTAGCTTCTAGTTGCAATTAAGATGTCAAAAGACATTCTGATTCCTAATATTTTGTAAGTGACTTGTATTGTCTTTAGAAGCTTTTGGGATCTTTTCCTAGTTTCCTAGTGTTCTGAAAGTTCACAGTAATATATATCCCCTGGCTCTATTTGGATCCATTATGCTGGGCATCTGGTTATTTTTTTCAGTGTAGAAATACAAATCCTTTAGCTGATAATTTTGAACCATCAACTGAGAATTAAAATGAAGCCTCTACCCTCTTAGGAAAAGATGAATTACTTTATAAAACCAATTTTAACTCTGTTTGATCCATTAATGACACCTTGCCTTAGTCTAATCCATCAGTAATAAGTTACTTCATCCAACACACTTCTAAAAACCAACCAATCATCAAAAGCCTTTGAGGACTACTCAGTCAGCAACCAACTTACTTTAGTGAAGTCTTGCCTAAGTGAGCACACTTCTGAGGCTAACATCAGCATACTCCTATCTCTAAAAGAATCGCAATTCCAAAAAAAAAAAAAATCTCTGATTGCAAAACTTTATGTAAATTCAACAGTTTGCCTTCAGAAATTATTCCTGACCATCTCTCTTCATCATATAAGCAAATAGAGAAGCAATCCCCTCCAAATTACTCCCAACTGTATACTTCCTCATCCTCAGACACAACTCATACTTTTTTGGCTTGAATTCCTTTACTGACTAGTGGGTACAAACCTAGTTATATAAGTAAAAGGCAACATGGCCTCTGTTAGATGAAGGTACCCAGGAGAAGCTGAGTGGAGTGACGTCTCTTGGTCATGGCATTTTATTGCAACTATCCAGTGGCAGCATTTTCCTTTATAGAACTACCAGTTTCAAACGCAATAACCAAATGCCCTGTTACACTTATGATCACTCTCACATCAGAAACTGATATGAGTATCATGTGCTACAGTTTACAGTGTGTGTTTCAAATGTAAGGTCTCATTTGTGACTCTGGTCTTCAGAGTCCCTGGATTGCTTGCCCGTGTCTTGGTTCCCCTCAGCATAAGTCTTCCCTCTAACCACTAACCGCTTACTTAATCGAATACCTCCTTCTTGAAGCCTTCTAACTCTTCACAGGACAAGAACAATCAATTATCCAAAGAGAAAGAGCACTGAATGGGTAATAAGGATACTTGGTTGAAGCCCCATTTCAGCAAATAATCAATCAAGTGGCCTGAAGCACATGTCTCCATGTTCTTCACAGTGTTTCAGCTTCCTGTCTGTAAAATAACGCTTGGGCCAAATCTATAGTCCTCAATCCTGACTGCATATGAGAATTACCTAGCAGTTAAAAATGCTGGCTCCTGGGCTCTACTTCAGACCAATTAAATCTCTGGGTCTGGGGTCTGGGCATCAGTATTTGAATCTATGATTCTAATGTACAACCAGAACTACTGAGTCAGATGAGCTCTGAGGTTCCATTCAGCGTTGACACTTGGAATTCTAGCAAGTACTACAATACTTCATTGAATAAGTTAAAAATTGTGTTGCTGGGACTCTGTCCTTTGGATTTATAAGAGAATAAGAAGTGTGAAAAGGCATAACACAGAATATTTGTGATGCAAATTATTTATACTGATGAGTAGTATGCATAATGGAAACTTATAGAAATCAATGAACACAAAGTATAGACTGCAATCTCTTCTCAACTATGCCTGCAACTGGTGACTATCATTGTAGTGATAAAGGTGGGGGGGGGGCGTGGAGGAGACACACATTAATCATCCTGTAGACACTGAGGCTGTGTATATCATCCTGTAGACATTGAGGGAGAAGAGGGTAGCTCCAGCTAGTCAGAGCCTTACTCACAGCAGCTGAAAGTCACATAATTCACATCTCTAGAGTCCAGGATCTCTTCAGGAGCAAAAGTTGAGCCCAGATCCAGACATTATTAAATACATCATCTCTACAGTACAGGCTAATTAAGGTGGCAGTTTTGTCCCTTTTTCTGATTAGTGTTGTTATGAAGAAACACCTGAGGTTGAGTATTTATGAAGAAAAAAGGCTTATTTGGTTCATGATTCTGATGTCTGGAAAAATTTAGGAATCTGCATCTGGAATGAACCATAAACTTCCTCTACTTATGGTGGAGGGGAAAGGGAGCCAGCTGTGCAGAGATCACATGGTGAGAGAAGCAGCCAGGAAGAGAAGAAGGAGGTGCCACGCTCTTTTTAACAAACAGCTCTCAAGGAAACAAATAGAGTGAAAATTCACTTATTATCATCAGGAAGGCACCAAGTCATTCATGCGGGATCTGCCTCCATTTCCCATTAGGCCCCACCTCCAACATTGGGAACCAAATTTCAACATGAGGTTTTAGGAGACAAACATCCAAACGATAGTGTTCTTCCCTTAGCTTCCCAAATCCCGTGTCCTTCTCACATACAAAATATAATCATTCCATCCCAGTAGTCCCCTAAAGTCTTGTTCCAGCATCAATTCAAAAATCTAAAGTCTCATTTGAGACTCAAGGCAAATTCCTTACAGCTATGAGTCTGTAAAATATAAAACAAGTATTTACTTCCTTCCGAGATACAATGGTGGGACAGACATTAGGTAAGCACTCCCATTTCAAAAGGGAGAAATCAGCCAAAAGGAATGGGCATGAGGCCCCAGGCCAGCACAAAACCTGGCAGGGAAGACATTAAACCTTAAAGGTCCAAAATAATCCTTGACTCCATGTCCTACATCCTGGGCATACTAGTTTAACAGGTGGGCTCCCAAGGCCTTGGGCAGCTGTGCCCTCATGGCTTTGCTGGGCATAGTGCACATAGCTGTTCTTACAAGTGGGAGTCAAATGCCCGTGGCCTTTCCAGGTTGAAGTTACACACTACAGGTAGCTCTCTAATTGTGGGTTCTAGAGGGTGACGGCCCTGCGTCCATAGCTCTACTAGGCAGTGCCCCAGTGGGTACTCTCTCAGAGGGATCCAGCCCCATATGTCTGCTCAGCATTGTCTTACTATGAGTCTTTCTGTGAAGGCTTGCCCCTGCAGCAGGCTTCCTTCTGGGCATCCAAACTTTCTGATACATCCTCTTAAACCTAGGTAGATGATGTCAAGCTTCCACTACTCTTGCATTCCAAACACCTGCAGACTTTACACCACGTGGAAGCCACCAAGGGTTACTGTGGGCACTCTCCTCAGCAGTGGCCCAAGTCATATCTGGGTTCATTAGAATCACGGCTGGAGCTGAGTGGCCTGGATACAGGGAGCAGCATCCCAAGGCATCCCAGGGAAGATGTGCCCCAGGCCTATATCCCCAAACCATTCTATCTTCTTAGGCTT